>NC_057864.1:80457547-80818381 GCF_019393635.1 Dromiciops gliroides
GAGTGAGGTTGCTGACTTTGCACACCCCCCTCCCTCACTTAAATCCAATCCTCTACAAGTCATGATATCACTCTGATTTCATGGTCCTCTTCAAGAAAAAAGGAAAACAACAATAAGATTACTCATTTAAAGTTGAGAGTTGACAGTACACCAATAGATAATACCAAAAGTGAGAAAATGGCCATCTGCGACATACAATGGAGTCACCTAATCTGTCTCAAACAAAGTCATGCCATGGAGAAGGGAGAGAATGACATGTTGAAATAAGCAATATTCTTTTCATCATTCTTTCACCAGGCTCACACTCAGGACATCATGCTATCTGTCTATCTGAAAAACTACCCTCTAGAAACACCTTCCAGAAGTCATGGGGTAGTTCACTCAGCATTAAAACTTCATCTTTAGGCTGAGCTATCTAGATTGCCAAATGAGTGCAAACTCATCTAACCCATTATTTCCACCCTGCCCCAAATAAGACCAACGTAACCCGGATGGTTTGTCATCTGGGCTTACCCTGATAATTCCCACTCCTTTCCAATTCTGACTTTGGGAAAAGTCATTGAATTAACACTAACATTGGAAAGGTAATGACATGCCTTATAACTCCACTCAACATTCCTGTGACTCCCCAGACCAAAACTCTCTGGCCAACACTCTCCATTATGTGTGGTGTCCCTCTATTAGAATATGCTTCCTTTGAGGGCAGTGATTTCTCACTTTTGCATTTGTATGCCTAGAGACTAACATAATGTCTGACCCAAAGAAGGCATTGAATAAATTAATTTTATTACATTTTACATTAATTAATCCATCAGCAAGTGCTTAATCTACAAGCAATGTACACTAAACATAGTTCTGTATGGAGAACAATATTAGAAAGAGGCAAGTGGGGGCAGCTAGGTGGCTCAGTGGATAGAGCACCAGCCCTGGAGTCAGGAGTACCTGAGTTCAAATCGGGCCTCAGACACTTAACACTTACTAGCTGTGTGACCCTGGGCAAGTCACTTAACCCCAATTGCCTCTCTTAAAAAAAAAAAAAAAGAATGAGGCAAGTGTGGAGTTTTGGGTTTTTGTTTTTACTTGAAGATTCTTGCAAGTCTTTTTCTTCTAGGAAATGAAGAAATTCTAAAAAGCTTAAAGTTTTATGGGCTTTTAAAATTTCCAATCTGTGATTTAGCAAGCAGATCTTTTGTGTTACTTTGTTTTTATTTTGCAAAGGATCAAAGTGTTTGTCTTAGATAATTGCATTGCAAGAAACAATTAAAAATGGCAAATCATGGTAGTTTATGGGGACCTCTGGCTAGCATTACAAATGAGATAACACATCTGTCTCTTAATAGGAAAGGCCTTCACAAGTCTTTTTCTTCACTAAATTTTCATTTGTACTTAAACTTATTTTACATTTTCATCCATGATAATCATCCTTTGCTTTGGTGTACAAGTGTGTTTTACAAGAACCCTAATGTTTCCAAATGCCTTTTTTTCCCCTGGTGCTTAATATATTCTCATGATTTAAGAGGCGTCAGTATACGATACCAACTTAGGTAAAAACTAGTTTTTTGTAGATCTACTTAGCCATTTACTAAGAGGAGAATCTTGGCTTCTAGATCTTTCAGTCCCTTTTTACTTTTGTGTGATTTGGAAATAATGTGGATGGAAATTGCTGCACCAGCTTCCAACTCCACCCCCATCTTGTTGCAGATGGTGATGCCCTTTTCCTCTATTCTTCCCAGACATAGCTGAAAGAATTTCCAGGGTATTCCACTAGTAAACTGAACAAGAAGTAGATGGATAATTTTTGGCTTTTTCCAGTTACTGTACATTCCAGAACCAATTTTAATTATAGTAATAAAAAAAATCCCTCTTCTCCTTCCCTAGAGGCCCACCATTAAACAACAAATAGATCTCTAAGTTAAAACACGAATATAAAAATCTTCTTTGAACTAAACCAATTTAATGAATATCGTATGCCAAGCATGAATTTGTTTAGATAAAATGGCTGTTCAAAGGTGTGATATTTAACACAAATTTTCAGTAAATATGCCCCAGTGTAGTTTACAAGTTGTTTTGAAATGGAATATTTAAGCAAAATTCCAAGTAAAATTTATCAAATGTAGCCATTTTGTCAAGATTCCGGGCTTCCCTAAAGAGAGTTTTGCTAAAGTTTTCAAGTTCACAAAATGCCACACTGGCTGTTTAGTGCTAGATTTAGTGTCTAAAGATTGTGCATAGAGAACTGGACTTTGAATCAGGGAGACTTGTGTATAAATACCACCTCTGACACTTCCTATTTGTGTAACCATTAGCAGGGGGCTTACCTTCTCCCAGCCAAGTTCTTCATATGTAAAATGAGAATAATAATACCTGTGTTACCTACTTCACAGCATTGTTGTAAGGTTCAAATGGAATAATATGTAAAGCATTGAAAATATTAAAATATTATATCAACATCAGTATTGCTAACAGTGTAACTTGGAAAAGTCATGGACTCTCTCTGGGCCTTAGTTTTCTCATCTGTAAAATCAGGATTTGGGGTTAGATGGTCTCAGAGGAAGCTAAGGTAAAGTGGACCAGGCTGCCTTCGGAGGTAGAATATTTCCCTCAGTGGAGGTTTTCAAACAAACACTAGATAATCCCATGTGTTCTATGATTTAGAAGTGAGTCTTATTCAAGTTTAGATTAGACTTATGGCATCCTAGAACCCTTACAAATTTGAGATTCTGAAATTTTGTAACCATGATAATCTCGTTTTCCAAGTCAAAATTACTATAACTATTCTCACATATATATATATATGTGTATATATATATATATATATATATATATATATACACACACACACATACACACACACACATATATATATATACACACACATATATCAATGTATATATTAAAATTTTTTTTCTGTAGGGCAATGAGGGTTAAGTGACTTGCCCAGGGTCACAAAGCTAGTGTCAAGTGTCTCAGGTCAGATTTGAACTCAGGTCCCCCTGAATCCAGGGCAGGTGCTTTTTTCCACTATGCCACCTAGCTGCCCCTCATTGGACTCCTAAATTCAATCAGTCTATCAACCAGCACTTATGAAGTGTCCATTATGTTCCAGACACCATGCCCACATTAAGGATACAAATGTAAAATTGAGACAGTCCTTACTTTCAAGGAGCTGACTTATTGGGGGTTATAACTTATACACAGGTGAACAGATACATTATTTGTATGAAATTAACAGTCACTTGGGGCTGGTAAAGGTATTAACAATTTTTGTTCAGCCATTTTTTATCATGTCTGACTGTGACTCCATTTGATGTTTTCTTGACATAGATACTGGAGTGGTTTGCCATTTCCTTTTCCAGCTCATTTTACAGATGAGGAAACAGAGACAAACAGGGTTAAGTGATTTACCCAGAGTTATACAGTTAATAAGTGCTTGAGGCCAGATTTGAACTCAGTAAGAGGAGTCTTCCTGACTCCAGGCCATGAACTCTATCCATTGCACCACTTAGTTGCCTGGATTTACAATAGGGTAAATCAGTAAAGGCCTCTTGAAAGAAGTGGTGATTAATTTGAGCCTTAAAAAGGGCTAAAGCCTTCTAGGGGTAAGAGGTGAGAAAGGAGGATGTTTCAGGTTTGAGAAAAAGCCTGTGCAAAGGTGTAAATTGGGAGAGAGAATCAGGTCTGTGGAATGAGGACGAAAGTATGGGTGGAGTGTGGACGAACATATAATCAGCTTGAAAGAGCTTTCAGGAAGACCCTTGTTGAATGGAATGGCTGAACCTCTTTGGTGCTAATTTGATTATGAGTAATTTGAGTCTCCATTAAGTGAATTTTTTATCTAAGTAAATAAATGCTCAGAATAGTCAGTCTAAGAAAACCATGTTGTTGAAATGGCTGTATGAACTTACTTAATGGGCCCTGAGGGAAGAATTAATGAACAGTTAATTAAAAGGTAATGGATAGGGGCAGCTAGGTGGCGCAGTGGATAGAGCACCGGCCCTAGAGTCAGGAGTACCTGGGTTCAAATCCGGCCTCAGACACTTAACACTTACTAGCTGTGTGACCCTGGGCAAGTCACTTAACCCCAATTGCCTCACTAAAAAAACAAAAAAACAACCAAACAAAAAAAAAAGGTAATGGATATCCTTAATGGGGTTATATAGTATAGTACTCTACATTTTTCTACTTGATATAGTAGCTATTCAATTATACACAATCATACCTTCACTATAATTTCAGGGAAACCTAATTTTCAATGTCATTTTGTACTAAAGTATAGGGGAAAATTGGATTGAAAAATATAATTATCTGAACTGACATTGCAAAGTGCTAAAGCTAGATCCTGGAGTGGTACTACCACCTGTCCTGAATATACATTGTTGGTATGTCTTTCTAGTAGCACAGAAGTTGTCTATTTGTTTTTTCTCCTGGATCTCCTTCCCTTCCAATAGTCCCCGGGCATTGAAAGCCAATGTTGGGCCAGGAAGTTGGAGAATAGCAAGGATGGTGATTGTCATCACTACTCAGTAGTTAGGTCACTGAGATGGGTTGGTCAGTTTCCTACTCAGTACCTCTCACAGGGAATGTCTTGGGTCTTAGAAGATTGCAAAGAATCAAGATCACTGAGATAATTGGTGCCCTCTGCCACTGGAGAACAGATCCTTGTTCAAACATGCTTATATTGGTTGATTATTATTTGGAAATGATGTCTTTCAATAAATTAGCCACATTCTTTTTTATTATTTCTAATAGGTTTGGTTTTCTAAAGGGACAAAGAAAAATATAAAGGTTAGTGGTTATCTCCGGTATATCCTATATCTATCCTGTTTGTACATAATTGTTTATTGGGCACCTGGGTGGAGTAATGGTTGGAGTTCTGGACCAAGAGTCAGGAAGACCTCTGGTTAAATCTAACCTCAGACTCTTATTAGTTGACTGACTCTGGCCAAGTCACTCAACCTTTATTTGCCTCAGTTTCCTCATCTGTAAATTGGAGGTAATAATAGTGCCTGTCTCACAGTGTTATTTGTGAGGACCAAATGAAATAACAATTGAAAAGCTTTCAGCATAGTACCTGGCATGTAGTAAGCACTATATAAAGGTTAGCCATTATAATTGCTTTCATGTTGTCCCCACCATTAGATTGTAAGCTCCTTGAGGGCAGGGAATATCTTTTCCTTTTTTCTTTATTGCCTTATTTCTTTTTTTTCTTTTTTTGTGGGGCAACAGGGGTTAAGTGACTTGCCCAGGGTCACACAGCTAGTAAGTGTCAAGTGTCTGAGTCCAGATTTGAACTCAGGTCCTCCTGAATCCAGGGCCAATGCTTTATCCACTGTGCCACCTCACTGCCCCATATTGACTTCTTTCTTTTCTTTTTTTTTTTTTTTTGCAGGTCAATGGGGGTTAAGTGACTTGCCCAGGGTCACACAGCTAGTAAGTGTCAAGTATCTGAGGCCAGATTTGAACTCAGGTACTCCTGAATCCAGGGCTGGTGCTTTATCCACTGCACCACCTAGTTGACCCCTATTGACTTATTTCTTAACACAATCCCTGAAACAAAGTCATTGCTTAATAGGTATTTTTTGACTTGACTCTGAGCCTCCATTTCCTCACCTAAAGATGATAGGGTTGTCTTGATGACCTATAAGATTCCTAAGGACCTAGTCTAAATACATGAACCAATGATTCCCCAAGTTAGGAGGAAATATTCTCCCATTTTATCAATTGTGCTTTTGCCAAAGGAGATTTATACAGTAGGGACTTTTGGAAATGTGCGTGCGCACATGCACACACACGCCCATGTGTGTGTGTGTGTTTGTCTGTGCATTATGTTGATAGCACTTTACTTTAAGTGAATTTGTTATTGTTGTTCAGTCATTTCAATCATTTCTAACTTTGTGACCACATTTGGTGTTTTCTTGACAGAGACACTAGTGTGGGTTGCCATTTCCTTCTCCAGCTCATTTTAAAGATGAAAAAACTGAGGCAGAGTGAAGTGACTTGATCAGGGTCACATAGCTAGTAAATGTCTGAGGCCAGATTTGAACTCACGTCCTCCTGACTCAAAGGGCAGTGACCTAGATGACTCTGAAGTAAGTTTACACAGCCATATGGACATTGAGCAAGAAATAGAGAAACAACTTGGTGTGGTGGATTCAGTGCTGGACTTAAAGGAAGCCCTGAGTCTGAATCCAACCTAAGACTATTAGCTGTGTGACTCTGGGGAAGTGATTTATACTCAGCCACCATTTCTTCATCTGTAAAATGGAAATAATAATCAATTCAACCACACAGGATTGTCAGGAGGACCAAATGATAAAATATATGTAATATTCTTTGCAAAACTGAAGGCACCTATGTCGACATTATTGTTATTGTTGTTGTTATTGAAAAATGTAAAAAAGTTTTCAAAAACTTTACATTCTACTGAGGGGGTATAACATATACAAAATTATACAGACTTTGCCATCCTACTTCTTCAAGGTTGCTTATACCTGTTTTAGGATTATTTTGAGCTAATTTAAAAATAAATAGCTTTCCATTTCTTTTTGACCTGCTATGTTTTTAGTCATAATACATCTAATATAGTATTAGCTTTGTCTCTTGGACTTTTGTATTCTATTATCTAGATCAAAGAAAATAATGTATGGAAAACATTTCCAACCTTTAAATGCCAGTTATTAGTATCATGGCCTTGAGGAATGGAATCACATAAGTATGGAGGAAGAACTTGGAAGCCTCCAGAAGCTTTGAATGGAAATATTCAATCTAGAAATGTCAATGATTCCACCACAAATTCCTGTGGCTGGCTTTTTCCTGTACCACATATGAGCCGGAGATAGATTTAGAACATGGTTCGGATCTGTGTTTTTCTTTTTTTTAAATTTTTTTGCGTGTGAAATTGAATCGACTTGTGTTTCATATCCTGTTAATTTGACTGAAACATATGGCAGAATGGTTTGAATTTTGGAGATGTAATATCCTCAGTATTTAAGTACTCAAATACTTGAAGGGGTCTGTGTTTTTCCCCAATGCAGGTCTTTTCTCCAAGGATGAAGCTCACAACTCATCTCCACCTGCCCTTCTTGAATTTGTCCAGGGAATACTTTGCCATTCATGAAACCCAATCAATGAAGCTGCCTTCTGGGAACCTGTGTGATTTTGTTAGCCTGTTGGTTTTTTTTAATCCTCATGAATTTTAGATGAAAATTGCAAGGCCAGGAGGATCTCCTTTTAATTTTGAATTATTTGTTTTGGCCTGGACTTCTTGGAGAAATCAAGCAAGCATTTTTTTTGTCCCCCATATCTCCAGTATTTGCCTCTACTATTCATGCTTCATATAAAGCTTAAATTTTCCTTTGTCTTAAGATGATCTTACCCTTATGTTCCTTTTTTAAAAGTAAATCTTACTAGGAAGGATAGCATATTTAGGAACTATAGTGCATTAGCTATGAACTAGTTTGTCATAGTTTGGGGACAAGAGATACCTCTAGTGAGCCTGTTGCTAAGTTGGCAGGGAAGGAGAAAGAAGGCTCCTAATAGCAGGGGGAAAAAAGGAAATGATAAGTTGACCCAAGTTCAAATTCTGGTCCTACTAGTTACAAGCTGTGTGACCTTAGGGAAGTTATTTAACCTCTTTAGCACTCAGTTTCCTTGTCTATAAAATGAGGATTTGATATTTCATGACCTGCTTTGAAATCCTTTCTGTGACTAAATCAATAATCTCATGAAAGGGGAAATACTCATAAAAAACAACTTTATTTTATTTATTTATTTATTTTAGTGAGACAATTGGGGTTAAGTGACTTGCCCAGGGTCACACAGCTAGTAAGTGTTAAGTGTCTGAGACCGGATTTGAACTCAGGTACTCCTGACTCCAGGGCTGGTGCTCTATCCACTGCGCCATCCAGGTGCCCCCAAACAACTTTATTTCATAATTTTAGGACCCATACTATCAAGCATTAAATATAGATTCCCCATACAGATGGAAATTCTTATGATTAATTTCCAATTTTGAGGAGGTAGGATCTGAATCCTGACTTCAAAGCAGGGCCTACTATCTGGTACACCATGTTTCCTCCCAACTTTTCTATTAGAGTAATAATAGCAATAGCCCACATTTATATAGTACCTTTTCCTTCCTAAGGTATTATCTTCAGAAGGACAACCATGTGAGGTAGATAGTCAGGCATTATCTTCATTTTACTCATGAGAAAATTGAGGCACAGAAAAGCTATATGACTTATCCAGAGCAACACAGCTAATGTCAGAGAGGCAGCAATTAAACCTAGACCTCCTTACTTCCATCTGATAGCTCTTACCATGATACTATGATGCCTTTGTTAATATACCACATGCTTCACAGAATATTCTACATATGCAGAAGATAATGTTTTTATTTTTTTATTTTATTTTATTTTCATTTCTTCATTTGTTTTTCAGGGCAATGAGGGTTAATGACTTGCCCAGGTTCACATAGCTAGTATCAAGTGCCTGAGGTTGAATTTGAACTCAGGTCTTCCTGAATCCAGGGCTGGTGCTTTATCTACTGTGCCACCTAGCTGCCTCCTAATGTTTTTATTTGTAATGGAAAATGTACAGTACTAGAAGTCAAGAAGCCTAGATTCTAATTGAGGCTTTGTTATAGGTCACCTGAGTGACCTTTCTCATGTCATTTAATTCCTCTTCACTTCAGTTGGACAAAAGATCTCTTTAAGCCATAGAATTCTAATATTGATTGTGTTTGTGTGTGTGTGGTTACATAATGACAAGAGAATTTGTAACCAAAATAACATAGGGGCTGTACAATAAAAATGCTGTTATCTGAAAAGGAGTGTGTGCTATGCTGAGTAATCCCCAAGCTATGGAGACAGGATTTCAGACTTTGTGATTATTTGTCTTGTGATGTACCTGGAACGCTGTCTTGTTCTGATGTTTTGAGGGAATGACAACTTATTTTATAGTTCTTTGTTCCTGGTCTTGGAGTGGGGAAGGGGAAGTTAGAAAAGTGATCATAGAGCCCCTCAGACCCCCAGTGTCCTTAGGAGGGTTCTTGACTGGCTGTGAGCTGGGATTATAGAATACATCAATGAACTCAATTCTGAGTATGCAGGTAGCACATCCCTAAATCAATATAAGGAAATGATAAGGCAGAAGATATCATTGTTTTCTGGGGCAACGAGGGAGTTGAATCCTGTGATGAAGGAGGTGAGTGCTACAGTATAGTACTCTGGACTAGAGAGGATGAGGAATGATACTAATACGGCTAATTGAGAACTAGATAAATTTTCTTTCTTTAACACTTGGGAGATGTGATTTCACTTGTGTGGAAGCTGCTCTCTATGCTGATGTAGAATTCAGCTTCTCAGCTGAGTAGATGGATTCATCTGTGGAAGAAAAAAATTCTCATCTGAAGGCCAACTCTTAGGCAATAAGCCTCTCTGAATTTTAGTAGAATGGTCATTGGAGACAGACACCCTTAGACATGTCAGAGTCTATGCTTAAAAAAACTTTCTATCAGGGCTGAGCCTGCCAGACAGGAGTACATTACAGTAGCATAAACTTCAAGAACTTAAGATCACCTATATACCATGCTAAGTGGATTCTTATTCAGGAATGGATTGGATTAGATGAACTCTATCGTTCTTTCCACCTGAGATTCTATACTTTTGTGACTCTGGAGTACTTTTCTTCCTTTTAAAATACTTTTCTTTAAAAGACACTCTCTCTCTGTCTCTCTCTATGTATTGTAGGGACCAATTTTTAATTGGTGTAAAGAATTAATTGTTATTTGAGGTTTTTATGCCTCAGTGCACACTGGCCTGGGACTCTGCAGGCTGCACGGTGCTCCACCCACTGGTTGTAGCCTTTGCCATATACACACACACACACACACACACACACACACACACACACACACAAACATATATCTTAGATATAATGTTAATTATAATATATTATATAATATATACAACTAATATAATATGTAATATATATACTATACATACTATGTATGTTTATTATAATATATCACGTATATACTGTAGCCTATATAGTATGATTTGGGGGATATACTATGCTATGTACTATATATACAATATTACTATGTATTACTTCTAATTATAAATGATTTCTGCATTTATATTATTTTAATTTCCTTTTTAAGTCTGAGAAATGGACTCTGACAGTTTAGAGTTGGCGGTTACTGCAGTTTAGAAGGGTAGGAGAATTGGATATGGGATCTAGGGATCTATTTATGGTGCCATCATCAGGAAAGAGGGAAACTATCCCTAGAGATTGAGGGCAGCAGATCTCTAAACCAGGGAAGCTAAATCAAGATAATTTTTGGGTTGGGTTCAACGATTAGGGAAGTTTAGAAATGGTTAAAGGTGAAAGGAAAACTATCCTGGATTAATTCCAAGAAGGAACTGGTATCCTTAGGAAGCTGACAAAGATCTTCCAGGCTTAAAGTACAGGGATGGATCCTTCACGGAACCAAAGGGTTCTTTGTCCATGGCTCTCTATCTTCAGTGACCTAGACTCTTTTTTTTTTAAAGTTTCTCTTGCCAAAGAATTCCTTCCGTCAAATATTCCATGAAAAACAGCATAATCTCTTCAAGTTGTCTCAGGGCATGAATTATTTTCATTAATCCTTGCAATTCTTTCCCTCTCCTAGTTTTGATGTTAGGCTTTATATGGTCCTCATTGAAACTTTTACTATGAAAAATTTTACTATTGTATCATTTTAACTTTTTCCTTATTGACTTCAACTTTTTATGATGTGTTAAAAAAAAATGACAACAGAAATCATCATGAAGGGTCAAGCAGACAGCCTATGCTCTAAACAAGCTATGTCAAATGCTACCCTTTCCCCCACTACTTGGAGGTTCCCTTATTACCCTTGAGTATATCTCCCTTCTTGGTCCAAATGGCCCTCTTGAACTAAAGCTTCAAGTTCAGTGAGTTGTCCGTATCTTGTAAGTGTTTAGTAAAAATCTCATAAGCCTAATTTTGGGAGGATGGGGAAATATTATTTTGTTTCTTTCTTCAACATTATGAGCACAATAAAGAATCTCTACTCAGAGATTTCTACTAGAATACCTTTTTAGGTATTCCCTGACTTTAAAATCAATCTGAATAAATTGATCTATTTCCACTAATAGTCTCAAAAAGAAAACTGTCAATTAGAATAACAGTGCCCTTACGCCTAAGATTTCAGGCTCTTTTTTAAATGAAGTTTACATATTTGGAATGGGGAGAGCAGAGGCAAAAGGGCATGACTAGACACTCTAACTTCAGCCTTTGAGTTACCTAGTCCACATAGAAAAGGATATATATCTGCCAGCCGGGATCCAGCTGCCTGATGATACCAGGTGGTCATACCTTGGAACTGTCTGAATGTATGCCTTCCCTTTTCTTTTAAAAGGGAAATCCTATCTCACTTCTTAATGATAAAGCAATTGGATTGTTGGATATTCGTTTAGAACGCTATGCCTACTTTCTTCTCAACACACAGCAAGACTAGATTTTAATAAGACAAAAAATTAACATATGAACAAATCTTCGTTTGTAAAGTGAAAGGGTTGGAATAGATGATCTACAAGGTGTCTTCTAGCATTAACAATCCATGTGATTAGATTGTAAGTTTACTGAAGGCAATAAACTTATTTGCCTTCCCCCCATATATCTTCCTTATTATCTGAAATATAGTGTCTTGCACATAATAATAGATGATTTTGTGTAACCCTGGGCAAGTCACTTTAACCCTGTTTGCCTCAGTTCCTCATCTGTAAAATAAATTGGGGAAGGAAATGGCAAACCACTGCAGTCTCTTTTCCATTAAAACTCCAAATGGCATCATGAAGGGTCAGAGATGACCAAATGATTAAACAACAATAAAAAAATTTATTGATTTGCACTCTCTTTCTAGAATTATGAATGTAGCCCTAGATCAACAAGGGGGCTTATGGAAAGTATAGCTTTTCTCAGATGGATGGAAACACTGAAAGATCATGGGAGGCAGAAACCATATGAGACTGGGGGAGCAAGGGAACTTCGGAACCCAGGAGATGTGGATTTGCATTAGACCAGCTGCCCGGCAAATGCAAGGAAAGAGCAGCTACGTGGTACAGGAGATAGAGCAGTAACTTTGGAGTCATGAAGACCTGAGTTCAAATACAGTTTTAGACAGCTGCATGAATCTGCCTCAGTTCCCTCATCTCTAAAACGGGGATAATGATAGCACCTACCTCGCAGGGTTTTGGTGAAAATCAAATGAGCTGTTAATAAATGTTCTTTTCAAACCTTTCAAGAACCATATAAGTGCTAGCTATTAATAGTAACTTGATAATATTATATATCATAATATAAATATATTAAATACTATTTATTATTATAATTTTATTTATAATGTTAATATTTATAATAATAATCTTGAACTAAGTTTAATCATGAACATTTTAGAGTCTTGTCTGAGACACACTGACCAGCTTAAGGAGTGATCTTGGACAGAATTTGCTGTCCTCTCTCTGCCCCTTTCTCTCCTCTGCTTCACCATTGCCTGGCCAACTGATACCACTTTTTGCTAGGTTTTTCTTTTATTTCCCCCCTTTTTTTTGCAGTCTTTGAGTCTTGCTTACTGATAACCTGTAGTTTTGAAAATGGGCTTTGTCTTTAGAAAAACTTGCTTTTACTTCTAAAATATACAGGATTTTATATATAAATACATACAGAGTACATAGGGTTTGCTATAAATTAATGGACCATCTATCTTATATGCTAAGCCACTGATGCTTTTTTATCAAAGTAATATAGAGGCAGCATAAGGTAGTAGTGGATAGAATTCTAGAATTGGAGTCAGAAAGACCTGAGTTCACCTTTTGATTCTGATACTTGACTAATTGAGTGCCTGTGAGGCACTAACCCTCTCTTGTGCCTCAGGCGAGTCCCTACAACTTATCTATTAATTCATAGACAGGCTACCATCTACTAGGTGATGAAACCATACATCCTTCATGTCAACATCACATAATTGTGCAACTAATACAAGAGTGAGCTGCAACCAGAAGCAATCCCAGTCTTAAATCATGTCAAAGAGTGTTGTACTCTAGCTTCTCTTTTACGAAATTTACATATAAACATCTCCCTCCACTAAATTCCTACTTGCATGGTATTAAAGTGACTCTGGGTCCCTGAGGGCTATTTCAGTGTAGAACAAGCTCTGACGGCTTCTAGCAAGATGGAAAAGATTCTAGTATGGTTTTAGAGAGAAAGGCTGCATACCTAGAGACTGAGTAAAGGTCTTGCTAAGGATGGAGAGGGTCATTACCATACTGTTAGCCAGTAGGCAATGAAGTCATTAGACCACAGCAATTCATTAAATACTCTTCTAAGGCAGGGGTCACCAAACTGCAATCTGAGGCCCTAACCTGGCCCAGCCTGGTTTTTGTGGGGCCTGGGAGCTAAGGATGTTTATTTTTTTTCCATTTTTTAATACATCAGGAAGACAGCAGACCATATTTGGCCATCTTGGGTGATTTGCTGAACCTTGTTCTAAGGTTTTTGGGGAAGTAGCGTGACAGAGTCCAAAGAGTCTTGAATTTCTGAGTCACAATACGTGGGTTTTTATCTTGGTTCTGGTACAAGACCTATAACCTCTCTAGATGTCAGTTCCCTAATCTGTAAAATGAGCTGGGGATGTGGTGGTGGTCTTGGTTGAGATTGAGGGGGTATACTCAATGATCTCTAGGTATCTTTGTATCTCTAAATATAGGATTTATATTGCATTTCTGTAAAGGGAATGTTTTCGTGGTTGAGAGCTCCTACCCTTGAAGTTTAAAGATGAAGGTATTGCTCTCATATGAACCTGATACATATTTACTGAATATATAGTATCCTCCCAATGCTGAGGTCTAGGTGGTCCCTAAGTCTCCTTCCACTTTTGAGACATGATTCATGGATATTTGTTGATTAGGAGAGGGTTTAAGAAGTATTTAGATCTGATTCATTGTGGGAGTCAGAAGATCTTGTGCCTCATACATTGTAGATATAATTGAATGGGATTGCAGCCATTTAGTATGTCCCATAGATAATTTTAAGTAACTCTAGTAAAACAAGTCATTCAGCTTTTGTAGCTAATTCTGCTAGACTCATCAGCTTGAATTTCTGCCTAAATTAAAATGTTTCCCAAGGATCATAATGAGTTATTTAATTTTTTTAATTTTTATTTTTTTTAATAGATGAAGTTGAATGGGTGTACATAGTAGGTAGGTTGGGTGTGTTGGCACACCCTGAGGAAGAATTACCATTTGATTTTTCCCTTCTCCTTAGGGCATGTGTCAAAGGGAAGGTTTCTCCAGGGTGTGGCAGTACAAAATAATTATAGCTAGCAGTTAAATAATTCATTAATGCTTGCAAATTGTTATATATATGAACATATGTATGTGTACATATATGTACACACAGACACAGACATATATATACATATATACATATACATATACATATATATATATATATATGTATATATATATATATATATATATATATATATAAATCTCCACAACAACCCTAAGAAAAAGGTGCTATTATTATATGCATCTTACAGATGAGGAAACTGAAGCTGAGAGACATTAAGCGCCATTTAGGTTTACCCACCTAGTACATTTCTCAGAAAGGATTTGAATTTAAGTCTTCCTGAATTGAAGCGAAGTACTCTACCTACTATGCCACCTAGCTGCCACATATCTCACCCTTGAGCTATTCATGCCTAGGTGAGGTTTAAGTACCTAAATTGACTTCTCTGCCCTACATGATATATGGAGTAGTACTCTGGATTCTAAATACAGCATGGGTGCCAAGATTTGAAAAGATACAAAATGTTCTTTGAGGATCATATTGGTTGTTGTTTGTTCTTCATTTTTGAAGAAGAACAATGGTATCACCCTTGAATCATGCATGAAGTGGGTTTAAGTGAAGCAGATTTGCACAAAGTTGTTAGACTCACTCTCTCTTCCAGTTATCTGTGCCCAGTGGCAAGACAAAAGTCAACATGACTGGCAATAAGACAGGGTGCAGTGGATGACCTTGGCATCTAAGCTCTAAGTTATCTGCAGAATCCACTTCAGTCACCATCATGTTCTCATCTGCCCAGTCTGCTGGGAGAAATCTTTACATACTTGCAGTAGACATACCCTTAACTCACCAATGGGTTTAAAGCCCATCAGTTATCTTCAATCTGGGTTAGCCTTTCTGCCAAGACTGTTTACCATGATATGGCCACAATTCATGCTATAGTTTCTTGGAGCCACAGGTGAGAGTTGAGTGCAAGGTAGACACCAAAGGTGACTGAGAACCCCTCTAAACTGCTTGGTAAGCCCTCAAACCAGAGGTGCCAGTCTTCTTTGAACACCTCATATCCTCCATACTGGTTGCACTAGTAAACCATAGTAATCCTGATGCTAAGCACAATCAGGATACAATTACATCACTCTATAAGCATAGTTTTCAAATTCATACCATTTCTTACACAGTGATTTCCCCTTCACCCCAAAAATAACAACACAAGAAAAATTAGAAGCCTAACAGTTGCAAAAATAATATTATAGAATTTTAATACAGAAAACAAAACTTAATGCTAATCAAATAATATCAGTCCATTGGCATGCATTTCTGAATCATCTTACATAAAACATTACTTCATCCACTTATCAATGTGGCATTCTATACTAATCACGTTCAAAGAGCAACATAGACCAATTACACATTTATGTTTAAGAAATACTTTTTATACATACTGGCAGTGTAACCTTGGGCAAGAAACTTAAACTATCAGTTAGGCACCTAGGCACCTCACTAAGAGTATAAATTGCAAGGAAGGTGTTCCTCTGCATGGAAAAGGAAATTCTCCTATTTAAAATTCCCTATCCTAGTGAAATCACAGTAGTTCCATTCCCTATTTCTATTCTTTTCATATTTGTATTGAGTCAAGAACTTTTCCCGATGTCCCTGTGATTGCAAGTCTTTATTAAATACCTCTTTGTTGAGCAAAGTACATCTGGGTTTGAGCCTTTCACAGCATCAATCAGTCAATCAATAAACATTTATTGTACACCTACTATGTACCAGGTACTTGCTAAGTGTTGGGGATACAAAAAGAGGCAAAAGACAGCCTTTGCCCTTAAAGTGCTTAAAATCTAATGAGGGAGACAACATGCAAACAAATATACAGAAAGCAAACTATATACAGGGTAAATAGGAAATATTTAACAGAGGAAAGATATTGGAATTAAGAAAGATTGGGGAAGGTTTCTTGTAGAAGATGTAATTTTAGTTGGGACTTAAAAGAAACCAGGGAGGTCATTAGACAAAGAGGAGGAGGGAGAAATTTCCAGGCATGTGCAATAGCCAGAGAAAATGCCTGGAGCTAAGAGGTAGTATCTTGTTTGTGGAACAGCCCAGAGGCCAGTGCTAGTGGATCACAGAGTATGTGTGGGGCAGTAAGTTGTAAAAGGCCTGGAGAGGTAAGAGGGGGCTAAGGTTATGAAGGATTTCATGTGCCAAAGAGAGCATTTTGTTAAAAACAATAGAAAGCCATTGGAGTTGTATTAAAGAAAGTTGGAGAAAATCTTTACAACAAATATCTCTGATGAGGGTTCAGTATGCAAGATATAAAGGGAACTATATATACACACACAGGCACACATACATATGTGTGTATGTATATGTGTATATATATGCACACATGCATATACATGGTATATGTGGTGTATATATATGTATAGATACCAATGGTATGTATACACATATACACACATACATATATATATGTGTGTGTATGTGTATATATATATATGTATATATATATATATATACACATACCAATGCTCAATGGATAGTTAGAAGTTATAGAGGCCTCAAAAGAAGTATATAAAACTATAAACAAGCACATGAAAGACTGCTCTGAAGAATGATAATATAGGAAATGAAAAATCAAAAAGACTCTGAGATCTCACTCAACATGCCACAAAATGGCACCTATGTGCATCATCAATGTTGGAGAGGTTATAGAAAGATGGAAGTACTAATATAGTATGTGTGGAGCTACAAAAGTGTTCAAATATTCAGCATAACAATTTAGAATTAAGCTGAGAAAGTGAATAAAACATGCCTACCTTTTGATCTGGTTATCCCAATACTAGGATTTTGCTCCAAGCAGGTTAAAGATAGAAGTTCCATAGAAACCAAAATATTCAAAACAGCATTCATTGTAGTGCATTCCAAATAACTTGGGGCAAAGTAGAGAGCTGTCATTTGGGGAATAGTTGAACAAATTATAGTACATGAATGTAATGAAATATTACTGAGATATAAGAAAAAATTATTATGAAGAATGCAAAGAATTAATGGGAAAACCTACATGCACAAATGGAAAGCGAAGTCAGTAGAGCCAAGAAAACAGTATAATCAACTGTAATGGTATAAATGGAAAACAATAACAACAAAACATAACCCAAATTCCGTATAATTATAGTGACCAAATTTAGTCCCAAAGAACAGATCTGAGCAAGTAGCTTTTTTATAGAGGTGGGGGATTATGGGTATGAAACACTATATATAATGTTAGAATTAATTGATATTTTGTATTAATTTTGTTAAGCTTATGGTTTTTTTTAGTCTCTGTTTAAAGAACATTTACACACACGTGTGTGTTAGATTGAGGACGATCTTGAATATCAGCATTAGGGGTTTAAATTTTATCTAATAGGCAATGAAGATTTTTGTTTTGGTTTTAATTTGTATAGATAATGTTTGTTATATCATATTACCTTTCATATATGTATAAAATATAAAGATATATGTATATATACATAAAGACATATGTATATATCTATCTATACACACATATATCTAGGTTTATACATACACAGATACAAACATGCATGTATGCACACATACATACATACATTCTTATATGGTACAGTGGCTAGGATGTCAGGCCTGAGTTTTACTTCCTGAGAATAAACTTTTTGTGACTTCAAATCTGACCTCATTTACTAGCTCTATGGCCCTGGGCAAGTCACTTAACCCTGTTCGTCTGGGTTCTTCAATCTGTAAAATGAACTAGAGAAGAAAATGGCAAACCACTCTAGCATCTTTGTCAAGAAAACCCCAAATGAGGTCATGAAGAGTCAGACATTACTGAAATGACTGAACCACCACAACAAATATATTCTTATAAATATATGAAAATGAAGATGACATAACAACATGTTATTTATAAAAATTAAAATAAAAACAAAAATCTTCAGTGGGTCCCCATTTCCTATTAGTTAAGATTTTAACAGGTATTGCTGACATTCAGGGCCATCCTTGATCTTTCTTCATGATTTCTCACTATTAGAGCACATTATTCCTGTTTAAATACCCTCTGTTCTAGCCAAATCAGAGTACTTTCTGTCCCCTTTCATGCCCTGTCATTTCCTATGTCTTTGCTTCCACTCTCCCCTATCCCTTGGGTGAAGTCCTTCCTGTCCTTTCCCCCAGTCTTCATTTGTTCATGTTCCTTTCTTTCTTTAAGGACCACCCCAGGTCCCACTTCCTTAATGAATGTTTGTTGGATTGGATAGGGAGATAGAACATTTACACAGAGAAATGTTTATAAGAACATTTGAGAAATTTGGGTGGCACAGTGGACAGGGTGCTGGACTCAGAGTAAGGAAAACCTCAGCTCAAATACTACCTGTTTGACCCTTGATAAGTAACCTTATCCTTTGTCTACCTCAGTTTCCTCTTCAGGAAAATGGGAAAAATAATAACACCTGCTTCACAGATGAGGATCAAGTGAGATAAAATATGCAGAGCTTCGTAAACTTTAAAGGGCTATGTGACTACTAGCTATTATAAATGAGAGAGAAATAATAGTTTATTGCACTAGGGAGAGAAGGAAATAAGCATGTACTATGTGCCTGTACCATGCTAAGCCCCTTACAAATGTTCTCATTTGATTCTTACAACAACCCTGTAAGATACATATTATTATTATTATTCACATTTTACAGATGAGGGAACTGAGGCAAACAAAGGTTAAGTGACTTGCCTGAAGTCACACAGCTATCAAAGCATATGAGGCTGGATTTGAATGCATGTCTTTCTGTCTCCTGGTTCAGCACTCTATCGTCTGTGCCACCTTTGAATGAATAAAGAATTTATTACATGCTTACCTTGTGCAAAGCACCGGATTAAGTTCTGGGGATACAAAAAGGAAAGTAGGACAGTCCCCACTCTTAAGGAACTCACATTCTAATGTGGGAGACAACACATGTACAAGAGTTCAGCTGTAAGTCAGATAGAAAAGTCTTGTGATATTTAGGGCACAAACAGCAAAAAAAGATGCTAATGAGTCTTCTTTGATGCCATTTCCACTGATAAAATAATATCAGTTTCTCATGTTGAATTAAGGATGGTTTCCTAGGGAGGTACCTCATTAATTTGAAACTAAGTCCTTTCTGTCTTTCCCAATTCAATTTTAGGAGTAACATAATGTTAGAGTAAAAGACCCACGAGACTTTAATATCATTAAAATATGTTTCATAATACTCTCTTGAGCTTTATTACTCATGAAATATTTAGTGTTATGGTGCCTTTCCCCCAGATTCCCATGTTATTCTTCTGTGGTCACAGAAGTATCTGATGTGTTATTTCTTCAGCCAGTGTTTCTAGAATGAGCAAGCCATGTGCTTACCTTTTGGTGAGGGATTATGTTACAACTATTCATGTTGTCCATTACTCTGTAATCTATTGGCACGCAAGGAGAAGTGACTGAGAAGTCTGCTATGTTCAGGGCAATGAGTACTGTAGTATTTTTTCAACGTCCTTTTCCCCCCATTCATTTTATAAGGCTAACTGATTAGTCCTATATGCATAGCTCTTTTGCTGTGCCTGAAGGATTTGAGTGGACAGAGTACTGGACTCCATAAGCTCAAATCCTGCCCAAGACACTTATTACCTATATGACCCTTGGCAAGTAACCTTAACCTCTATCTCAGTTTCTATTATATCACAGGATTTTCAATGATCATCATTTGTCTATTTTTAATAAATATATTTTTGAAAGAAGTTAAAGAAGTGACAAATTTCTTGCCCTAATAAGTGTTTCTGCTGAAATAATATTTTAAAAAGACGTTTTCCTTTTCTTTGTTGTGAGGGTAGCAAAAATACTGAGTAATAGACTTCTGCTTCTGCTTCTGCTTTGAGCATGTTGATGTTTATTGTTTAGTTTCTCTAGTATGTGAGCAAAATATTTGGGGACCAGAACAATTTTGGTTTCCTAGTCAACATGGCTCTAGCCAATCAGAGAAGTGGGTCCCCAAATCCAGTCATTCAACATCCTGTTGAGAATGAAACATTACTTGCCAGGTGATTGTCTCCTGGCAATTCTTGTACTATGATTCTTCAGGGCGAAAGAACTACGTCATTAAAAACACTCAAGTGAAGCTAAACTACAGTAATGACCTATTAGTAGGGAATTGCTAAGCCCTGGTAGTGGCTCTAGGAAAGGTTTGCAGCATGTCCTCTTGGGATTTACTCACTTGAGAGCCTTGGGACATTTTTTTTTTCCATTTGAAGTCAATTCTCAGAGTGATTCCATCATTTTTATGTTGTTGGGCAGTCAAAGCCTGATAAAACTGAAATGCAACATTTTGACAGGTAAGGTTGGGTAAAGGACAAACAAGCTATGGATTTGTCGTTCAAATAAGAGAAACATTTAAAACCATAAATCACTAACAAATCTCCTGGCATTTATACTGATAGCTTATTCAGCCAAGAGAACTTGAAATTTGAAGTAGAGCAAGAACTCAGTCTTCAAATTAAGATACTTACTATTTTATGAACCCAATCCCATTGTCCAATATACTTGAGCATCCTGGAAATACTACCCCTGCAGCAATTTGGAACTAAATCCAAGGGGTTATAAAGCTGTGCGTATCCTATGACCCAGAAATACCACTACTATGTCTGTGCCCCAAAGAGATTTTTTTTAAAAGAAAAAGGTTCTGCATGTACAAATATTTATATCATATCTTTTTGTTAATTAATTGGGGAATGGCTGAACAAGTCATGGTATATGATTGTGATAGAATATTATTGTGCTATAACGTTAACATTTTTATCAATATTGTTTATATTGTTGATGGACTGTGAGCTATTTAGCTCATCCAAATGACATGATGAAAATGCTACCCACCTCCAGAGAAAAAAATATTGATTGAGTCTGAATGTATACTATTTTTTGTGTTTTTATCTTTTCTTTTATGAACATGACTAATATGTAAATGTTTTGCATTATTGCGCATATATAACCCATATCAAATTTCTTGTCTTCTCATTGAGGAGGGAGAGGAAGGAGATAATTTGGAACTCAAAATAAAAAAAAAAAGAATGTTAAAATTGTTTTTACATGTAATTGGAAAAATAAAATAATAAAAAAGAAAATACTACTCCTAGACCAGTCTCTGATATATATATATATATATATATATATATATATATATATTTTTTTTTGGCAGGGCAATGGGGGTTAAGTGACTTGCACAGGGTCACACAGCTAGTAATTGTCACGTGTCTGAGGCCAGATTTGAACTCAGGTACTCCTGAATCCAAGGCCGGTTCTTATCCACTGCGCCACCTAGCCACCCCCTCTGATATATTTTTGAACCCTAAAATAGTAATTAAATAATAGTATTCATACATCTCCTATATCTTTTTTGTAGCTCAAGTAGTGATAAATATTGACTTTAACTTGAAATGGAAAGACAGTTTTCATAGTTTGATGAGGAGGCATACAAACTCAACCCCATAGACCAAAAATTTGAAAATCTGACATTTTCAATTGTGCATTTGTTGAGTGGGAAGTCCATATTATAGAATTGTTCCTTATCAGATTTGTTCCCTTTCAAATTAAAAAAAAATTCTGCTCAAGTACTCGTACATAAAAATGAATGCTGTTTCTGATTTTTGTATTTCTGATTGAATACTATATGTTTGCCAAGTATTTTTTTTAATAAACCAGATTTGGAGGAAAACAGATCAGATTAGTTGTTTTAGAACAATAGTTCTCAAAGTGTAGTCTCTGGAATAGGTCCACAATGTCAAAATATTTTTACATAATAATCCTAAGGCGTTTTCATTTCTAATATGGTAAATATTGATAGATACAACCCACACAGAGAGGCTCTTTGGTGGACAGTCCTCCACCGTTTTTTAAGAGTGTAAAGGAAGGGCAGCTAGGTGGCGCAGTGGATAAAGCACTGGCCTTGGATTCAGGAGGGCCTGAGTTCAAATCCAGCCTCAGACACTTGACACTTAACTAGCTGTGTGACCCTGGGCAAGTCACTTAACCCTCATTACCCTGCCAAAAAAAAAAAAGAAAAAGAAAAAAGAAGAGTGTAAAGGGATCCTGAGACCAAAAAATTTAAGAATTATTGTTTTAGATTCTAGAACTAGAAGGGACTTTGAAAGTCATATAATTCAATCTCCCTTAATTTTACAGATAAGGAAGATGAAGACCAGACCCAAAGCTCTTAAGCTGGAAATGTTAAGAGGCCATGTTTTAAATCTGTTCAGTCATTTTTAAAGAGAGGCTCAAATGTGAACATGTTGGGGGTAAAACAGAAACAAACAAACAAAACAAGCAGATTTCAAGAAAGGAATAACAAAAACTCAGGCTAGTGTTTTTTTTTCCCTGGTGCTCTGAGTCTCTCCTTTCTTTCTTCCCTTTCCCTCACTCAGTATAGCCCACTTTTCACTCTATAGTACCAGATATTCTTGTGTTCTTTCCTTCTTTTTTTTAATTACAGAAATCTGTATTGTCTGTTATCTCAACTCTAAGATGTCAAATGCAGCGGCTAAAAATGATCCTGGGATGCTAAGTATCTCTAACAACCATATTCAAATAGCCATATTTAACAGGGACCAAAGCCTTGTGTTAAAAGGATGAAGCATGTCTAGGGGAAGACTTCAGAACTCGTTTCAAAGTTTAGCTCAACTTTGCTTCCTTCAAGAGACCTTTCCTGACTTCCCAGTTGCTTGTACCAAAATGTTTTTTGACATTTAAAATTAAATTATATTGGTATATGTGTTTTCTTTCTATAGAATGAAAGCTTCTTGAAGTTAGGGATTGCTTGATTTGTCTATTTATCCCTAGTTCTTGGTATAGTTCTGGGAACAGAGTAAGCACTCAATAAAGTGTTTGTTAATTGATTGAGGTCTTTTTGGACTACTGAAACCATACTGTACAGGCAGATGATTCACTGTCCATTAGGAATATCACTTAAATAGATTTATCTTTCTGGTGCCTAATATTGTTTTTATTATATACAATAATAGGAAGTTACTAATTGATTGATTTGAGAATCAGTTGGAATGGGGATACATTTGAGTCAGCAAGAAAATGGGGTCAGTTATTACAATTTCTATTTCAAAGGTCCTCTTTAGAACTAATGAAGACTTGGGGCTCTGAAAGGTTGTGACTTACCCATGGTCACACAGCAAGTAGGTGTCAGAAGAATGACTTATATCTAGGGCTTCCTTCAGCCTAACCACTGGCAGGTTATCTTCTTATTCCTCATAAAGAGGAAATCCCCCCTTTTATGTCCTATATACTTTAGTGTGACTGAATTAACCACATTCTTTCTGGGTCATCTTTTAAAGACAGAATATCTGTGGAGGTAAGAGGTGCAGGTACATTATGGAGATGGGAGAAAAGTATAAAATGGGGTACAGTGAGCTAGAATGCTAGATGATGAACTTCACAAACTGATCCAACTGTCAGGAAGTGATCATGTACTGTTACCAAATGAGTCCTTTTACATAATCCCTTATAAACTATAACCACATAAATTAGAGGTGCCTAACAGTACAGTGTAATCAGTTTAAACTTCCTTGATCATAGTTAATTTTCCACTGAGATAAACATATGTACAATCCCCAAACCAAATCTCACTAGTTGAATTTGTATTCAAAATTGTGGGTTAATTATATTTCGAATTGTAAGGATACCACACATTTTAACAGATTTAGAATTTGTTCATGTGAAGGGTCTGCATGTTCCCATACCAAAGCGCCTGCCCCGTTTCTTTTTCTTCTGCAACTGAATACTTTTAATTGGAACATATTCTTTTAAGTAATGGCTTCCTCTGTTTCTCCATCTCTGAAGAGGGTCAGTTGCTTTTTAGAAATCTATTCACATTCTAAGAAATGATGTGTAAAGGGCTCTTAACTGTAAGAAGATGATGTTAGTTATCATACAGTCCACCCTAGAAATGTATCTGTCTCTTTTTTGATCTTCCTCTTGCCCCTACCATAGGTTTAAAAAATGTACTTTAAAAAATTGATCTTTACATTCATCACAATGTCAGATTTTTCTGAACGTTTGTATTCCTGACATTCTTCTTGCTTGACTAAACTACTCTTTTGCATTAGGCCCAGTGACCTGCCCTGCCTTCTAACATTTACACATTTCATTACAAGATTCAAGTGGATTGAAGAGGTCCCCATGAATCCACACGAGTCTGCACATTTTTCTGCATCAATGTAAATATATCTTGTTCATGTTTGTGTGTGCCCAGTAGAATGCAGCTAATTATCGGGCTATATAATTTTTTTGGAAAGCAGTTTTATTACTTTTTAGAACTATGTTTCTGAAAAAAATTCTACAATTTGGACTCCATTAAGAGAGACTTCTCTCCCCTCTCATGTTCTGAATTTGTGAGCTTTTATTGTATTGTGTATGTTGTCAAAGTTCTGTGCACCCATTAACAAGACATTGCAATTGAAACACTTCCCTTCAGGGAAAAGGAAATATTCATGTTGTTACACTTTAACTGTTGTATAAGCTTCCCCTAACTGAATAGGGTATTCAGAAACCTAATGAACTGTGCTAGAAAAACTGCTGAACCTTCAGTTTCGAGGAAGAACATGAATATTGTGCAATACTTTCTTTTTGAAGGGCAAACAAGGTTATTCTTACTTTTGTTTTTTAGCTGTTCTTCAGTTGTGTCCACCTCTTTGTGACACCTTTTGGGGCTTTCTTGGCAAATATACTGGAGTGGTTTGCCATTTCCTTCTCTAGCTTATTTTACAGATGAGGAAACTGAGTCAAGGGTTAAGGGACTTGCCCAAGGTCACCCAGCTAGTAAGCATCTGAGGCCAGATTTGAACTCAGTTCTTCCGGACTCCAGGCCCAGCACTATACTGCACCACCTAGCTGCCCATTAAGTTACTTTTCTTCTTTTGGAGGCAGTACTAGCATCTGTGTTCAAAACATGCTTCACCTTAATTTCAGTGCCATGGATTTTAGTTACATTATGATGACCCCATTTACTACACTGGGGAATGAAATTACTTATCAGTCATTCTTTATCTGCCAATATTGGACAAAATGATGAGTGATGGCTCTACTAGGCGCTGGATTATATTGATCTTTTGTACATCTGTGTAATACAAAAATTCCAGACTGGTGGAAACTTAAAAGTTTCATTAGCATCATTTTAAAGTGCCCTGATCTGCCCCTGAACCCACTTTGCCTGCCCCATTTAAGCAGCAAAATTACCTACCTGAAGAAAACTGTTTCCAGAACGGAAGTAGGCAATGAATTGGTTAGGGATATGTTGACCTGAACATACAAACAGCATTATGTTAATGCATTACTTCCTCCTTATTAAGTCTGAACCCTTGGGTTGTTAAGGATTGATTGGCAGCTATCCACTGAGGTGTACTGCCTAAAGGCAAATTGTGTGGCACAAATTGTGAGGAGCCATGAATCACACAGTATTTTATATATGGAGGAAGAGAACAAAGTGAAGGTTATGTTCCACTCCCTTCCCAGTTCCCTTCCTTCCCCCTATCAACACCTAAACCCCATTAAACAACAATTTCTCCCATCACATTTTTATGTAAGCAAATTGGAGATCATTGACTTTTAGTTTACTTCAGCTGAGCAATGTAAAGTCCTGTCTGTTTCTCCTAAAAATAAAAATGTTAGAATAATAGTTCCCTTTCATTTTCTCTATTCTCTCATAATCCCCCCAAATATATATGGAATTGCTATTTGCCCATATATTTTTAACTCACATGATAGACCAAGATACAGTGTTAATATTTTCAATTTTTGTTATTTAATATAAGCTTTTTCTTTATAATAAAACTCTGCTTTTTTGTAAAGCAGTCTCCATTTTGTTAGTAATTATCATTCTATGGTATGACCCGCTATATTTTTAAAAGAAGATGTTAAGGCAATTTAATAAATATTTTTAAAACAAGTGAGTTATTTTTGTTTTCTCCATTGAAAAAGAAGAATGCTTCTGGATCAAAAAAAACTAAACTCTTCAAAGGGATAACCTTTAAAAATTTCTACTTTCTAAAATCCTATTGAAGGCATATTCACTTGACAATTTTGGGAAAATCACATACATTTTAGATAAATGGGGAAAAAAGTTATGTCTGCCTAATGGAAATGATCATGAGATTCAGTGATTCTAGATTTCACTGTCCTCTCCAGCCTTGGTATTCATTGAGCTTTTGAGCCCATGAATTTTCCTTCTCCCTCTTTCTTATAAAACTGCAGGAAAAAAAAAAACTGCAGAGACTATTGTGGGTGACAGTAGCAAGGCTGGTGATGTGACACCCCCTGCTGACCTATGAGAGAATGCCACACTATTACCTCAGGACCTGGTTACTCTCAAACACCTTTGATTCTGACCTCTACCTCCTGTCAATTTCTCCAACTAAACAGAGACTATTTCTTGGTTTCACTTTATCATGAAGACTGAGAATAAGTTAAATATTTAGTTGGGGGACCCTGAATATAATTTATTGATTTTGTTTTGCTTACCAGCTATTGACACTGGGCCAGAATTTGCTTAATTATGATGATGGTGGGGTGCTTCATAATACAATTAGGGCATTTCTTTGGGTAGGCAACACTCCACAATACTAACTTGTCTAATTATAGCAGGTTCTCCTGGGTTTATATTAATGATGGAGAATCTGAGGTTACTTGGTAAGATAAAGGTAAAGCCATGTTACCAGCTGGGTTATTACCACTGGACTGAGTTTATTCACCATTTACCAATTGCTATCTCTGTAAGATATGGGAGCCTTAATATATTTTCAAGTCCACTGAAAAACTAGAACCTGGGTGTAAAACCTTTAATTGTCTTTCATGTCATTCAAGAATGCACCACTCAGAATATTCATTATACTTCTAAGGCAAGCAGCTAGTTTCAACTTCATGAAAACTAAAGAATTCCAGGAGGTGATTTATCACACATGACTCAAGTTCAGCAAAAAGATGTCTATGAGAAAGCTTTAAAAAAAGTTTCTGTCATCTTGGCAGACGCCTTTTCTGTTCATGGTTCTGAAGGAGTTACTAAAGATCTAATTGATTTTTGACTACAGAGTGCAATTTGGATTCAGGGGACTTGGGTTCAAATTTCACCTTGTCCTGATTACTATCTGTATGACCTTGGGAAAGTCACTTAACTACTCTTGGCCTCAGTTTTCTCATTGGTATAATGAATTTATCACTTTAAATGGTCTCTTGGGTTCCTTTTCGCTCTAAATCTATGATTTGAATCCTGGCTCTGCAGATTACTACTACCTGTGGGGACATGTCCTTTCTTGTTCCCTCTTTCCCTCATGTAAAATGAGGCCATTGGACTACCTGACCTCTAATCTTCCTTCTAGCTCAAAATCTATGATCTCATGAGCAATTTTGTCCCTTAGGTAAAAAGGAGGATTTTGCATTAGGACTCAGAGAGGACTGTTTATTCTTTTTAAGAATCATTTGTTTATGTAGCATTTGCTTCAGTGAACACTGGGTCTCTTACTTATCCTCCTAGACTTAGGGAATGTTTACTTTAATACATTTTATCAATGTAGGCTTAAGAGATTTACTTTATGTTTCTAGTTATTTTCTTAGTTTATTCAATGTACTAAGTTGATGGGAGTGTTCAGCTCTTCACAATCCATACCATTTCTTTGCATGCATGAAATCATTTCTCAGGAGTGTGGTAAGGATGGTAAATTCAGTTTCAAAGGTGACCACATGTTTCTAGGAAACTCTAATCCAGGTTTGGCTGCTCAGTTGGCAGTAACCTTGATTGACTTTACAAAGTTTCCAATGATGACAATTTGGGCCACACTTTTACTTTTGATAGATCTCTCTCAATTTAAGGACAAAGGGTGTTGAAGGGCAGGAAGATGGATAAAAGATATATCGACATAAAAAGAGATTGAGTACAGATAGTATTTTAAGTACCAGAGAACAGAATGTCTCTTACCTAATGGAATGACACAATGTGGAAGATAATGGGTTAAATAGTTGTTTATAGAGGGCCATATAGAAATGAATAGCTGACTAAAGTTGATATCAGATACCAGGATTTGGACTTTTGAATTGGGGTTTAATTTGAAGAATTGGTGGACTTTTATCTAGAGACACAGTCTATTTAACAAGGACCAGGAAACATTTATTTTCTTGGAGAAGGTCTGAATTGATTAAGAGGGGTTAAAACTAAAAAGGAAGGGAAAAAGGAAACATTGTATAGATACACCTACTAAATCTGATGCCCTGGAGAGCAGCCTATTTGACAGAGAGGCCATTAGTAGAGGTACTGAGTAATCCACAAAAGTCAATCATGTAGGAAAGAAAGGAAAAGAATACTTATAGTTCACAGACTAGAGCAAGGACAGACCTTAGGTATCATCTAGTTTAACTGCTATATCTTACAGAGTAGGAGACCGAGGACCAACTGGTGATCAGCACCATAGGAGGAGCAAATATCAAGGCTAGAATATGAATACAGGGCCTCCAACTCCAAATCCACTGCTTTTATCAGTGTTCCAGGGTATTTATAATGTTATTAAACCAACTGCACAGTGTGAGTAATAAACAAAATTGAAATTTGACCTCAGAGGTTGATACTTGCCTCAACAGGAATTGATGCTTCTTTGTGGGATGGAAGTGACACTTGGTGCTCAAATGCCAAATGAAGAGTTTTAGTTCTAAATTTGTAGCAATTCCAACTCTTGCAGATTCTATCAAGTTTGAAAGACTTCAAGGTGGTCCCGGGGGCAGGGTTAATATGCTAAAGACAAGTCTGCAAGTAACTAGAAACTGAGATGATCATGATCCCGGGGTTGGTCAAGGTGATGAATTCTTTGGTCATGATCTCTTTGCTAGGCAGAGATGTGGAAACCAAAAGTGACAATGATTTAGGATCAAGTTCTTTTTGACAAGATCTTATGGAGGAGGTTGATGAAACAGCAAAAGCCAGTGGAGAGGAAAACAAGTCTGAGTAAAGCTTGATATGGGAACCAGTTCAACCAACTGGATAAAGAATGCATATTGTTGAGATCACAACATGCAGTATAATGGGCAGCCCATTGGGTTAGTTCATCAACATATTTCTCAGGCAACTATTTCAGACAAACAATGATACAGGGTCCAGAACAAAAAGAGATCAGACTAGTTTACATTTGGGAATCCACACAGAAATTTGAAAGTTTCCAAGCTGCAATGTGAGACAAAAGCTCGGGTAAAAACAAAACAATTTTTTAAAAAAGGTATGCGTGTGATAGTATAAGAAAACTGCAGCATATAATATTACCAATAATGACTTATGCATGAGAAATAGCATTAAGGCATCATAAAGGGCACATATGGCTGGACAAGAGAGGAGGTTGACCATATATTTAGAAGGAGAGATAATAGATGGAGAACACAAATGTTGCGCTGTTGTCTACAAAATATTTATAGACATCAAAAAAGATCTCCAGTGCAATGCACAGATCCTTTAGGGAGAAAGACACTGTTAATAATCAAGCAGGATGTAAAGATATGGAAAGTTATTGTTGGTATGGTTGAGGATCTGTTATTGACCCTCTTCTCTTTTCCTCTTATACTATTTTACTTGGTGATCTCATTAGTTCCAGTGGATTCAAGTAACATCAATATGCAGATGATTCTCAAATCTACTTGTTCTTCCTAGCTTCTATCCCGATGTCCAGTCTTGCATCTCCAAATACCAAATGGACATTTTGAATTGGATATGCCATAAATAGCTTACACTCACCATATCCAAAATTGAACTTATCTTTCTCCCCAAACCCTCTCCTCTTCTTAACTTCTATTACTCTTGAGGGCATTACCATCCATCCTCCCAGTCACTTGGGCATTGAGACGTAGGTGTCATCCCTGACTCCTCACTTCCTCTCATTCCTCCCCGCACCCCATCTCCAATCAATTGCCAAAATTTACCTTCATAACATCTCTCATGTATGTCCTCTTCTCTCCTTTAGTATTGTCACCACTCTGATGCAGGCTCTCATCACTGCTGGTTGGTTTCCTTGCCACAACTTTCTCTCCATTTCAATTCATCCTCTATTCAGTTGTCAGATTGATCCTCCTAAAGCAAGTATGATCATGTCACCTCTTCCCCTCTTATTCAACAAACTCCTGTGGCTCCCTCTGTTGCTCCCAGGATCAAATATAAAATCCTCTTTTGTCTTTTAAAGCCATTCAAAACTTACTCCCTTTCTATCTTTCCAGTCTTCTTTTACCTTACTCTCCTCTTTGTACCTTGAAATCTAATGTGTTCTTTTCATAAAACAATCTATCTCCCAATTACAGGCATTTTTACTGACTGTCCTCCATGCCTGGAATGATCTCCCTCATCTCTAGCTCCTGGCTTCCCTGGCTTCTTTCAAGTTTTGGATAAATTCCTACTTTCTTAAAGAAGCCTTTCCTAATCTCCCTTGATATTAATGTTGCTTTTGTTGATTATCTTCAATTTATCCTATGTCTTATTTGTGCATAGTTCTTTGTATGTCTCCCCTCCCCCTTATTCTGCTTTCCTCCAGAGCAAGGACTGTCTTTTGCCTTTCTTAATAATTTTAGAGCTTAGCATAGTGCCTGGCACATAGTAGGAGCTTAACAAATACTGTTAACTAACCAATTAACTGAGTGTGTAATTCAGGGGGTCTATGTGGGGATCAAATTAGATCATCACTAATATATACATCACTTTAAGGTTTGCAAAGTGCTTTGCATATATCATTTGATCTTCACAACAACCCTGTGAGCTTGATGCTATGTTTATCTGAATTTTACAGTTGAGGAAACTGAGACTGAGCAAGGTTAAGTGATTTACCCAGGATTTCATAACTAGTAAGTGTCTAATGTGATAGAGTCCAAGTCTTCCTGACTCCATGTCCAGGATTCTATCCATTGTTCATTCTCTGTGCTTGGTGAATGATATTTTTCCCCCGTTCTCTTCCCTGTCACTTTCTGCTATAGATTCTTTTTTTTCAACCCAAGTTTTATTTTATTTTAATTTATTGAATAAAACAAGCATTTCCATGACATAGTACAATAAAAAGACAATTTTACAGGAAATGGCAATTCTACTATTTACAACATGCAGTTTCTTTCAAATATACAATAAAATTATCATGTAATTTTTTTCTTTTTTTTTCTTTCCTCTCTCCCTACCCTGCCCTAGAGATGGCAACTATTTGGCACAAATAGGTGTCTGTGTGTATGTGTAAAATTGTAAATATATATATATATATATATATATGTATATATACACATGTGTGTACATTTTTCTATACTTTTATTTATCAGTTCTTTCAATGCAGATAGCATTATTCTTTGTACTTTATAGTTAATTTGGGTATTTATAATTGACAAGATTACTTATTTGCTCAAAGTCATTCTTAAAATTACTGTTATTGTATATAGTGTTTTCCTGGTTCTTCTCATTTTGCTCTTCATTATTTTGTCTTTCCATGTTTTTCTAGTCTTTGAGCTCATAAATTCTCATAGCATGGTAATATTCAAACACAATCATATGCTACAACTTGTTCAGCCATTCCCCAATTGATGGGCATCCCTGCAATTTCTAGTTCTTTGCCACCACAAAGGGTTGCTCAAAAACATTTTAGAGCATATAGGTTCTTTTTCTTTTTTCCCTAATCATTTTTGGAAATAGACCAAGTAGTGGTATTGCTGAGGAAAAGGGTATAGGTAGTTTAACAACTCTTTGGACATAATTCCTACAGATTCTTAAATATTTTTATGATTTTTCTTACTATGCCAATCCTCTTGACCTCTACAGAACCTGGTTCAGCTCTATATGAAGACTTTTCTCTGCTTTCCCTTTAAAGGTCTTTTAATAAAATCAGCTTATCTCTAAGCAAATGCATTCTTCTTGGCCTTTGTCAGATGTGCTCATTTGTAGATCAAGAGCTCTTCACTCCTGTAACATAAAGAGCTAAATCTCACTCTCTGACACTGAAATACTTAGATTAAGTACTTGGCCAGTTGTTCATTTAGGATGTTGCATTGTCTATTCAGAGATTCTTACCTTCTTTTGTCCACAGAGATGCAAATAATACCTTCGTCTTTAGTTTACTATCCCTAACTTTGTTATTGCTAAGAATTCTTTTATTTCCTTCTTTATCATACCTGCAAGATATACACAGAATCATAGAATTTCACTATTAGAAGGGACCTGTGTCCATCTAGTCCAACTCATAAGTGAAAAAGAATCCCTTCTGCACCATACCTGACAAGGGGTCATCCAGACTTTTATTCATGATCTGAAAATAGAGGGAATCACCTCTTCCCCATAGAGCATATTCCATTTTTAGATACCTCTAGTTCTTAGGAAGTTTTTTTTTTCTTTCATCTGGTCTCGATTTCCCTCTTTGTTACTTTCACTTGTCACAGGAGGGGGTTGGGGGGATGGTTGTGGGCATCCTTAGGTATGCCTCAATAAAGAATTCCACTCTTGTACACAGTCCAATTAGAATTAAAGTAGTCTTTTATTTGTCACTAGGGAAAGTTACCAAGTGGGAAATCAAAGACTTCACCCCTCAGAGAAGAGGGCTTAGAAACATTCTCCTTCTTGAACAGAGGGAAGGCAAAAGCTTTTTTAGAGGCTAGAGGGGGTATCCACTTGAAAACCAGAAAATTTCCTTTTGGGGTGGAGTAGGGAAAGCTTAGATGCTTGTCATATTCCTGAGAGTTGAAGGGGATTTTTTTGAAATAATGGTCCTGACCTTTGGGGTTATCTGTCTCCTAACTCCAGTCAGGTAGTAGCCACACCTAATTCACTTTCCTGGCATAGAATTTTATCTCCCCATACTTCTTAGGTATGTTTGTCCTGACATCTAGTTGGTCAATCTAAACTTTAATAGCCCCTTGATTCCTTCATATGTTTGTCCCGTTATCTAGTCATCTTTAGTTTTGCTTCTCCCCAGAGAAACTTCTTCTGATTTGTCCTAAGCCCCATGTCACACCCATTGCTCCTAGTTCTGCCCTCTGGAGCTAAAGAGAACAAGTCTAATTCTTCATCTGCCAAACTAAAGAGGAAAAAGAAATATGATAAAACATATAAACCAAAAACATAATATCTTGTATAGAAGGCAATGTTTTTTTAAGACATTCAAACATTGAAGATACATAAAAGAATGAATCAGAATTTATTAAATGCTTACTACGTACCAAGGACTATGCTAAAGGCTGGTACTACAAATACAAAAGCAAAGATAGCCCTCCTCTCAAGGAACTTACATTCCAATAGGAGGAGACAATACATAAAGGAAAATGGTGGCTAGAGAAGGATATTTCAGTTTAGAAAATCATTGGGGGGCAGCTAGGTGGCACGGTGGATAGAGCACTGGCTCTGGAGTCAGGAGTACCTGAGTTCAAATCCGGCTTCAGACACTTAACACTTACTAGCTGTATGACCCTGGGCAAGTCACTCAACCCCAATTGCCTCACTAAAAAAAAAAAAGAAAGAAAGAAAAAAAAAAGAAAATGATTGGGATGGTCATTGGAAGCAAAAGGGAGTAAATTTATCTACCCTTTTCAGGTGGAAACAATGGAATAGATTTGAAAAAAGTTGTAGAACCAGAATGGGGTTGAGGGTAGGGTATGGTTATGTGCTTGGACAACAAGGCAACCTAGCATAGTCAGTGGGACTCTAAACTTTAAGTTCTGGGTCTTCCTGGAACATGATTTCTGGTCTGGGTGGCAAGGCAACTGACCTAAAAGAAGGCCAGGGAGTGAAGCTATCATCTTCCACTCTTCTGCCTGCTTAATCATTGCTTCTCTAGGTTAAACATCACTACTTCCTTTGACTGGTTCTAAAACGCAGTGAAATCAAGGAAATTCTGCTTGGTTTGCAGATTGTTAGTGTCCTTCTTAACATTTTGTGCCCAGAAGCAGTACTGCAAATAGAATGGGAGAGGTGGAGCTCTAATTCAGGGTGGGTAATTTAGAAGCCACTAGAGATACCTTCCTGGGTCATTTCCTTTGTTGTTGTTAGTAGCTATAGTAAAGGCCCTCACTGACCTCATCTAGTTAGGCCCTTCCTTCTCTATCAATTCTAGCCAGCTCAGTCTTCTGAGGAAAAAAATAATCACCTCCCAAGAACAATGGGCTGCACCCAGTAGAAAACTTGTTCCCCTGCTCACCTCAATTCAGGCAGTGTTAACATGTTTCTTCCTGCAGAGGACCAAGTGCTGAAAGCCCAGGTTTGAATCAATGGTTAGCTGATCACAAGGAGCGAGAAGGAAAAGGTGCTAATTCTGAATGACTGACCCAGTAGGGAAGGTTTTATTGTGTTGGTGACCAGAGGCCACTTACTGTCTGCTCTCATACCTACACCTCACCTTGGTTAGAGTGAGGGTGGCTCTGCAGAATTACTGGGAAATGGTGCTGCTTTGGGACCCAATACTTTTATTGTGTCTTTGGTTCCTGATAAGTTTACAAAATACTATAATGCAAATTAGGACAGGACCAATGAATAGGAAAGATCCTAACAAAGTTCTCTGAGACTTTACAAGAAAGAAGAGATTACTTCTAATTGTCAGGTGGGGCTAGAAAAGCTTCTGTATGGAGAATTCCAATAGACTGTAAGCTTTGTGAAGGCAAGGACTATTTCAATTTTGTCTTAGTATTTAGCTAGGGGAGCGACTTAGACAGAAAAGGGAAAAAATGTTTGCTGAATTGAATAAGTCAGGCTTGAATCTGCATCATACCCCTTCCGTAGATTGCATTTCCTTCTTCCATGTAATTCTCATCCTGGCTCCTGTGTTTATGGAAGGGATCATGCTTTTTGATTTTTGATATAAAGATTATTATGATGTTATCACTGGTTATTATCAAACTATACAACATGACAAGCATGCAAGGTTAATGAGAAGTTAGCTTCACACTATGGTTAGGAAGGAGTACATGAAATCCACTATCCATGTATGTGAACATCATAGAAACAAATGGAAGTGTGGGGCAGGAACTTATCCTATAATTATTATAAAGAATGGTTGGGGGGGCAGCTAGGTGGTGTAGTGGATAAAGCACTGGTCCTGGATTCAGGAGTACCTGAGTTCAAATCCAGCCTCAGACACTTGACACTTACTAGCTGTGTGACCCTGGGCAAGTCACTTAACCCCCATGGCCCTGCAAAAAAAAAAATGAAAAAAATGAAGAATGGTTGGAAGCACAGAGGAAAATAACAATAACAAGTAACTTTATGTAACAACTTAAGGTTTGCAAAGGGTTATATATTTTATTTCATTTCATCCTCATAATCACCTAAGTAGATAGACACTATTATCTTCATTTTACAAATGAAAAAACAGGGGCAGGCTGAGGTTAAGTATCTTGCCCAGAGTCACAGAGCTAGAAAATGTCTGAGGCATGATTTGTACTTAGGTCTTCTGCCTAACACCTTCAGTCTTGTACCCCCTAGCTGGCTCTGAAGACATCAATAGTTCTCTCATTCAAAAGATCTTTAAAAAAAATTTGTAGATTTTTATAAGCACCTGAATGGCATGAGAACTATCTGGATAAATTTAGAGAAAAATAAAGCTATTCAGTGCCTATATTAGGGAAAATTCTACTGATTTCTATGCATTTCCAGTGCAGTGAAGAGGAAATAAGTGACTTGCATTGCAAATAGAATAATGCCTCATACATTTTGTAGAAAGACAACAGTTTTAAGAAATGTCTGGCTTGGAAGAATCCAAGGTGTGCAAGCAGTCATCTTCTTAAAGGTAAGATCCTCAGAAGAGGTCTAAATTTACACCTTTACCTACCTCCTCAATTGTAGTTGATGAAAATTTTGCTCCTTAGAGATCTGCTGCATGGAGCTGAACACAAAAAACCCTTTCGATTTGACCTGAAATTGCATAAAATTCTCCCTCCCACCACCAATTTGGCTGTTATATCACATTATTGACTCATACTGAGCTTTTAAGCTACTAAGACACCCAGATCTTTTTCAGACAAATTGCTACTTATAGAATCAATTTTTGAGTAGATATGTGCTGGTCAATGTTTACCAACCATCTCTCTTGGGTAAAAGTCCACAAGACATACTTTTAAGTTTCATCTGTATTATTAACATTTTCTCCCATCACTTTTTCAAATCTAGACAACCAAGAAAACAGTAAATAAAACTCTTATTTGGAGCATTTGCTGACTTTTGAGGTATTAATACTCATACATACTGCAAACTTAATAGTTAGCTCTCCATAACCTATATTGAGTGGGCTCCAGAACATCATTGAATCCAAGTGTAAGATTGTCCTCTTATCCTTATTAGCTTTAATATTGTTTGATATGTTCCAATGTTCTAGCATGTCAGAATCATTTAAAATCCTAGTTCAGTATGTAAGCTGAACTTTCCCGCTGCATGATGTCAGCAAATTTGCTAAGTATGCCTTCGAAGTCTTCATTTACACAATTGAATAAAGTGTTTAATAGCACAGGGTCATGTACAGATATGGGGAGTGGGGAAAGGAATTTACTGGAGACCTACTTCTGAGCTGATATCAAATTGGTAACAACTTCAGTCTCTGGCATCTGGCCATCCAGCTTGTTCAAAATCCACCCAATACCATGATACTTTAAAACCCACATCTCTTTCCCATAAAATAGCATGAGAAGTTTCATTAAATATGCAATTACCTATATAGAAGATGTTGAAGATCTTGCTTCTCTTAAGTCAAGTCAATAAGCATTTATTAACTGTCTTCTATGTGCCAAGCACTGGGCTAAACACTGGACATACAGAGAAAGGCAAAAAGACTCCCTGCCCTTAAGGAGCATACAATCTAATGGAAGTGGGGATGCAAATGCAATACATATAAGATAAATTGGAGATAATCACAGAGAAATGTCCTGTTCCCCTAATTAGAGCACATGGAGATGTTCTGTAGCTGATTCTGGTATGCTAACTATGTGATGAGACAAGCCATAGGTTAGCTACATACTCAGAAATGAGATGCATTCAAGGGACACTAGTCATCCAGGGTCAACCTTTTGTCTTTGGTTTCTGCCAGTCTGGCTAGCATTAGAGAAGGTGAGGAATAGGCCCTGAGTTGGGGTCGGGGGAGAGAGGACTCAAGTCTATCTCCCAAATACGTCCTCCAAATGAAACAAAAAAATATGATACTACTGTTAAGCTGTCTCTGCTATTTTTTCTGTCTTGCTTTGAGGAGGAACTGGACATGACTGTGACCTCATGAGATTCATAAAAGTCAGGAGAGTAACCAACCAGGAGGAGGAGCAGAGTCTATTCTGGGATTCTACAGAAGCCAGATTTTGAGGAGAGAAGCTACAAGTCCTTTGCCTGGCCCAATTTTTTGGAGCAAAGATTCATGTTCATCCGTCAATTGGCCATAATGCATTTGGAAGTGAAATCTGTGGCTACTCTCCATGGGGCCTGGGGTGACATAGGAGAGAGTGTGCTCCCAGGATTTTTTTTTTTTCCAGCTGCAATTAATGAGAAAGTTCTTATGAGTTAGAAGTATCATCTTCTCATGTACAAATGTAAATAGTTTAACCATTTAATATTCCTCATGATTTCTTTTTCCTGTTTACCTTTTTATGCTTCTCTAGGGTCTTGTATTTGAAAGTCAAATTTTCTATTCAGTTCAGGTCTTACTCCCATGAATTTTTGAAAAATGTTTGTCATTTATCTGCTCACTATATCTGAAGTAAACACTCCTTTGTAAAAGCTAAGTGATATTCATTGGTTAAATGGAAGTAGGGCCTTAATCACAGTTTAAAAAGCATTCCATGGAGGCAGCTAGGTGATGGAGTAGATAAAGCACCAGCCCTGAATTCAGGAGGACCTGAGTTCAAATCTGGCCTCAGACACTTAACACTTACTAGCTGTGTGACCCTGGAGAAGTCACTTAATCCTCATTGCCCTGCAAAAAACAAACAAACAAACAAAACAGAAGAAAAAAAAGTACTCCAGAATGTGGGCTTTCATATTGTGTGATTTGTTTCAATGTTCTAGCATGTCAGAATCTTTTAAGATCCTAGTTCCATCCTTCCAGCTCTACAGAGGTACTCTTAGACTCCCAAGGCAGGGAGATGAAGCCAATCTCCTTCTGAGAGAGTTAGTACACAGTCTCACTACAAAATTCTTTGTTAAAATCTTGGTAGGTATTATTTAAAGCATGCCCCCGATCAACTAGTTTAGAAACACTGTGAAACATGGAATTAAGGTTAGCCTGTCATGACCTGTGCTGGCTCTTTGTGATCACAGCACTCTTTTCTAAATGTTCATAAACCATCCCATTAATAATATGTCCTAGAATGTTGCCATCTAATGATGTCAAACTCACTAGAATAGAGTATGTATAATTCATTCTCTTTCCTATTTGGAAAGCTGGGACATTTGACTTTCCCCATCCCTTGGGTTACTTTGCCTATTTAATCTAGCTGAAAGATCTCTCTTCACTTAATGAACACATGCTATTGTTTATCTGTGGCAGAAACAGAAAAGGCACAGTCTCTAAGTTCCCTAATATGGCCTCTTGTTCTCCATCCCTGATGAAATAGAGGCCCTTTTTTTGTGGTTCTCCTCCATTAGCTACATGGGAAATTACCTTCTGGTAGGCTTATCAGCTATCTCTGAAATATTTATATACAACCAAAGTCCTCTTTTCCCCAGTATTAGGAATCAATAAACACAAGTGGCCTTCCAATGCCCTAAGTGCCATCTGTGGAAGCAGGAGCCTCATCAAAGATATATCTTGGGAAAGGGTTGCTAGGAGAAGTCAGAACTTCTTTGCCACGTTCCAATGACCATCCAACTTTCTGATTCCCAAGAATCGAACAGGTTTGGAGACATAAATTGCTTTATTATAGTCCACTTGAAACAAAACTTTGAGTGCAATTTAATGATCCTGTGTGGACAGCTTAAAAACAATACTGTAATCTAATAAGAATCCAGAAAAAGGAGCTTAGTTGAAATGTATTTATTCACTTATCACTTACGTTCATAAGGAGGCCAGAATCTGGTGGGGACTGGCACAATAAGGGAGGAACTGGCCAGTCTGGTTTCAAAGAGTTGGGCTAGGTTTTAAGTTAGGAATCTAAGAGAACCAAAACAAACTGTGAGAAATAGCCATTTCATGAAGGTTCTGGCCCACAGGAGCAGCCTAAGCAACGATGAGATGGGTCTTTGGTGGGTGTGTTGGGTTTGGGGAGAGCAGGATGGGGGGCATGAGAAATGAAGCAGATTGAGGAAGATAGAGTTGGTATAGGACCAGAACTAGGCTGGAGTGTATTTGTTCATAGGTGGGACAAGTGGCTGCACTTGAGTGGAGAAGAGTATTGTGGCAAAGAGCCAAGCAGTTGCTGACTGCTGAGAAATTTGAATTTTATATCTTGGGTAGAGAGTCATATGTGAGGGCAGTGATATAATAAATGAGGTGTTGGTGGGGACAATTCTGGTGGGTGTGTGTATCAAGAATTAGAATCAGGAGAACTAGCTTGGTGGTAACTAAGAATAAGTGCCCGAATTTAGAGGTCATTGACCAAACTTGCAGCTCTTTGGGAAGGGAAGAAATAAAAAGCTGAGCATAGAGTCAGCAAGAATGATTAGTTAAAATAGGAAGCTACCGAATGGTGTCCTGGGATGAACTCCTTCCCTGCTTTGCTCTCTTCCTGCCCCAACTGTGGCCTCCACTAGCAGTGGTCCCACGCTAATGTCCTGGTTTCTCTGTTTCTCTGCTCCAAGAGAATACCTTCCCACTACCTATTCAACAAAGGGCACCTTCTCTGCTGCTTGGTGCAACAGTGCAATCTAAGATCCTTGCCTAATGGAGGAAAAACTCTCCTGGTTACAATTGCCAGCTGGGAGTTTATTTTAGTAACCCAGCTATGAAATGATGAGGGCTTATTTCCATAGTTACCATTAGAATAGCTATGGAAGATAAAAGGTGGAAAGAATGTGAAGGTTTTTGAGGAGAAAGGCTTGACAAGAGGAAGAATGGCAGGACCTCCCTGGATATAGTTAGTGAAGGAAAAAAAATGTTAGAAAAACAACTCTAGGGTTATGAACCTGGGGGAAGTGGGGGTGGTGGCTAATGATTCTTCAGAGAGTAAATGAAGTCAGGAAGGGATATCAGTTCGTGAGGGAAGATGATGAATTCACTTTTCAGTGTTTTAAATGTCAGGTCCTACTTGAGAAGTATGGTACAAATGAACACAACTCAGGAAAAGCCAGACTTCTCTGGGATTCACTTTCCTCATCTGCAACGTTAGGATGTATGGATTACGTGATCTCCATGGTTTCTACCACTCTATTAAACTAAGGTTGTTTTCCTTCCTTAATTCAGTGTGTTATAATGGATATGGTGTTAGACTTGGAGTTTGGAAGAAGAAGTTTCAAATCGTGCCTCAGACACGTACTCAATGTGTGACCTTGGGCAAGGTGTCTGCACCTCAGTTTTCTCATCTGTAAAATAAGAGGGTTCTCAGTCTGTGGTCCTATGCTTAAAGATGGATGTTGATTGCTATTTGTACATAAACATATATCTAATCGATAATCTTTTGTATTATAAATATTTGTGCATCAGTCTCTTCAAGCAACATCTCTTTAAAAATAGACACCTGGGGGCAGCAAGGTGGCATAAAGCAGCAGCTGTGGATTCAGGAGGACCTAGGTTCCAATCTGGCCTCAGACACTTGACACTTACTAGTTGTGTGACCCTGGGCAAATCACTTAACCTTTATTGCCCTGCAAAAAAACCCCAACAAAACGAAACAAACAAACAAAAAACAACCAGCTACCTCATCTCTGGCTGTTGAAGGCAAAGCTGATCTGTTTGTTCTTGTGGTTTTCTAGTGATCTAGAACTACGCTGCATCAGATGATAAATTGTTTCTTCTGTTTCTTCTCCTTTTGTTGTTGTTGTTGTTGTTCAGGCATGTCCAACTTTTCCTGACCTCATTTGGGGTTTTCTTGGCAAAGATACTGGAGTGATTTGCCATTTTCTCCTCCAGCTCATTTTATAGATGAGGAAACTGAGGCAAGCAAGGTTAAGTGACTTGTCCAGGGTCACCCAGCTGATAAGTGTCTGAGGCTACATTTGAACTCTTGAAGATGAGTCTTCCTGACTCCAGGTCCAACACTCTATTCACTGTGCCACATAGCTGTCCAATTCTTCTCTTAGTTATCTCATCTCAGTTCACCTTTCAGTTGCTTAGATAGACTTGATTCCAGCCCAGCAGAATTCTATGGCATCAAATACTGATTATTGCTTCAATGTTAGTGACCTGGTCATGTTCCAAGATTTCCCTGGTTGGGGATACCTTGTGGATAAAAATGATTGAGAAAAGTAAAGGACTGATTTCTAGGGGACCAAACTCAAACTACCTACATATTTTATTTAATTTTATTTATTTGTTTTTTTGTTTTTGTTTTGTTTTGTTTTGTTTTTGCAGGGCAATGAGGGTTAAGTGACTTGCCCAGGGTCACACAGCTAGTAAGTGTCAACTGTCTGAGGCCAGATTCGAACTCAGGTCCTCCCGAATCTAGGGCCAGTGCTTTGTCCACTGCACCGCCTAGCTGCCCCCCCATATTTTAGATACATATAAATGGAACTAAGGCAGTATGGGGCAAGTCGAGTCTTTACTTCTGAGAGTGGTTGACTTGATTGATGAAAAAGAGGTGGGGCAAAAAAATCAACAACTCAGTGTAGAAGGAAGCAGAGAGTAAATGTTGAGTGATGATAGACACAGGGAAGAAAAGTGTGTGACGTAACTTTGGAGATCAAGGATAGTATACTTTTTCCTACATCTAGAAAGTGGGAGGAGACTAAAAGTTATAAATTCAGTGTTAGGTTGAAAGAAGAATATGTCTAGGAAAACTTTTTGGTGACATTTTGTTATTATTAAACAAGAAGAGCCATTCATGGTCTTCTTAAGTACCTTGTCAGAACATGATGGGACCTGACATCTGCTGGTTATCTACAATCAAACAGGTTCATATAGGACACTGGAAATAATTTTCTGATGGGAAGGGGGAAGGGAATAAGCATTTATGAAACACCAATTGTGTGCCAGGCATTTTATAAATATTATCTCAATTGATCCTCATAAAAACTACATATATTATTTCATTTGATTCTCGCAACAACCCTGAAAGGTAGATGCTATTATTATCCCCATTCTACAGTTAAGGAAACTGAAGCAAACAGGGTCACAGAGCTAATAAGTGCCTAAGGTTGGATTTCAACTCCAGTCTTCCTGACTCCAGGTCCAGCACTGTGCTATTTAGATGCCTCTAGGCTTCCTCTTTTATGGTGAAGAAGGAAGAAGGTGCAAGCTACAAAAGTCCTCTTTCTGGATTTTGCACTTTTTCTTTCTTATAAATATTTAAACTTATGGTAAAAGAGATAATGGCTCTGGAAAGCCCCCTCTCCTCTGTTCCTTTCCTTTCTCTTCTCCTCCCCTCCCTTCCTCTTTCCTCTTCTCCCCTCCTTTCCCCTCCCCTTTCCTTCCCTTTCTCTTGCTTCCCTTCATAGTAAACTGCTCTGACACATACTGAACAACTCTATAAATTGCAGAGAAAGTGCCAATCTGCATTGGCTGAGGGAGTTTCTTCTTCAGGGAGTTATCAATGTAAAATCACAGGTCCAGTACCAAGTTTATTTAGCAGCATATACTAAGTATTTCTGTGCAAAGCACTTGAAAAAAGGAAAAGGAAAAAAAAAGTCCCTTTCCTCAGAGTGCTTACATTCTAATGGAAGATAAGAAAACTCTAGATATTAAAAAAGGACATGTTCTCAACATTTTAATGGCATTGGGACCCTTGATAATTTGGTACAGTCTATGGACCTTTCAGAATAATGTTTTAGATGCATAAATAAAGTACATTGGATTACAAATAAAACCAAAATTATCTTGAAATAAATATCTATTTTTCCCCTATCCAAGACCCTCTAAATTCTATCTGTGGATCCCAGGTTAAGAACCCTTCCTCTAGACCTATTATCCTGATTTATAAAGGCAAAGGCCTTCCAATACAGTTTCCCATTCTCCCTTAAAAAATAAATTACTATAAATTAATGGAGAGTTAGAACCAACAGAGACATAATTAGCTCAGTAATGAAGTGATGATAGCTGTTTATTTGTTGGGGGAAGGGTAGCTGCTTCCTTTAGACTTTTCCTGTATGGGATGGCTTCTGGAACACTAAAAATAATCCTATACGATGTTTTGTTTCACTACAAAATTCTGATTAGTCATTGCATGCTTCATTTAAGAATGCAGAAAAGTAACCCTATAATAGGAACAGAAACTATCAACCTCATTCTATTTTAGCAATTCATTGGCTTGTGGCATTTATCTAAAGAAAATGCCCATAAAATAAAATTCTATAGTGAAAATTTAGGATGAAAATATTTACCAAAATTAAGCCAGAGTTTGTATTTTTGTAAAGAAAACATGTCAGGTTTTTGCACTCTTCTTTATAGTCTTCTTTTTTTTAGTCTATGTGAGAGTCAGAGTGCTAAGGAGAAGAGGAAGGAGTTGAGAAAGGACTATAAGCAAGAGTATTCCTTTCTGAATTTATACTTGAATTTTGATTGCAAACAGCTTAGCTTTTGGGAAGAGTACTTATGGCATGAAGGAAATGCAAAGTAGACATCTGCACCAAGGATATGCTTAGGAAGAGGAATCTTGTTAGTATTTAATATTTTTCAAAGATCTATAATTTTACTGGTGTGAATATTCCCTTCACCAACACAGATTTCAAACATTTTTGCTTTAACAGACAGTCTTTGGGTGTGATCACGGCTGAAAAATATCAGCACCAAAGTTCATACCTTATATTAGGGACTTTGGAGATTATAGGATAATAAATTGAGAGCTGGAAGGGGCTTTAGAGGTCGTCATTTTACAGAGAATGGAATTGAGGTCCAGAGAGGGTGAATAATGTACCCAAGGAAACATAGAACCAGAATGTGAACCTAGTCCAATACATTTTCCACTAGAAAATGGTGCCTAAGTGGTGGCCGTGTTTCTGGTAATGAGCCTTTCCATGATTGGCTAGGTTATTCCTTGGATTCTTATCTTACTACCCAGAAAGCCTGGGCACTTCTTTTTATCCAGCCCTGAGCAACTTTAGGTCTCAGGAGAAGGTGAAGTTCTCACTGCTGGGGACACCTGTGGACGTCCCTGCCCATCCCTGCCACAGTGTCCTATGTGATGCTATACCCCCAAGCACTGATTCAATGGGGCCCTGTACCTGAACCATCTCCAAGAAGTAGCCCTTTCCAGATAAGCATACAGTATGTGCTCCCATACCTCCTTCAACTTCTACATGCTTTGAATTGGTCATCCTTAACTTCACAGGACACAGCATCTCTATCTGTCAAGATGCTGAACATCAAAGGAGGACCTTGAACAATGTTAGCATACTCCCATGCCCTTGTCTTCTTCCCATCCCAATGATTCTGAACTGTACAAATCCAATTGCTGATCTTTAATTCATCATTTTATTTTTCCTATCCACCTTAACCCTACCCTACCTTTTGTCTCATGCCAGCTCCACACATCATCCACTGTGCCCTCTGGAATGCCTGCTCTATAAGTAACAAACTTTCATCTTTAGACTCTTTCTTTTTCATTTCTTTTATTTCCTAGCCCTCACTGAGGCATGAATTTCTCTTGACAACAACACCTTCCTTGACAACCTTTCCAATACTGGCTATAATTTTATTATAGTACTACTCCCCCATACCTAACTGGTTGTGGTTGAGTTGGAATACCCTTGCTTCCTGTAGCTACATCCAGACCTTGTGCCTCCATCTTTCAGTAAGTAAACTTTCCTCCTTTGAGGTTTACAGTGTATAAATCTGTCAAACAAAATCTAGATCCCAGTGACTATTATTTATAGATCCCCACTAGTTCATTCACTTTCCCTAATCAGTTCGGTACCTAGGTCACAGTCTTCCCATCTTTCTGTTGTCCTTCATACTAAGAGACTATAACATACATATGTATATGTATGTGTATGTTTATCTGATATACTAATATATATATATATATATATACACACACACACACTGACATGCTGACATACTATGTATAATATACTCTAATATATAACATATTGATATACTGTCAATTATCTTATTTCTTAATTCTTCAAACTTCTCAACTTTGTGACTTTTTCTGTTCTACCTCAATGATATACACAGAAAATCCCATCCTTCATCCAGCCATCACATAAGTTCCACCTTATTCTTTAACTTATACTTCCCTTATCTGACACCAATCTTTTAGCATTTGCTTTTCCCTGTGACCTTTAAACTTGTTCCTTATTCTCATCATGAATTCCATGCTGTCTACCTCTTAGTTATTTAGAAGGTCATCATCTTTGCATCAGCTACCTTTTCCTCTCTTCCTTATCCTTGCCTTTTGGTGAACCAATCAATCTATGGTGTCCTCCACCTTTCATTCCCCTGTTCTCTTGTCCTATCACAGATCATTTCTTGTAAAGCCCAAATTCTGGATTACTTCCATCATCTGCCCCCTTTTCTCCTATTCCTATGCTGTTGAAAAAAATCACCTTGGCTGGGCCCACACCAGATAGGTATTATTTGATCTCAACTGAGTTCTCCTTACAAGGAAAACATTCTATTTAACTTATTTGCAATTTTACTCTTAACAGCTGCTGTTCAAAATTTTCATATTTCATTTAGATTTCCTCTTCTCTGAATTATACAGCCAAATCCTCTTATCTGTTCTACTGTAATAAATTTATCATTGGCCTTCTTGGCCAAGAAAATGGTTTGCAATCCATTCTCTGCCCAGCTACCTAGGATCCTTTTCTAACCCCATCTCATACCTTTATCTCTGTATCTCATCATCTCCCATATGCTCACATTCTCCAGTGGTTCCCTTTGACTTCTAAGTTCAAATATGAAATCCTCTGCTTGCCATTGAAAGCTTTTCACAGCTTGGCTTCTTCCTACCTTTCCAATTGTAAAGAATTAATTATTATTTGAGGTTTTTATGCCTTGGTGCGCACTGGCCTTTGGCTCCCCAAACCGCACGGTGCTCCACCCACTGGTTATAGCCCTTGCCAGGGCTCTGGCACCTCACGTCATCACCACTCGCAGACGCCTACATGGGCCTGGCAAAATTATAATGATTGGAAGCCTAGTGAGGGCAGTCATGTGACTGTCAGAGCGGCTGTCCCATTGGCTGAGGCTGTGTGGGGTGTTTTCTAGGTTTGGGGGAGGAGAATTGGGCATTCTAGGTGGAAGCTGGAAAGCATTCTGCTGCATATTTTCAGCTGATTCTTGGGTGGTGGTATTTTTTCAGGTATTATAATTTCCCTTTCCCCATTTTATTTCCTTTCCCTTGATCCTACTGATCCTGTTTTTTTTTTTTTTAAGTTCGTTCTTGTTAAAATAAATCTTGTTCTGTTTTGAGGGAGGCTGCCAGTCTCATTCCTTGCCCCAATATTGCGGGGAGCACTTAGCACTCCCCAATTAAAAATTGGTCCCCACACAATCTTCTCATACTTTATGAACCTCTCCATGTGTTCTATGTTCCAGGCACCCCTATTTCTGTGCATTTTCTCCAGCATGACACTTCATCTCCTTTCTCTATACCTTTTCACTGCCTTGCCCCAGACCTGGAATGCCCTCCCTCCTCACCAATGCCTTTTAGTTTTCCTGTCTTCCTTCAACATTTTCTTCAAACATTTTCTACTGAAGACCTTTTCTGGTCCCTTGGGCTGCTACTGCTTTCTTCATAGAGGTTGCTTTCATTTACTCCTTATGTAACAAACTTCAATGTACATTGTTATTTATATGTTGCCTCCTTCTTTAGAATGTAAGCTCCTTTAGGGCAGGCAGTATTTTTTTCCTCTTTTGTGTCCCTAGCACTTGGCACAGTGCCTGGCACATTTTCTGTTCGACTCTTCATGACTCCTTTTGGGGTTGTCTTGGAAAAGATACTCGAGTGGCTTGCTATTTCCTTCTCCAGCTCATTTTACAGATGAAGAACTGAAGTAAACAGGGTTAAGTGACTTGCCCAGGGTCACACAGCTATTAAGTGTCTGGGACCTGATTTGAATTTAGGAAGATGTTCAAAAAATTCCTGTTCAAAGCTTGGCTCCCAAAAAGAGTTGAAAAAAAAGTACCTCTTTTCTTTCTTTGAAGACTATGGGGTTTGGAATATTGCATGTATTGAAAGACAGTTGATGTGTTGGCTTTTCCTGAGCTTTTTTCTTTAATCTTTGTTAGAAGTGGATGGGTGAGCAGGAGAAAGGAGTGGGATGTATTCAGAAGTGAAGGTAACATAAAAATAAAAGATATCAATATAAAATAAGATTGAGAAAAGTACTTGGTCACTTCTGTGTTATGGTGTAACATTGGAATAAGATGTCAGGAGAGAAACTGGATAGTATTCATATGAAGAAATCCAACAGCAGCTTGTCTACCCCAGCACACTAAATTTCAAGCTTTTGAAGTTAAATGAATCAGTATGTGGCTTCTTCCATAATACTCCTTATGGTTTGTTGTGGAATTAGAGCTTTAATTACTCTATTACTAGCCTGCTCTGGCAAAAATTTGAATTTGTTAAAATTTATCTATTTTTGCATCCTCTTCCCTAATTTGATTTCCCTGAGATTGATCTTCATTGTAGCCCCTGACTATCCTCTTCTGTGCTAAAGCATGCAGATTAGTCTTCTCTAGATCATTCTGTGATTTTGTTCTTTTCCATTCCTCCAGTAATCAGGACTTACCCATCCTTTGTCCTACCACCACAGGTTTACTGATCTATGCTCATGTGTTAGTGAGTTGGTAATTAATGAGCCTAGATTTGCCCATCTGCAAAATGGGGAAAATGGTAGCATCTACCAATAGGGTTGCTATGAGGGGTAAGGGCTTTGCAAACCCTAAGACCATATATAAATGGCATGAATTATTCTCCAGCTGAAGTTAGTTTCCATTCTAACATATTTAATAGCCTGAGCTGTTACTGGCTGTCTTTACACTATTTCAGGACATATGGAAGGATCACTGCTCCCCATCTCTCAATTTTCCCCTTAATCACATACTATATCATATTGTTAATTCACTGTTTTTACATCTGCATGCCTTGTGTTCCTGAGTAGATTGCAAACTTCCTAAAGACAGGTAGGTACTATGTAACAACATCATATGATAGCAACAATCACTCACATTTTTATAGTACTTTAAGGTCTATAAAATCCTCTTATTATAACAATGTTATGAAGAGGTATTTTAAGTGTAATAGAGGACTGGATAATGGGGACCCATTTCTGGGAACTTGTTCAACAGGTTCTTCCTGCTGCCAATTCACATGGAAGTTTTGCTGAGCCTGCTTCTGAAAGTGTCTGCTGAGGTAGAAGACCCCAGCTTCCCAGTTCAGAGCATTTTCAGATGCTCTGCAATTGTTTCCTCTTTGTTTATTGAGTGGTGAAGAAAGATCTTTTGATTGGCTGCTCAGCTAGAATTGAATATTGTTAAGGGCTAAAATTCTAGCTAAACTGTCTAAAATATCTAATGAGTGGTCGCCAATAAATTATAAGCTTTAGCAAGAGTTAGACTTTTAAGCATTTATTAAGGAGAATAAGAATTTGGTAAAGAGAGAGAGAAAGGCCTAGATTTCTATCTATTAAAGGGAGAGCACATTTTTAGCTCCCTTCTCCACCAGAGTCCAGAGGCAAGAACTCCAGAGTCAGCGCCAGTCTCTTCCTTCCTCCTCCCACTAGTCTGCATCACTTCCTCCCCGCCAAAGAAAAGACTCCTGGTCTTGCCCTCAAAGACCTTCGCTTCATGGGCAGAACTCTTCTACAGTAAGTATCCAGCAGGTGGCGTCATTCCAATCGTTACAGTCCCCCCTGTTGTTCCTCAAGAAACAAAAATGTTTCCTTGACGGAACAGTAAAAACAATATAATAACTATTGCTAACTAATAATATGTGAACAACAATATAGAAAAGGAAGAGAGGAAAGTTTTGTCCAGAGGGGCGATTTTTTTTTTTTGTCCTCATGAACCGACGCTTTGACATTAGTCTTGCAAAGGGAGGGCCTCTGCAGAGAATACATGTTACAGATGGTGTATATTATAACAGAAAGAGAAAAAAAACAACAAAAACAACAAATCAAAACTGTTCGTTTAAAGTCTCTGAAAGTCTTTTCTCAGATGTCCTCTAGGTGTAGTCGTGGAATGGAAGTCTTTTCAGGGGTTGATGTGTGGATGCTGGTAATCAGCCAGGAAAATTTCCTACAAAATTGAGCTTAACACAACTTTAAAATAGCTTTGTCAATAATCAAATCAAACAATGAAAGTTCTCAAAAACATGTCTAAGGGAATTCATAATCTTAGTTGTTATACATGAAACATATAATAAAACAAAAATTGAACCATTCTTTAAAATTATAATATTACTATAGTCCCCCCCTTATGGAGGGTAATTGAGAAGACAATTGCTGCGATATTAATTATTAAAAATAATTTTTTATCTTTGTTTCATCACTTTTTGCATCATCTGCCTAATTATCCTCATGCCATTATGAGAAATTTAAAATCTAATATAATTAGTAACAGATGTCAAGGCCAAATTCAACACTGTTATTTATCATGACACCTGAGATAATTATGGGGGGTTACCATAAAAGAACAGAGAAATGATGGGATATGAGCATTCCCACACTTGAGCAATATGTACTGTCCATGCAGTATGCCAGGCTTAAAATAGGTGGATGGAATATATGTCCATGCCACCGAACATATTGGAGGAAACTGAGTCAGAGTTAATCAGATGCATGGGATTGAGATGTCCATGGCATCAGGCATATAGGAGGGAGCATAGAAGCCAGGTGTAGAAGTGAGATGGGTGGGATCAATACTTCCAGCCATCTGTACAATATTGTGGGGAAAAATAAAATAAAATATGAAACCAAGAGAATCCAACCTCAACATTTGTCAAAAGCCGTTCCCTCGGCCATACCTTGACTTCATGCATGTCTCCCCTCATGTGACAGTTCAGTGTCTGCTCTTGCATGTATTCCTCTTGTGATTGGATGGCATCTTGGCCAACTGGCATCTGATAACTCAGAATAAAGGCAATTAATGTCTTAAATGATAAGTTCCCATAATCCAAGTCTCATATGGATTTAAAAATTGAGGATAATAAATGATTGCAAAAAATGTGAATACATCTTGACTCAGAATATAATATATAATTATGCAACAATTTCAAATAATACCCCCTTTTTTAACTTAGTATACAATTACTTTTGTGAAAAATCAGAACATATTTAAATACAAGTTAAAGCACAACAGAATCTCAAAGAAAACTTTTTTTTTTGAACAAAGAAAACTTTTACAAATGTTCCCCTCTTTTTTTTTTTTTTGGAATATGCTTATCAAAAATAATACTTCTAGAATCAATTTACACTTGCCATGGCAACCAATTTGCCAGGGAAATACTTTAAAGAGTTTGATCAAATAATCAGTTGAGAAAAAATAACAAAAACAAACAACTCAGAATATGGGAGCACAATACTCCTAGAATTAACATTGTATTATGAAATCAAAACCATCTTGCAATTTTTTAAAATTAGATAAATGTATAGAAGAAAATACACATGGAACAATAAGACAGTGAAATTCAAACTAAGGAAATCTAAATGAGCATGAACTTAATATTAATGAGTATTATGAAATATAAACTTGATCACATGACTATAAAAACTTTTACAAATATTCTCCTTGTTTTAGAAACTAAGTATAAGACACAATCTCAAAAGCATGAAAATCTCTATGAAAATAAACCCATACCATTAATTTCAAAATGTATATGTAATGGCATAGAAATCCTATGTAACCTCTGAACTGACATTAATACTCTGAGTAAAGTTAGAACACTTTTGATTCCGATATCTAAAATCCCCAATACTCATATCAATACCTTGCTGCTTACTTCCACATTTCTGTAAAATATATACCCTCCCATGGCAAAAGAAGCAGAGTCTTGAACTATGTTGATTGTCATTCTTATTCAGCTTAAGTTTTTCTTCTTTAACCCCTCTATATTGTCTGTCGGGCTTTTCACCATACAAATGCTTTATAAGATTACTAATTAAAGACAAAAGCAGGTTAGCAAAATTATGAACAAAACGAGCATAACTGGAATTTAAAGAGTTTTCTAAGATTGTCTCAAAAGCACAGCCAGGCCGGGGAAGGGCTGAGCCTGAAGCTGCAAATGCAGGTAGAAAAAGTTGAGCATGCGCATCAGATCTCTGGACTTCCCAGGCAGGGGAAGCTATGGGCTTGGCCATAGGAGGAGTAGAGGGTGGGGTCTGGAGAGGAGGGGAGGGACCAGAGCAATTTGAATCAGACTTGATTTTGAACTCAGGCCTGGATTCCTCTTCCCCCACTTTGCCTCCAGGTGCTAGGGGATTAAAAGCTTCTAGAGGGTGGGTCATTGCCTCCAGGCATGCAAAATTAAAGCAACAATTACTGTTAGAACTGGGAAAAGCTGCGGGAATCTCTTCAGGTTTCTCTGAAAAAGCATGGTTGGGAGAGGGAGAGATATTTCCTTGTGTGAGTAAGTTGCTGGCTCTTTTAACAAAAATAAAAAGAAAAATAGAAAATCCACAAAAACAAAGCATTAACATGATCTTATCTCCCATTTGTCTGGTTAAACAGACTAAAATCAAAAATAGGGTAATTAGGGAGTTTAAAAGGTCCATTCGAAAAAATTTAAAGGAAAACACAGCCAGTACACCAGTACTTAGCAGTTAAAGGGAGAGGGAGGGGAAATTTCTTACCCAACCAGAAGATCAGAAGAAGACTGAGGTTTAGCTTTCCTCTTCGTGGTCAGCCATCTGTTAAGGGCTAAAATTCTAGCTAAACTGTCTAAAATATCTAATGAGTGGTCGCCAATAAATTATAAGCTTTAGCAAGAGTTAGACTTTTAAGCATTTATTAAGGAGAATAAGAATTTGGTAAAGAGAGAGAGAAAGGCCTAGATTTCTATCTATTAAAGGGAGAACACATTTTTAGCTCCCTTCTCCACCAGAGTCCAGAGGCAAGAACTCCAGAGTCAGCGCCAGTCTCTTCCTTCCTCCTCCCACTAGTCTGCGTCACTTCCTCCCCGCCAAAGAAAAGACTCCTGGTCTTGCCCTCAAAGACCTTCGCTTCATGGGCAGAACTCTTCTACAGTAAGTATCCAGCAGGTGGCGTCATTCCAATCGTTACAATATTCATACAAAGGTCAGTGACAAATCAAATCAACCTTCCTTTTTCTTGAGGACAGTCAAGGAAAAAACAATGTTGTAAGCTCCTAGGTTGAGAAGAGAGGCCTTAGACCTTTATCTACCCACCATGGCTGCTGTTTAGCCTTGAACACTTGATATTGTTAGTTTTTTGTCTCTGTCGTGTTTTACTCTTTCCTATTTTTTTAGATGAATGAGTGTAGGTGACGGAATGGATTAGACCAATGGTGTCAAATGCAAATAGAAACAAGGTCCACTAACTCATACAGATGGATCCTTGTGGGCTGGATATTTACTTAGATTTAATAAGTAATATTATCTGTGTTTTGTTATTTAATTTATTTTGTTGACACAAACCCCCTCTTTAACATATACTGTCTACTTGACCATATGGGTGCCTGTTTGTACTACACCAATGAAATCTCAATTCTAGTCCCTATCCCCCCATCCCTATTCTGCAGATGAAGAAACAGAGGCTCAGAAAAGGATAGGGACTTGCCCAAAGTCATAGGAATACTAAATGCCAGAATTAGAACTGAGATCTGGCTCTCATTTCACTCCAAATCCAGTGTTCAACTTTGTATCTCCCACAGACTTTAGCATTTGATTGATGTTTTAATTAAATTATATACTGAAACAGTCATTCTTTCTCCATTTATCCTGAGAAAGGAAAGATAGAGTAAAGTAAAAAACAACATTAAGTATGAGACCTCTACTCCCATTTTCTTTACAACTTACATGAAATAAACATTTTACCTTTCAAGGAACACTGGTCAGTTTTTGGACCAAGACCTTATGAAATTCATAGAGTGATTCATATTTTGAAAGAAGAAATGTTAAATAGATTTGGAATGAACCTTCAAATTCAGCCCTTAATCAGGTTGAAAGTTCCATTAAGAACAGGATAATAATCCACTATGGTGGCTATGAATTGGAAATCAAAGGAATGCCCATCAATTGCAGAATGGCTAAACAAGCTGTGGTATATGATGGTGATGGAATATTATTGTGCTATAAGAAATGACAAGCAGGATGATTTCAGAAAGTCCTGGAAATACTTGTACAAACTGATGTATAGTGAAGTGAGCAGAACCAAGAGAACATTGTGCACAGAGACAGCAATATAGTCTGATGAAGAATTGTGAATAACTTAACTATTCTCAACAATACAATGATCCAAGACAATCCCAAAGGACTATGGAAGAAATATACTACCCACCTCCAAAGAAAGAACACAGACTGAAGCATGCTATTTTTCACTTTCATTTTTTTCTTTTTTTCAAGTTTTCTTGTACAAAATGACTAATATGGTATTTTTTTTTACATAATTGCACATGTATAATCCATATCTGATTGCTTACTGCCTTAGGGAAGGAGGAGGGGAGGGACAGAAGGAGGGATAAAAGTTGGAACTCAAAACTATAAATAAAAATGTTTATTATTTTAAAAATAATAATCCAATAATTGAATCTAGGAGTCCTGTGTCATTGGGGTTAGCAAGGGATTTTCTTTGCAAAGAGTAGAGAAGAAAACACAAATGCATATTGCCATTGATTAAAGTACAGAATGGAAGATATGCATTTGAACAAGAATTTTAGGAAAGTATGTTTATAAATCCCAATTCATACATGCATGGCAGAGACTAATTCAACAATGGATATTCTTTTTTTTTTTTTTAATGTATAAGGTATTTTATTTTTTCCGTTACATGTAAAGATAGTTCTCAACTTTTGTTTATACAAGCTTTACAATTTCAGATTTTTCTCCCTCCCTCCCCTCCCTCCTCCCTCCCCTAGACAGCAGGTAATCTGATATAGGTTATATCTATATATATCTCTATACATATACATATAGATATATATATATACACACACACATATATGTATACACATAATAACATTAATCCTATTTCTGCATTAATCCTGTTACAAGAGAAAAAATCAGAGCAGTGGTGCAAAACCTCAAAATAGAAAAAAAACAACAGCACCCAAAACAAAAGAAATAATATGGTTCAATCAGCATCTATACTCCACAGTTCTTTCTTTTTTTTCTTGGATTTGGAGATCCTCTTCTATCATGAGTTCCCTGGACTCTTCTGTACCATTGCATTGGTGAGAAGAATATAGTCCATCACAGTAGGTCAACACTCAATGTTGATGATACTGTGTACAATGTTCTTCTGGTTCTGCTCATCTCACTCATCATCAGTTCACGTAAGACCCTCCAGGTTTCTCTGAACTCTTCCTGCTCATCATTTCTTACAGCACAATAGTATTAACAATGGACATTCTTTAGTAAAGGGGGCTAAGTTGTTTGGGTTAAAATTGTATTGCTATGACCAAAGGGCTGTGGGGCTGTGTATATCCGTTGACCCAGGAATACCACTACTAGGTCTGTATCCCAAAGAGGTCGTAAAAAAGGGAAAAGGACCCACATATACAAAAATATTTATAGCAGCTTTCTTTGTGGTGGCAAAGAATTGGAAACTGAGGGGATGCTCATCAATTGGGGAATGACTGAACCAGTTGTGGTATATGAATATAATGGAATACTATTGTGCTATAAGGAATGATGAACAGGCAGATTTCTGAAAAACTTGCAAAGACTTAAATGGACTGATGCTGAATGAAGTGAGCAGAACCAGAACATTGTACACAGTAAAAGCAACATGGTGCGATGATCGACTGTGATAGACTTAGCTCTTCTCAGCAATACAATGATCCCAAACAATTCCAAAGGACTCATGATGGAAGATGTCTCCACATCCAGAAAAAAGAACTTTGGAATCTGAATGCAGATTGAACCAAACTATTTCTACTTTTTTTCTTTTTTAGGTTTTCTCCTTTTGTTCTGATTCTTCCTTCACAATATGACTAATGCAGAAATATGTTTAATGTGATTATACATATATAACTTATATCATACTGCTTTCTGTCTTGGGGAGGGGGGAGGAAAGGGAGGGAGGGAGAACAATTTGGAACTCAAGATCTTATAAAAATAAACGTTGAAAACTATCTTTACATGTAACTGCAAAAAATACTATCAAGATTGAAAAAAAATAAAATTGTATGTTCTGAACTACTTAGGGACTGGGACTTTGGACCAGTTTAAATTCAGAACTCCATATCAATAGATTGCACAGTTTACTTTTTAAAATTCAAATTACAGATAATTGGTATTCAATCCAGATGTTATTTTTTTTTGGTTGGGCAAGGAGGATTAAGCGACTTGCCCAAGGTCACACAGCTAGTAAGTGTTAAGTGTCTGAGGCCAGATTTGAACCCAGGTCCTCCTGACTCCAGGGCCAGTACTCTATCCACTGCACCACCTAGCTGCCCCCTTAAGAGGCTACTTTTAAATTTTATTTAATTAATTTTTTTTTTTTGGTGAGGCAATTGGGGTTAAGTGACTTGCCCAGGGTCACACAGCTAGTAAGTGTCAAGGGTCTGAGGCCAGATTTGAACCCAGGTCCTCCTGAATCCAGGGCCTTTGCTCTACCCATTGCACCACCTAGCTGCCCCCAGATGTTCTTTAAAAGTCAAAATAATAATTCATTATTTGCCCATCAAATGGTCTTGTTGAGGAAACAGGGACTACTTAAAGAAACTCAGTGGTGTAAAGAATTTAGGCATTTTATATTTCAGTTTTTTTAATTTTTTTTTTTTTACATTACTTCAACATGTTTTCTGAACTCATAGGTTTCGCATTTCTACATCGCTTTTCAATTCCCTGGTAAGTTTTCTTTCTCCTTTCCTTTTTCAATTCCACCTTAAAACATCTGCACAGCCGGCTAGACCAACCCACAACCTAGCTCCTCCCACTTACATGATTTTTAAAAAAAAACTTATCCATGTCCAGGCACTGAAAAAGGAGCCTTGCAGAAAGCTAGAGGGATAGACGGACCTGAAGATTCTAGTATACATTCACAACTGTAAGCAACACAATTACTTTTCCTTTTTTTTTTTTTAAAGAAAAAAAATTCCAATAATTGCTAGTTTGTCAAGTTTATCAGGGACAGAGAAAACTGCGAGAGAAGGCAAAGAAGCACAGGTTTTTCCGTCTGCATGTGACTTGGCTTCTGAAAGGGGAAGCGGAGTGTTGAGAACTCCCGTTTCTTTTTAGCAAATGTGTTCTTGCTTTACAGGGTCTGAGAGAAAGAAAAATGTTCAGAAGAGGTGCTCTGCTTAGCTTAGGACCTTGGAAGATTTTAAAGAGCAGTTAAGGTAGTGCTGCTGCCACTTCCACGTGATTGTCTAGCCCAATGATGGTTGTTCCTTAAACTTTAGCAATGTGACTACTTGACAGCTCAATGACTGTTAGGACGGGATGGACTATATTCTCTTATTTGATTCTCTGTGGGGTTTTCTTTCTTTGCCCCCCTCTTCTAGTTTTTCTCCTCCTTCCTCCCTCCCCCCTTTTCTCATTCTTTCTTCCTTCCTTTTCTCCCTCCATTCTTCCCTTTCACTTTCTTCCTCCCTCCCTCTCTCTCTCCTCTTCCCTCTGTCTCTCTATCTCTGTCTCTGTCTGTCTCTGTCTCCATCGCTGTCTCTCTGTCTCCATCGCAGTCTCTCTGTCTCTGTCTCTCTCCCTTTCTCTTTCTTTCTTTCCTTCCTTCCTTTCTCTGGAAATTCCTGAAGTTAGAATATGAAAATAGCGAGAGGAAGCAAAGATTAATGATAGGGACTGGACCAATGATTTCGGTGGTACAGGGTACTTTCAGGTGATGTAATTCTCCCTACCAATGCAGATTCTCAGCAGTTTATAGTCTGAGAATGGTCTAGAGCACGAAAAGGACACAGTGACTTGGTCCTGAGTCACACAGCCAGTATGTGTCAGAGACAGAATTTGAATCCAGGTCATCATGACTTCAAGTCTATCTCTCCATTCACTATTTCATTGTGCCTCTGGACTTAACTGATATTGGCAATTTTTGCTTTGTGATGGACCAACACCTATTACTAATAATGCAGATGATCAAAACAGTGATTGTACTAGGACTTGCAGTAACTACAACACAAATATAGATGCTTGAAGGGAGCTGAATAAACAACTATGCTCTAATCTGAGACTGGGAAAATGATTTAGGAATTCTGTGTTGGGGAAGGAAGTTTAAAGAGGGAAAAACCTCTTTGAGAATGGAGTAGGGAGAAGGCATGAAAAGGAAGGTGAGAGGTATAAATTCTATTTTGTGGCTATTTTTTATTTAACTTAATTTTGTTCGCTGTTTGTTAGTTGCCTTTTACAATGCAAATTCTTCTATTTGAAAGAAAATGTAAAACTCTTCTTGCTTGTGCCAGTTTGTTGAATCAGATGATTTTCTGTGCCTATGATATTCTCTTGCTCCATTCCTATTCTAAATATAAGTAGAGATTTAAAAAAAAAAAGTAGTTTGGGGGGCAGCTAGGTGGTGCAGTGGATAAAGCAATGGCCCTGGATTCAGGAGAACCTGAGTTCAAATCTGGCCTTAGACACTTGACACTTACCAGCTGTGTGACCCTGGGCAAGTCATTTAACTCTCATTGTTCTGCCAAAAGAAAAAAGAAAAAAAAGTAGCTTGGGACTGGATAAAATAAATAAAAGTGGTTTAAGATGAGTGATAGTAGGAAAGGCACAGGATTTGGATCTGGCTAGCTGAGGCTTCATCTTGGTTCTGTGATATCTCCAAGGCTACTTAATGTCCCTAGGCCTCAGTTTCTTCATTTGTGGAATGAGATGGTTAAGTTAGATTAACATCTAACATAAATGATCCATGATTCAACATGACAATCTAACTTTATCAAAACCTAGAATTATATTTTAATTTTATAAAAAAATCTTAATACACAGAACAAATAAATTGCCTCCATATATTGGTTTATGACCAAAAATGATTAATCAACAAAAGCTGGGGGAGAGTGTTGGGATCAACATTATACCATTGATTTGGGCTGGAAGATGTTTACTATTTTAAAAAATTAAGAGTATCTAAGATAAAAATGCTCAGATTTCATCAGCTAAAATATCCCATTGGTCCATGAAAAACAGTTCAAAAAAGACTGAGAGGAAATAATATGAGGAAAAAATGGAATTGAAAAATAAGAGCCCTTCATAGAAATTTTACTTTTCAAATAGCCCCAAAGGGCCATAAGCAAGCCTATTTCTCCAGATTGTTTTAGATAAGAGATTGGAATTCTCCCTTTCATTGTAAGCATTGTAAGAGTTAAATGGCAACTGAAGCAATACTTGTGAAATGTATAGAGAAGTGAATGTTTAATCTATATTTGCAGAAAGCAGTTTACAAACTTCCTGTCAAGGAAACACTTTTTAAATTGGAGAAAATATAACTCCTTTTGAACATTTTAAAGTCATTTAAATGTTTTTGACATGAATTCTCAGGTTAGGGTGTTGGGGGAAAATGTGTTAAGTAGATTCCTGAATTTCTGAAAAAGTTTAGTAAAAAAGAAGTGGCTCTTGTTCATAGCCATCAGTTGGTTCTGTTAGCCCTGCTTATCTACAGAGTGTGTGGTACTTTCAGAATTAGAACACATTTAAGGCAGGGAGTAAATTGAATGGCTTAAGATTATATCCGTTTAAAAATAGTCTGCAAGTAGAAAAGAGGAAGACCTAGAATTAGTTTGTGGTTCACTTTCCTTAGGCATGTCTTACATTAGCCAACTCTTTTTCTTTTTTTAATTGCTTTAGAAAATAAAAAATGGGAAGCTTTGTATTGTATGAAAATATTCCCAAGTGTTTTCATTATACATTTAATTACTTGTTGAAACCAAAGAACTAATGGTAGTGAAAGGAATTTTGGATCCCAAATAAATTTCTGAAAGGCCTCTCTTCCTCTTATGCATTCCTCCCAGCAGTACAGGGGTGGCAATTTGTATAGCATGTTTGGGTTAGTGAGACAGCAAAAAAGAGGATCTTTTTGATCTTCTTCTTATAAGTAGATCAAAGACTTGTGAAGAATTAACCTTTAGAAACTGAGTACCAGCTCTTTAGAAATTAGGTATCTCTGTCAAGTGTCTGTGGTTAGCTGAAGTCACTTTATATGTGTATATATCTATACTGATATTTCCCTGCTTCAGAAGATGCATGGTTTCCTGTGAGGCACTCTTTTTACTGATAAAAAATAGCAACACCTCCATATCATAGTAGATCTCTGATAACACTTCACAAAATGCCTCTTAGGGAATTAGCCGAACCTTGAAATAGGGGGTTGTAGGTTTGCTCTATATGACGATGTAACTTCTCGGTTGGTGCCTTGCACTAGTAACTTCTGAGTAAGTGCTATGTCAGGGCAATGAGCTTAAACTATGACAACAGTCATGAAAATGCTGATATCCACAAATTTTGTGGATATCTTTCTTTTTAGGCATTTTGGAAATGTAGTATTATGCAGTGGATAGAGGACTAGGTATCAGGAAGGTCTAAGTTTATCATGTCCTGCCTCTGACATATAGCCCTGTGACCTTGGGCAAGTTACTTAACCTCTTACTACCTTAGAAAATTCTCTAAGACTATACATTTGTTTGTTTTTTTGCAAGGCAATGAGGGTTAAATGACTTGCCCATAGTCACACAGCTAGTAAGTGTCAAGTGTCTGAGGCCGACTTTGAACTCAGGTCCTCTTGAATCCAGGACTGGTGCTTTATCCACTGTACCACCTAGCTGCCTCTAAGACTATAAATTACAGAGAAGTTGTGAACTTCTACCAGTGAGAGAAGTTTCCATATTCAGTAGTTTCTTAACCTGAAGAATTATTGGGTCTAAACAAACAAAAAAATCAAATTTCTAGAAAAACACTTAGTTCTATAGATATTTGAAACCTTATGGATATATGAAATTATAAATTTTACTTTATCTTTGTGTTAAAAGTATAATTTTTATTCTGAATTATTCCCCAAAGAAAAACCTGTTTTTTCATATAATACACAAGGCCGTCCTACTGAGAATGATTATCCAATGAATTGGTGGTAAAAGCGTGAAAAATTGACTATTTTTACAGATGACACACATTTAAGGGACCTCAGTACCTAATTAGTCTAGCTGATACCCAAAAGGGATCCTACTTCTTCCTTTTTTTTTTTTTTTTTTTTTGGTGAGGCAGTTGGGGTTAAGTGACTTGCCCAGGGTCACACAGCTAGTAAGTGTCAAATGTCTGAGGCCGGATTTGAACTCAGTTCCTCCTGAATCCAGGGCTGGTGCTCTATCCACTGTGCCACCTAGCTGCCCCAGAGATCCTACTTCTTTACAGCATCCTTGACAAGCAGTTATACAGCTTCTCCTTGGAGTTTTCCAAGGAGAGGAGACCAATTATCTCTCCTGATAGCTCAAGCTTTCATCCACTGAGCCTCAATTGGCTATTTTACAACTTCTAGTCATTGCTCTTGGTTTTTCCCCTGGGGCCAAACCAAATAAACCCAATTTCTCCTCCCCATGATGGCTTTTCAAATCACTACCCCTTGTTGTCCTGCTCTGGACAATCACCACTTTATCAACGTCCTTTTTAAATCCATGGTGTTCCTAAGGGAAAACAATATTTCCATTGTGGTCTAACCTGGGTGCAATACAGAAGTAGTATTATGAATAGCAGGTGGCAGAGAAAATTATAACTGCAAAGTTAAAAAATGTAGATTCCATGTTAGGATTAGGATATGAAGGTGATAATAATTATGAGGATTAGGCCAGGAATTGAAGCCAGGAAAAAGGTAGGAATTCTACCACCAAACAATTAATTATTGGATAACAACAACAACAATGGTGACTTGGAGCACAGGATCCAAAAAAAAGAAATCACGAGAAGAATTAATAATCAACAGAGAACTCCAGAATTGTGAGAAACCAGTATATCTTCCTTGTATTTTCAAACCCCAAACAATATTTTTCAATATGATAACTTTTGTCCTTGTTTTATATTCTATTAAAGGGTATTCATTTATACGTGGGTTTTTTTTTTTTTTTTTTGCCTTAGCTAATTGAGTTGAAGAAATAATGGTATTAAGTTTTGGGGATTTTTCTGGGGGGTTTCCACTATAGAGAAGGTTCTCTCTGTGTCTAAAACAGTGAAATGAGTAAGGCTGCTTAGCTGTGATGTCCAGAGGGTGTCCATAAAATTTGATGTTTAGAGCTAAACTTCAGTCATTAAGAATATTAAAAAAATTTCAGGGATTTATGAGGGATGATCTTCATGATGAGGTGGAGGAATTGGACTGATAAAACAGGAAGAAATGGACTGACAACATGACATAAATGAAAGAAAACTGGATTTGGGGTTATAGAAGTTGAGTTTTAAGTGTGGTTCTGTCAGTCATAATTTAGGAAAAATTGCTTAACCTCTTGTAGCTCTGTTTTTTGATCTCTAAAATGAAGAGTTTGGAATAAAATATCTTTAAGAACCTTTCTAATTCTAAATCTATGATCCTATGATTCAAAGAGATTTCAGTGGGTAGTCAATTCTTGGTTATCAGGTTCTGAGTACCGGATAGAACTATTGAGCGAGGTTGTGGAGATTCTAGATTATATTATATAATTCAGGAGATTATAGACCAGACTCTGTCCTGAATATTTGTTGTCCATCATCTGTCTGAGAATATCATAGTAAATTCCACAATCATCTAGATTTATGGTTAAATGACTATTATAGCTACTTGTTGGTGCTGATTTTAGCACATCTAGAAAGATCACCTAATCACTTTAGACATTGCTAAAAGACTTTCAATTTTAGAGAAGGTACAGACTAGCATTTGTAAAAAGGGTTTCCTTACCTAGGTTCAGCCCTGTCCCTGTAAAGGAAATATTGCTACTCTATTTTATAGAAGTGCAAAATAGGTTTAAAGGATTCAACTAATCAGTGATCAGAATAAGCAGAAAGCACATGGTAATCTCCTGATCTGACCAACTGTGGAAAATTAATGCTTAAAATGAGTCTCTAAATCACTTTTATCTCTACAAAATCAGTAACATCTTTCACTAAAACGCTCCTGATAGTACTTTGTACTCCTATATACCTAACATACTTAGACTTAAATGGTTTTGTTTTTTATTTTTTAAAATTAGTTTTATGTTAGTTAGTAGCTGTCTTTTTAATTGTAAACTCCCAAACATAATAACAATGTCTTTACATTTGTATAACTCTGTTCTCTACTAAAGTTCTATTGCATTGTCTTATTTGACACGAAGATGACTCTGGGTTCTTAAAGGTCATGACAGTGGATCACAAGCTTTTGTAGGTCCTATGAAGTTGGGAAAGCCTTCTAATGGAGTGTGTGCCATTTGAAGACCATGCCACCCAAATTTGGAGAGACTCATTACTGGGGATAAATATTTTCAGTCATAGATAACAATTCACAAATGCCAAGTTATCTATATAGAATACTTCTACTTCTTCACTATCTACTTTCTTCTCAATCTCCTTTTAATTTGGCACCTCCATTATTACTCTGCCATAATTGTTGTCTCTAAGATCATCAGTGATCTTTATCTCCAGATCCAATAGGCTTAAAAAAAAATCCTTATCCTCTGTCAGCTCACTACAGCATCTGATATACTTGACCATTTCTTGAGGTAGGACCCTCTTTAGTTTGCTTCTACTTTTTAAAAACTTCATCTTGTCCCCTTCCTTGATTCCTGATCTTATTCCTAACTCCTTAAGGTGGGTGCTTCCAAATTTCCTGCCTTTAGACATTTTCTTTCTATTCTTCTCCAATTAACTTTTTAATTTTTATTTATTTTTATTTTTGTGAGGCAATGAGGGTTAAGTGACTTACCCAGGGTCACACAGCTAGTGTCAAGTGTCAGAGGTCGAATTTGAACTCAGGTCCTCCTGAATCCAGGACTGGTGCTTTATCTGCTTCACCACCTAGCTGCCCCCTTGATTCACTTTTACAATTTGTTAACTCCTTTAGACATATTTCTATTATCTCTCCCATTCACTCTCACAATTTCTTACTTCTTCTATGCAGATAACAGCCTAATCTCTATCTCTAGTTCTCATCTCTTTTTTGAACGTCTCTAACTTCCTACTTTATTATTCTACTCCAACTTCCTCCTGATTTTACTCTTTTTGTAGGAAGTATTACCATCAACTCAATCTATCACTTTTAAATGTTTTGGGGTCATCTTTAACTATTCCTTTTCCTTTGTCTCAAGTTGTCACCAGTTCTTGTTGATTCCATTGTTACATCCTCTACATCTGTCATGTCTCCCCCCTCCCCTTTTTAGCACTCATTAACAGCTGCCTACACTTTTACCAATTGCATTTGCCAATTTGGCATTTGTTTCCTAACTCATTTTTTTCTACTTTTAATAATCCTTTATTAATATTATTTATGCACAAATCTGGTCATGTTATTTCTTTTTTCCAAAATCTTCAGAAGCTCACTATTGTCTGCCAAATAAGATTCAAACTCCTTTCCCCAATGTTAGAGACCCTCCTTCCTGCCTTCAAAGCCTTACTTTTCTTCTGAGTATTCTATGGTCCAGCTCACCCGATTGATTCTATGTCCTGTGAACACATCCTACACTTTGCCTGCTTAAAAATGCCTTTGTTCATGCCAATTCCTATTTCAGCTGAACCTTCCTTCTCTATTCCTTTTGATATAAAACTTGTCGGAGGGTACATTGATAGAAAATGCTGTCGATCATGTTTATCAACAGAGACATTTAATAACTCATTTATGATATTCTGAGTTTAGTCCCATGGTACACAAAAACCAATGGGCCATAAGCAACATTTATAGAAAACTTAAATAGGTTTTAATCACAAGGCAGAAGGAATATAATGGAATTTTACAGAGCACAGAATGGAAAGGTAGATTTACACATCAAAGAACAGATAGCAGAAAGAGAAGATCTATATCAAGTAAAGTAAGAAACTAGCCAGTCAACACCAGAACTATTGCTTATATCTGAAGCTGGAATTTTTTGAACAGAGTAGGAATTAACTGGATAGCACCAGGACCATAGTTGATGTCTGAGCTTGATTTTGCAGACTATACCTAATTGCATGACTTGCTTTCAAGAGGAAATGGTGGTACTGAAATCAATACTAAAATTTTCTTATGTCATTATCCATTTTTGTAAACACCATTTAAAGGCCATCTCTTGTTCATAAAGATCTTTCCTTCTTGGATTGTAAAATGAGGGAATTGGACTGTATGATTGCTGAGGCCCTTTATGGGTCTAAACCTTTTGAATCTACTTATTACCCAACATGACACCACTTTTTATTTAATATTTTGAAATATAGTATTCTGTATCTCATTCTGCTCTTAGATTTTAAACTTATGGTAACATGGGGACAGAGACCCTGTCTTATATAAATTCTACGTTTCCCCTAGAGGCTAGTACAAGACTTTGAACACAATAACAATAGGTGCTTAATAAATGCTTTTTGACTGACTGGGTTGTGATGTTCAGTAGAAGGAAAACCCACATGGATGAAATTATAGATCCTTTAATTGAGTAAAGAGTTTGGCACTTTACAAAGCATTGTCACAGATATTATCTCATGTAATTATTATTGTAATAATTGTTATCAGGGAAGAAGTAGGCTTAGGTAATGTTATGTCTATTTTATGGACAGTGAAACTGAAACTTAGGAAAGTTGTGATGCCAGAGTGTGGTGTAGCAGAAAGAAGACTGAAGGGGAGCAAGGAGATCCAGGAACTGTGTGACCTTTATATAAAGGAAAACAGTATAAAGGATGTCATCAGAGAAGTGCATGAGTGAAAAAGAACTTTCACAAATATCTCATCTGATCTTATGACACCACTGAATAGAGGTAGAGTTAGGCAATGCCATGCCTGCTTTACAGACAAGTTAGTAACTTTATGTTGTTCAAAGAGGGTAAGAAAACTCCAACTCCGCCCCCCCCCCACACACCCAGGTTGGGTGTATCCTTTGTGGAAAATTCAGGGGAGGACTAAGGTGAGGGTCACAAAGGACAGACACAGGTTGGGAGTCAGAATCATAGGAGGGAATACCCACACTGATGAGATCCCAGATCCCTTTGCGTATTTGAGCAACTTATTAAATAACACTCTGCCTGATTGACAGCTAAATTACTATTATCTATAAAGACAGGGGTTTTATAGTATAATTGAATGACACTTTCAGTTTTAAGGAATCTTAGAAATCATTAAATTGAATAAAGCAAAAGAGTGGTTTTTAAGATTCTTTCCAACTTTCAAATTCTGCGATTCTATGAATTATCCAAAATCATAGGACTGATTAAATCTAGTACTAGAAATCCAAGTTAGCCATTTCAAGTCCCATTCTCATCTTACTACTGTCAAGGTTACTGCCCCTCTATAGCTGAGGACAATGATAATTTACATATTGATCTTAAATTGACGAATGAGACTAAAGACTGCTTTAGGAAAAAAAAATTAGAAGTTCTATTTTATCGTTACCCATTTTTTTTTTCAGAGCAAACAGAGAAATATGGGGAAAGGGTGAGGGGCAGGGAGAGGAAGAGAAGAAGCATTTGTATAACACCTGCAGTGTGCAAGGCACTGAACTAAGGGTTTTATAAATAGTATCTCAGTACTTTTCTTCCTTCTGTAGCAGTACCTTATTCTAAAACCTGCATATCAAATAGTGAGAAAAGTGAGAGATGAAAAGAGAATCTCCAGAAAGAGCCCAGGTCTTACAGATAGCCTTTCTCATCTTCTTGTACTTCATGGACAACAGTCTATTTCTGGGATAAACAAATAGGAACTTCCCTTCTGATTTGTTTTTTAATGGAGTCACAAAAGAGGCAAGAAACCGTTTTAACACTGGTATTGGTGGAAGTGGTGGAGGATATAGATTAAATAGGATTGCTTTGCAATATGGAGAAAGAAGGTTCCGCCAGTGCCTTGGATATAATGCTTTATGTACAGTAGAAGCCTGGCTATAGTTAGCAGATGAGACATTCATCTGCACAAAGCCATATATTTTAATTCGTATGCAAAAATTTAACAAAAATGGAAATGAACTCAAAGGAAAAGAAAAAAAAGATCTTTGGTTCAGCCCAGTTTAGTCAAGTTCCTAAGGAGTGCATCTATTGTTTTGAGCTTGCAAGGTCCTTTTGCTGTTCTTAACAACTTAAATATCTTTTGGGCATGACTAAGGTGTAGTCTACCTTCTCAGTAAAAGATTCCATATTGATTGAATTGTTCTGCTCTTTTGTCTGGATCACTGATTGACAATGATATTAGAACAAGTTGCCTACCACTTTTTGGCAAGCAGACAATAGCTTCAGTAATAGTTCTGTGTGTAGGTTGGACATTTGACAACTCTATGTTCTATTACACCCATACATTCTAGCCCTGCACTGTATTTTAGTGAAGTGAAGGATAAGAAACCTGTAATGTATGTATCTGATTGCTTATTCAAAATATGTACTTTGGGGAGGGGTCCTTATTTGCATTGCAAATGTTGTTCAAAATGACTTTTTGCACAAAAGGGCATTGATGAACCTGAAAGCTTCCAGAAGAGGGTAATCATAGTGTAGAGTCCATAACATACCTAGATCAGCTAACAGTACTGGGCATATTTAACCTGGAGACTAGAAAACTTTGGATTAAATACTAATAGTCTTCCCATATCTGAAAGGCTATCCTGTGGAAAAGGGATCAGATTTGTTCTATCTGGCACCACAGGGCAGAACCAGTAGCCTGGGTGGAGATTACAAAGAGGACAGTTTAGACTTAGTACAGGGGAGTAACAAAACAAAATAAAACAAAACAAAAACTTTCCCAACAATTAGAGCTGTTCAAAAAAGGGAAATTGGCTGCCTCAGGAGACAGTGGCTTCCCCCTCTTTGGAGGTCTGTAAAGCAGGGGAGCCATTTGATTGGCCTGCTGTAGAGCCAGATTCTTTTTTTCAGGTCTAGGTTAGTTTAGATGGTCATTGAGATCCCTTCTAACTGGAGATGATTTGATATTTTACCTGGCATTTTGAATAGAGAGCCCCTCTGAGGCATTTGAGTAAAATACACACGTATGCACACTGTCTACAAGAAGCCTTTCCTGATCCTCTTTACAGCTAGTCCCTTCTTCATGTTGATTATCATGTTGTCTCTTTTACTAGACTGAGGTCCTTGAAGAGCCTGGGTTATATTTTCTTCGTTTATTCCCATTGCTTTGCATGGTGCCTGGAACATAGTAGGCACCTAATACATGCTTATTGACTGGCAGAATGACCCCCATATACCCACCAATTATATGTAACTTTTCAGGAAGTTTAATAGAGCCAAGCAAGCCCTAAGTAGAATTGCTTGATTTGGGAAGACAGTGATAATTATGGTGATTACTGTTGCTTATGTGTATGCATGGAACTGAAAACCCCTTTGTGAGATAGTGAAGAGGCTTTTCCATCCCATACTATGCTCACAACAGTGCTTTGATTTGAAGGTGGAGATCCTGTGGTTGTTTTTGGCTGTCCCTTTAAAGCTTTCAGTCTATCTTTTGGCTTAAGGCTTTTGTTTTAACAAAGGTTTTGTTGTTGTTGTTATTTATTTATTTTTTTCAGTCACATCTGGCTTTGTGACCCTATTTGGAGTTTTCTTGGCAAAGGTATTGGAGTGGCTGGCCATTTCCTACAACTCATTTTATAGATGAGGGAACTGAGGTAATCATGGTTAAAGTGATTTGCATCTGAGGCTAGATTTGAACTCAGGAAGATGGATCTTCTAGGCCTGACACTCTTATCTACTGGACCATCTAGCTGCCTTTAACAAAGGTTACCAGGACTTTGGCAATATCCCTGATAGGGAAAAAGAAAAAAGAAAAAAGAAAAAAAAGATAATATCTATTTCCTGACCAAAACCAAAAGCTAAGTTTGTGCCAAACCCTCCCTGCATGAGCCAGCCTCAATGGGAGGTACCAGGTTAAAACTATGTTCCCACTTTGAGTCATTGGATATTTATTTTCCTCAGACGCCAAATAACTCACTCTCGGCCAAGTTGTCTTGCTGAATATGGCCATGCCGTCTCATTGATGCCGTTACCACTTCACATGGACAAATAATTTTCTGAAATTTAGTCATGAGGGATTAAAGCTAAATGGAACATTAGAAATCTTTCAGTTAAGATTCCTACTTTTATAGATGAGAAAGCTGAGGCCCAGAATGAGCATATGTTTTACCTAAGGTTTCACAGCTCCCTAGGGAAACAATCGACTAGAAGTCAGACTTCCTGTTCTCCCAGACCAATGATCTTTCCAGCACATAAGGCTTTAATCATGAAGTATTATTTCATGTTACCATATGCCTTGTGCTGTGGTCCTATGGGGTTGGGCAGACTACAACCCAAGGGCCAAATCTTCCACAGGCCTATTTTAGTATGGCCTGTGAGCTAAGAATGATTTTGATATTTTAAGAAAAAATTTTACTATATTTTAAAATATTGTAAAAAACCCCTTTTCTTTAGCTAGGTGATCATACAGACACAGTGGACGGTTTTTTGTTGACCTCTGATTGTAAACTCCTTGAAGGCAGGGGCTGTTTTGTGTATACCCATGCCTTTCCAGAACCCAGTAGAGTTCATGGCACATAGAAAGTGCTTAAGAAATGACTGTTGGGGCAGCTGGGTGGCGCAGTGGATAGAGCACCGGCCCTGGAGTCAGGAGGACCTGAGTTTGGGTCCGGCCTCAGACACTTAACATTTACTAGCTGTGTGACCCTGGGCAAGTCACTGAACCCCAATTGCCTCAGCAAAAAAAAAAAAAAAAAAAGAAATGACTGTTAAGTAGTTGACTGTTACCTTGTTGTTATTGTTCAACTATGCCTGACTCTTCAGTGACCTCCATTTGAGGTTTGCTTGGCTTGTAACAGAAGCATTTTACAATGTCGGGGTAGAAGAGTAACCACCACACTCGCTGGAAACCAGCTCTCCCCTGCCCCCCAAACCCATAATGGTTAGAAACAATGGACAGAAGTATGCGGAGCAAGGCACTGGATAAGATTTCACATAAATATAACAGTATTGCAAGAAAACATGTTGACAAAGGTGACGTGTCAAACAGCTAAGGCTGCCCTGGGACAGCACCCATGTAAACTAGAAAGAAGTGATATAGAATTGTTTCATTTTCCTTCAGATTCACTTGAAAGCATAAAAAATGGAAGTGAACTCTAGACCAGAAAGAGTAAACAGATGGCTAAGGAACTTGGTGGGGTGGGGGGGAAAGGTTGGTAGGGAAGTGGATAGAGAGGGGAAAGGTTTTCCTGGAAAGAGTAAAAGTGCCTATGTTCTACAGGGTCACGAGGTACTGCTCCTAGAGAAGCCACCCACATAGAAGGGTGCAGGAATTAGGGGGTAAAAAAGGAGCTCTGCTGTTTGATCCAGGGAATTTCCCTAACAGAATGGCAGGGTTATCAGCATCATATACAGATAATGTAGAATGTGGTAGAATATCTTCTCCTGGACATATTTCTCAAAAAGCATATTCCCTGCTAAAATGATAAAAGAAAAGAAACAAAAATTTTATTAAATGCTTATTATGAGCAAGGGACTGTATTAAGCACCATGAGAATATCCTATCTCTAATATTCCTGTTGGAGAGAGAAGATACTTTATCACTTAAACTGGAATTATCATGTAGGGATACTGATGAGTGGCCAACGTGTTTCATTGTCCATTTGTTGGCATTGTCCAATGTTCTAGAAATGAAGTAGATCCAGCAAGTTATGTTTCTGTAACAGCCTTTGTCAAGGTAATTGGTCATCCACAAAGATCCTGGGGGGTCGTAGTTCTTCCCAGTTTGAGAAGAGAGGAAGCTAACCTGAGATTATTCCTGGAGGATAGAAAATTTTCACATATATCTGGAGTTTTGAGAGGCTGTTACGCTTTCATGCTTTCCATTAACCTGTGATCTCACCTATGTGGGTCTTCCTTCCTCTGAGGGAGAACCTACAATCATTCTTCCCCATCCTGTGTTACTGACTCATGTCCTTTTGTTATCATAAATTTTCCACTTGGGGTCTACCCAACTTGCTCAGGACCTTTCTCTGGTTCTCTTGGCATTTTCTGGATACCAGGGAAGTACACAGGCTGTCCATGAGTTATCCTTAGCACAGAGGGTGCCCAACCTGGGGAGGAGTTTTTAGGAACACATGGCAAGTCATATAGGATAAGAAAATGTGAATGATTTATTATCATTGAATGGAGAGTCCATTTCAATGTGATCACAAATCCACTGAAATATTGAAGTTGGAGAGATAAGAAAGAGACCTGAAAAAATAAATAATAGTGCTGGATAAATAGCAGGTGCTTAATGTTTGTTGAATGAATATGAGACTCAGATTATAGTTTATAATGATTAAAGAAGTATTCCTAAGTAGTATATGATTAAGCGCCAGTTGAAGATATTGAAAAATACTGTCAGAGGGGCAGCTAGGTGGTGCAGTGGATAGAGCATAGGCCCTGGAGTCAGGAGGACCTGAGTTCAGATCCGGCCTCAGGCACTTGACACTTGCTGGCTGTGTGACCCTGGGCAAGTCACTTAACCCCAATTGCCTCACAAAAAAAAAAAGAAAGAAAGACAAAAAGAAAAGCATTGTCAGAGTTTAGAAGGAGTGTAATGCTAAGGTTGTTTTTTTTTTTTTTAAAGGTTGGGGATTCATAGAAAAGATACTGGATAAAGATGAGTGAAAGAGTGGATAGGGTTTGGGTAGGTAGAGAATAAGGGAATATCTACTGCATTTTAGAGGAACAGTGTAAGAGTGCAGAGGCCCCAAAACTTTTTAAGTGTTTTATAGAAAATATTTTATGTGAAGCTATTGGAGGATCAATGGAGAAGAAATTATTACTCTTAAAAACCAAACAGACTTCTAACACAGGAAAGAGCCTGAGAACATTTCTTCCTCCTGACAGGATTAGAGATGGCTGACGACTACTTTTTTGTTTAAAGGCCTCTACAAGCCTTCTACCACTTAACTGGAAAATCCGTTCCAGAATGTAGTAACCTCCACTATTTGTGTGTTCTTGCTTTTTAAATAATGTAAATTTATACGTCACATCCAAAACCCTTAAAATATTCCTCTTAAAAATTTCCTAATGGTTATGCTGAACAGCTGGTTATCTTCCTTGGAATGATAATTGTCCGCATACTTTAAGAGGATGTCTATTTTACTATCTGTCATATTTTTTGGCCCCACATATAAAAAGTCCCAACTCCTTTAGAGGTACTATTCCCATGAGAGCACTTAAAATTTTATTATTGATGTAGTCTTAGGATCATAGAATTGGAGCTGCAAGAGACCTTAGAAGATATCAAGGTAAGGGGGCAGCTAGGTGGCTCAGTGGATAAAGCACTGGCCTTGGATTCAGGAGGACCTGAGTTCAAAGCCAGCCTCAGACACTTGACACTTAACTAGCTGTGTGACCCTGGGAAAGTCACTTAACCCTCATTGCCCTGCAAAAACAAAAAACAAAAACAAAAGAAGATATCAAGGTGAATCCCCTCATTTTACAGATGAGGGAACTGAGGCCCAGGTTAAGTGATTGGTTCTTGTCCAGTCAAGTTGGGCATAGGAAAGTGGAGATTTATATTCAGATCTTTTATTCCCAATACCAGCACCACTTTCCACCATGGCCTGTGAGGCCTCTATCACAAATGTAACTAACAAAGGAATGAAATATCTTCACTCAAGGAGATTCATGATGTTCTTGTGCCCTGAGCTCATTGTGTAGGATATATGTATTCTCACTTGCTGCTTTTCCCTCAAGAGAAATACCATTCCATAACGGTGAATTCCAGGCTTTGTTATCTTTTTTTTTTTTTAAAGAACACAAAAAATGGGGTGGCAAGGTGGGGCAGTGGATAGAGCTCTGGGCCTGGAGTCAGGAAGACCTGATTTCAGATTTGAACTCGGACACTTACTAGCTGTGTGAACCTTGGGCAAGTCACTTAACATTTTGTTTGCCTCAATTTCCTCTTCTGTAAAGAGGAGATAATAACAGCCTACCTCCCAAGCTTCTTATGATGACAAAAAGAGATAATAATTTTATAGTGCTTGGCATATCTTAAGTGCTATATAAATGTTAGCTGTGATCATCATTACTACTGTGATTATGATATTTCATTTTTCTTTTATTTCAGTGTATTATGCTGTTCTACCTGGAACATTTTGTTAAACTGAAGTCTATTTTCTGTTAATATTAACTTTACCTGACTATAAAAGGCTGACTCATAGAATGATAATATTATGGGAAGACTTTTGACATTCCTGAGATAAGAAACCAAATGAGAGGAAAAGGGGAATACAGTATCTTTATTTTCCCCTATCCCCAAATATTTTGAGGAAGGTTCCCCTATAGGTATGTAAATCTCCTTCTCAGTCACCCCATTGTGAACCCTTTAAATATAATTTAATCTGTAATTTGACTTAGCTTATGTATAGGCTCTATTTAACTAGAGTTATTCCTTTAGGGGTATGCATGTGAAATTATGATTGTGTTTAAAGAAGTTTGTTTAATTTTCTTGACATTGAAGGAAGCATGATATAATGAATCTACTTGACTAGGCCTGTGTGGCCTTTAAAGCCTAAGGCCATAAAGATTGTTATATGTTAAAATTTTTTTTCTTGGTCCCTCTGATATATTTTTCTTTATAAGGGCAGAAAATCTAATTGTAGTCCAGGGTTATTTTTTTGAATCCTGAACATGTGCTTAAGTATAATAAAACCAAGGTCTGTACCTAAATAATGTTTGTGTTGTGGTAGATTTATTTCATCAGCAGTAATCTACCATATGTACTCAAAGAGGAGATATCTTTCTCATTACACTATTATTATTATTGTTGTTGTTAAATGGCACCGAATAAAAGCAATGATAATGATGTAGTTTAATGGAATGTTTTGAAAATACAGTTAGAAAATATTTCAGAGATGTTATTAATATCTTTAGGTTCACTGGTCAATGGAGCTAAGGTTGAAGTAGCGTGTACTCAGGGAGAGAAATCCTTTTGTATGTTTGCCACTCCCCCCCACCCCATCCCTATGACATAGCAACAACAAATGGGCATTTCTACCTTTGGGAGTTCCAATTTAATTTATTTTGTATTAATTAAGCACAGGGATAAGGGGGCAGTTTATGCAAAGGGAAAGAGATTGAATGCAACAAGGAATGGCAATTAAGAAGGCCAGTTTGTGCATAAAGGAGAGTCACATGAAAAGGACCTAGAAAGAATAAACTCCTCCAGGGATTGTTCGTTTTTGGATTTTGTATCCCCAGGTGTTTAACACAATGTAATTGGTATAGAGAACTAACAGATGAGGAAACTACCTCAAACAACGCAGTTCAGTACTTCTATGCAACTCAGTCAGAGAGAGTTGCTTAGCTTTGAGAGCGAGTGGGATGGGAAATACACCCACCGACTTGATAATCGAGACTCGAGGAGAAAGGAGGTCAAAGCACAGATTTTATTTCTTTCGAAAGAAAGGTGGACCACACTCACTGGGGCAGCCAGAAGGTGTGACACACCAGAGATAAAGAACCAAGCAGTTTTTATACCCTTTACAGACATCTATTTTAAGCAGGATGCTGTATTAGGTTGAAACTATATGTTCAGCGATAAATCTTTCTCCTAGGTCAGAGTGCTCCGACCTAAGGGGTCCAGCCATAGATTATTTTGCAACTTATCCTAAATTTCCTGTTTCAGCAAACATTCTGTCATGTCTGCATAATGTCTTTGTGCAGACCCCAGTATGAGGCAACTTTCAAGCTGATATGCCTATATTTAGCAGGGAGATAGTAGCTTCCTGTTCTTTTTGAGCTAGAGAGAGAGAGAGAGAGAGAGAGAGAGAGAGAGAGAGAGAGAGAGAGAGAGGAGCCTCTAAGACCTTGAGATCTGATCACTAGACTGAGGGAGGAGCATATCCCTATATCCCTCTCAAGAGGTTCAGCGATTTGCTGAGGGTCACACAACCAGCATATGTGAGGGGTGGGACATAACTTGTATACCTGACTACAAGGGTGGCTGTCTTTTCTACTATGTTGGATTGTGAAGGGATTTAAATGCCAAAAGGAAAAAAAAGAATTTGTATCTTATTCTAGAGTTAATAATGTGAACTATAATTTCCTAAGCAGGTTATAATCCAAGTGGGAGGTAATGAGGGTTTGAACTACTAGGGTTATAGCTGTGTGAGCAGAAAGAAGGGTATGGATGTGAGAGATGTTGTAAAGTATAACTGATGTGACTTGATGAATGGATATGGGTGGGGAGAGTGAAGATTTGAGGATGACTTTTTGGTTATGGACTTGAATGACTAGAAGTACAGTGATGATTTTAACAAAATAAAGAAACTAAGAAGACAGGCGACTTGGGCAGGAAACACAATGAGTTCAGGCATTTAACATCAGACATAAAGATATCTTTTGTTATTTGACATTGAAATGAATTTTCTATCCTTTCAAGAACTTCATTCTTGCAGATCCTTGAAAAGAATTACAGAATCATAGACTTTCAATGGGAAGGGACCCACCCCAGTGGCCACCTAGTTGAACCCAGAACCAGTTCTTCCTCCCTAAATGTACTTGAGATTGACTAGTCTTTGCTTTAAGACCTCTCCTCAACCTTCCCCATCCCTCTAGTAAAGAGGAATGGACCACCTCTCAAGTGAGTCCGTTCTTGAAAAGCTGGAATGGTTAGAAGGTCTTTCATTCTACCAAACCTGAATATGTTTCTTTGCAACTTTTATCCATTGTTCCTAAGAATGAGACTTGGGATCAAGGCCAAGGCTTTAATATTCAGTTCATAACATGACTCCTAATTACATGAGAGTTTTGATGGCCAAAAACACACTTACTTGCAATTTCTCACAACCTCATAATAGAGAATGCCAAACCTGAATTCCTGATCTCTTTCATAATTTAAGTCGCTCAGAAGACAAGAACTATATTCAGTATTATTCCAAAATTTTGTCAGTCTTGTGGGTTATAGAGTCTAGTCTCTTTCCCACAAACCATTTACACTACTCTTCCCACTTTTTTTGGGGGGAGGGTAGTTTCAATTTACCCTCCTCTTTGTGAATGGTTAATAGAATAGATACTTCTATTCTAATATACAGAGAGTTATAGTAGTTAAATGATGCCTGGTAACCCTGGGCCAGCGTAGAAATAATTCTTTAAAAGAATTAAATGGCTTCCATAAAGCCATCTGGGACATCTTCAAAGCCTTGGCTGACTGTCTTTTCTGGAGGCCTTCACTTAAATGATTACCTCAAGTATGTGTATGTGAGAGAGAAAGGCAGTAATTAAAGAATGGAGCCATTTCTTCCCTTCCCTTCCTCTCATCCCAACCAGAACAGCACACAAGTATTCCCTAGGGAGGGTATTGGTGAAATTTCAGGCCAGCTGACGGGAAAGAGAAGAGTCAAGTATTTGTGAGGATGAAAAACTTTATATACTTTTGAATTGGATGATATCAGGGAACATTATTTTTTTTTTCCTTTCTAGAAACCTTCCATTCATTTATTTCAGTCATTTCTAATTTCTAACTATATTTATTTTCCACAGTTGGCTAGTAGCTTTTAGTAACAGGGTGTATAGCATAACAATTGTTAAGGGCTAAAATTCTAGCTAGTCTGTCTAAAATATCTAATGAGTGGTCGCCAATAAATTATAAGCTTTAGCAAGAGTTAGACCTTTAAGCGTTTATTAAGGAAAACAAGAATTTGGTAAAGAGAGAGAGAAAGGCCTAGATTCCTATCTATTAAAGGGAGAGCACATTTCTAGCTCCGCTCTCCACCAGAGTCCAAAGGAAAGAGAGTGAGACTGAGCGCCAGTCTCTTCCTTCCTCCTCCCACTAGCCCGCGTCAGGAAGTGACGCCAAAGAAAAGACTCCTGGTCTTGCCCTCAAAGACCTTCGCTTCATGGGCAGAACTCTTCTACAGTTAGTATCCAGCAGGTGGCGTTATTCCAATCGTTACACAATCTAATTTAATTACTCAGCAAGCAATATTCTTTTATTATATCTTAGAAAATACACATATTTTGGACCACTTGTAAGCATTTAGTTTGTAGCTCTAAGGAAAAAAGGATATATATTTTTGTAATACTACTAGAAAACACAACACTTTGTGAAATAGATGACGGCATAGATTTATTCGTTAGCAATAAAGAAACTTGATATCTGGCCAGGTTCGATAAAAGATTCTTACATGTATGGGATTATTGCCTGGATGTTATATTTGTCTAATATATAAAACGAGCCCAATATAGACATGAATGCTGAAAGATTTGACAAGGGATAAGGTAGGACTTGTCATACTAGTGATGAGATAGTTGTCATCTTATTTGTTGGCCTTCATTATTGTCTCCTAGATCCTTTTGTTAGCTAGCATTTATATAGTACTGTGAGGTTTGCAGAATCGTTTATTATCTCATTTCATTCTCATCACAATTCTAGGATGTAGGTGCTGTCATTAGTCCCACTTTACAGACGAGAAAAACAGGGATTCAGTGATTTGCCCAGGATCACACAGCCAGTAAGTGTCTGATGCCAGATTTGAACTCAGGTCTTCCTGCTTCCAGGTCCAGAGCTCTATTTGATACAAAAATAGGCTTTGGAAAAATGAAACTACTCTTCCATTTATAATTCTGTTCTTAGTTATATCTATTTTCTTGGTGATTTGAATATTCTCTCCAATGGTGCAGATCGTAGTTCATCCCTGCCTTATCATCTTGTGCATTTCTTGTCTATGTCTCCCAATGTGATGAGAGCCTTCAAGAGCTCTTGAGATTATGCAGGTACCTCTGGAATAAATAGGTAGTCCATCTTATATACACCTCTTGTTATGTGATCACTCTGCCTCCTTTTGGGGGGGGGTCACGCCTTTCTCTGATGACATCATTTACATTATTTCTCCTGCATAAATGTTAAGAATATGTTGCAAACATGCATGCACACCACATGCAGAGCTCTGAATGCATTCTGAGTGACTCTAAGCTTTCACATAGCTCCAGAAGCTAAGGTATTCCATGACAAATAGCCACGCAGTATCTCTGAAGGAATACTGATCCTGGAAGTTGGTTTTTATTTTAAGGAGAAGCAGAGGGTCATTAAAAGCACTTCACAATTTACAAAAAAGTGGTCCATTATGTTCTCCTCCTATTCAATTTAGGACCCATTTCATTATTCTTGCATGATATTTGTTCTAGATAGGTGTATTAATGGGTAAGGTCTATTAAATGTCATATTGTAGTTTGGCTTTGTAATTTTAGAATTTTAAAGTCAGAAGGAAGCATCTATTCTTTAACTTCTCTAATGCACAAACCCCTTTTACAACAGTGTAGTACCATAGAACAACTGCTGGATTTGGAGTCATAGGATGTGTGTTCAAGTACTGATTCTGCTATTTATTACCTGTGTTATCATGAGCAAGTCACTTCATTTCTCTAGGCCTCAGTTTCCTCAAAGATGAAATGAGGCCATTTAACAAAATGACCTAAAAGTCCCTTCCATCTCCAATTCTATGACCTTACAGACATACATAATAGTCGTGCAGACTTTATATGTCTCCAATGATAGAAAATTTATTTGGCCCCATTTCATTTTTGGATGCCTCCTGTTGTGAAAAATGTCTTTCCTCCCTCAACCTTAAAAGGAACAGTAGAAAGAGAAGTTCATTCCTCAGCACCTTCTTCAGCACTTTTGTGCCCCATTGGATGCATAGAATTTTTCTGATGATGTTCTAGAACAGTCTTTTTAATAGTATAAACTATTTAGCAACTACCAAAATATTTTTGATAGTGTTATGCAGGGTCTTAAAAACAAAACCAAAAAAAACAAAACACCTAATAATCTATATTCCATCTTAGATAAGGTGCTATAAAAATTAAGTAAATGAAGCATACTTTTCCCACTAAACCCAACAAAGATGACTTTGTTCAATTTGATTCTGATTATTAATATCAACTTAGGCATTGTGAGATTTAAAATTGGATATTAGATCATAAATCTCCCCTACTTTTAGGGTGACATGTGGTTCTTTACTCTGGGGAGGTGAATGGACTGGTACAAGGGCATTCAAAAAATCTGGATCTGGGAATATATGGCTTTCATTATCTATGTTCCATTCCTCCCCAAGACCCCGTCAATCCTGTGCCCTCCTCTGAGAGGGACCTTGGTTACCATTATTCTGGTACTGCCTTTCTGTATTCCTCTGAAAAGATCTATTTCTATTTTGATTTCACCTGTAATTAGAATTAGAATTTCTTCTCCAAGTCCTACATTCTCTCAATTCATGCCCCTCCTTACGACAGTAACAACACACCTTAGTGTCCTTGTTCTGGTGTTCACATGGCTGAACACCCTTTTGGGGAGGAGACCAACAGTCCGCCTGCTGCGCATGTCAGACTGCCTGCTACGCACTCGACTTCCGGGGTGTGAGCTTAAAAGACAAGGAGAGAACGGAAGTGGGGGCTTTTTCCTGCTCTGCTGGTCTTCTGACTGCACTGCACAGATGGTCTCTCTCTCTCTCTCTCTCTCTCTCTCTCTCTCTCTCTCTCTCTCTCCAAAGGTGGCCTTCGGTTTTGGTGAGTTTTTTATAAGGAATATAGACTAAGCTTAGACTTAAGACGATTTGTATTGTGTTTCTACTTTCCTATCCTTCTAATCAACATCACCTTGTGACTACCATAACAATAAAAAGTCTATCTAGAAAACCAAAAGCTTCTTCCATTTACTAGTCTGGGAGATAAATTAAGGGAAAGGTTAAGTAGGGGAGATTTATGATCTAATATCCAATTTTAAATCTCACAGCATAAAACAGGGAAAGGTGTGTTTGCCAATTTTTTTTGCCATTGTCTTGGAGGCTGGGTAGTGTGGAGTCCAAATGGAAGAGAGATTCCATAGAGGTGTCAAATATGAACAAAGTCTGAAACATCCTGTTCATCATTTCTTACAGTCCACTCTATCAGCCAGTACCAGATTCTTTTCCTCTTTACTGTTTTGTAGTATAGTTTGAAATCTGGAATTGCTAAGCCACTTTCAAGCTCTGAAAGGCTTTCATTTCATGATAAATTCAGGATAGCCATTTGTTGCAAATAGGGGGGAAAAGAATATAATGAGCTAGGATCATATACTGGAAAGAAATTCATCTAGAGGTTGGAGACCTCCACTTTGATTTCAAACATGCTGCTAAATAATTGTGGGACTTTTGACAAGTCACTTCATTAGACTGTGAGCTCCTCAAGGGCAGGGCCTAAGTCTCTTGTTCTTCCAGCTGAATTGTGTTATTATTTTTATAGCTCTATAAAATAAATCTTTGGTAGCTTGTTATGGCACTGAATAAGTACATTAACTTAGATAGAATTATCACTTTTATTATGTTGGCTTGGCCTGCCCATGAGCAATTAATATTTTCCCAAATGTTTAGGTCTGTCTTTGTGTGAAAAATATTTTATAACTGTGGTCATATAATCTCAGGGTTTATCTTGGTAGGTAGACTCCCTAGTATTTTACATTGTATAAAGTTATTTTAAATGGAATTTCTCTCTGGCTGCTGGACTTTGTTGGTAATATATAGAAATGCTGGTGATTTATGTGGGTATATTTTATATCCTTCAACTTTGCTGAAGTTGTTAATTGTTTCAACTAATTTTTTACTTGATTCTCTAAGGTGAAGCTTCTTAAACTGTAGGTTGCAACCCCATATAGGGTCACATAACTGAATGTGGGGGACATGAAAAATTTGGCAACAGCAAAAAGGTTATGTATACCTATTTTATATACCAAGGATCATATAAAACTTTTGCAGGTGAAAAGGGATCAAGAGTGGAAAAATTTAAGAAGCCCTGCTCTGGGGTTCTTGAAGTATAGGATCATATCATCTGCAAAGGGTGATTTGTTTCATCACTATCTATTTTTATTCCTTAAGTTTCTTTTTCTTGTCATTGCTAAAGTTGGCATTTAGAGAAATTTAGAGAAATGGTACAGAGGTACCATTTCTAGCATTTCTCCAATGAGAAATTAGCAGCTGTAAGCACTGTCTCTGTTTTAATCAATAAGGATGAATAGAAAGTAGGGCATATGGTGAAGAGGAAACAGTTGTTTACACCACACACTCCTGTTTAATCAGTGACACTCTATACTATACCTTGTCAAATGTAGATTTCTTGGAATACATTTGGAAATATATTTCTGTCAGAGTGGGAAGCATTAGGCTCAATTCCATCTATCCATTGCTGTGCATAAAAGGATACTATGTTAAAAAACGAGGGATGAGGGATGTTTTGCTTGTGAAGACTGAATGAATGATGCAGGATGTCAGTGCCTTTTTGTCACAAATCCGTTTTCAGCAAGACATCATATGCTAATTCTGTTACCATTGTCTGATGTTCAAAAGAATAACACTCCCCTCTAATACAGTTTCACTGAGGAATGGATTTCTTTTTAAAAATTTTATTTCATTCTGAACTTTAAAAGCATCAAATAAAATTGAAATTTTTATATATACAGTGGAACAGAAATGGAGGGTGACTCATGAAACTGCAGATCATTTTTAGGTACAGCTCTCTTTTCAGGAATAGAATGCCAGGCTCTTTTCCAATACTGGATGCCGATTGTAGGGCTCACAAGTATTGTGATGTGTAAGCTGTTTAGTGAGTATAGTTGGCAAGGTTCACTCCCATCAAATCAGGGAAAACTTCCCTTTAGGGTAAAATTGACCACAGCTTCTTACAGAAGTGATTTGGCTCTGGCATTGTTATTAGCACGGAACTTCAGAGTTGGAAACAACTTGTCAGAAGTCCTGTACTTCAACTCACATCTGAACAAGAAATTTGTCTACATACAGGGGTGTACTGGAACCAGTTCCAATGGGCTTACTGAGAGCCAACCATTCAATTTTTGGTGTGAACATTTATACCTTGGACAAGTCAGAAAACGTTAGGAAGCAGAGCTTGATTTATTGATATGTTGATTGTTTAGATTTGAGAAAACGATGGAGAAAATGTTAATAATGCAGATTAAATTTAAGTGTGCTGTGGGTACATTTTTTTTCCCCAGAGAGCTGGTTGTTATTATTATACATATACCAGCACACCACTGAATCATCGTACCTAGGTCATCCAGCCTTTGTTTTTTTTTTTTTTGCGTGCGCGTGCACGCACGCACGTGTTTGTGTATGTGTGTGTTTGTGTGTGTGTGTGTTTTGAGGCAATTGGGGTTAAGTGACTTGCCCAGGGTCACACAGCCAGTAAATGTTAAGTGTCTGAGGCCGGATTTGAACTCAGGTATTCCTGACTCCAGGTCCGGTGCTCTATCCACTGCACCATCTAGCTGCCCCCCAGCCTTTGTTTTTAAGGCTTCTGGGGTTGCACATTTTGCTTTTGGATAGCACTAATTATGAGGAATTTTTTCCTTTCATCAAACCTAAATCTACCTCTGCCACTTTCAGTTAGTACTCCCTAGTTCCTCTAGCTGGGCCAAATAGAACAGGGCTAATTTCTTTTTCATTTTTCAGTCCTTTGATTCTCCCCCAGCCCCTGCCCTGGATTTCAGTTTGTCTCTTCTCTTTTTTTTTCTTTTAGTCTGTCTCTTTTCTAATACATCCTTCACACAGTTGTCAAAATAATCTTCCTAAAGCATAGATCTGATCAAACCGCTCCTCTGCTCAAAATTCTCTGGCTTTCTCTCTGTGAATCTAGACTAAAACATATCCTCTTCAGCTGAGCTGTCAAAGCCTCTGGCATTTGGGCTCTAGCCTTTTCTTCTTTCATGTTACTCCCTTCCATGCATTCTGCCTTGTAATCAAATTATCATTATCGCTCTTCCCTCAATAAACTATTCTGTCTCCCACCTGGGTGCCTTTATATAGGCTGCCCCCTCCCCATCTGGGATGCACTTTTTCTTGCTTCCTCTTCTTCACATCTTCAAGGATCATCCAAGTGCTGAGAAGCCTTTTATTTTCTTCAAATGATGTGACTCCTTGTGGATCCTATAGTAGAGGGGATCTTAACCTGAGGTCCATAGATAGATTTCAAGGGTGGGCTTTGTAAATTTAGAAAAGAAAACAAATTATATTTTTGATTTCACTAACCTCTAATTGAAATTTAGACTTCTTTCAATTGTTAAAAAAAAACAAAACTTTTTTTTGTTTTGTTTTCTCCTTAAGAAGTCCATAAGCTTCATCAGAAGGCAGAAAGATGAAATGAGTGTCTGATTCAGAGTCAGGAACACCTGGATCCCTATACCACCTCAGGCACTAATTAGCTGTATGACCTTTAACCTCTTCAAGATTCTTTTTCCTCATCTATAGAAGAGGAATAATCTATGATACCTATCTCACAGGGTTCTTATAAGAATCAAAAGATTCAATTAATCAGTGTGGAGTATTTTACAAATCTGAAGGTTCTTTTTCTCTATCTCTCATAAATATACACACACACATATATGTATACATATATATATACATATGCACATATTATTTTTATTATATATGCTCACATCTAATTGCTACTGTTGTTAACAACGTAGGACTTGGAGTCAGGAAGATCTGAATTGAAATCCACCCTGAGACATTTACTAGCTGTGTGACCCTGGGCAAGTCACTTAAGCTCTGTTTGCCTCTCTTTCTTCAACTATAAAATGGAGATAATAACAGCACCTACTTCACAAGGTTGTTGAGAGGATTGTGAGGTGATATTTGTAAAATCTGTCACAAACTATAAAATGCTATGTAAATTCCAGCAATTAATACATTTTATTTATTTATCTATTCATCTATTTATTTATTCATTTACTATGCCACCTACTTCCCCAGCCCATACTTTCAATGATATTTATCACAACCCCTCTATGCCTGTTCATCCTGTTTTTAAGCTCATTTCCTCAAAGATCTAGAACTGGAAAGGACTTCAGAGAGCATCTAGTCTAATCTGCTCATTTTTCATATGATGAAACTGAGGCCTGGAGAAGTTAAGTGACTTATACAACTCTTGTCCTTGTCCTTGTCCTTTCACAAGATGAGCCAGGTGTCTTATTTTCTTTCTCCTGGTACAAAACAAATCCTTGTTGAATTAAATTGTTTAATTATAATATTCCAAACCAGAATCCCAAAGATCATTTTCTTAGGGTAAGACTAAACATATTTTTTTTGGTGCTGTCATGTAAATATATATTTAGAATAACCTCCTCCCCTGAATTTAAGAAGTTTAGATTTTAACTAGATTGAAAAAAAATGAGACAGCATATTGGTCTTTAAAAATTCATTTTTTCCTACATATTTCCAAAATGAACACCAATTTTTAGGAATAATATTGTAAATGTGAATAAGGAAGTCTTTTGAAAGATGTTGCAAAAACGGGTATAACCTAACAGGGTATCATAACAGAAACCATTACAAAACTGTTTCTTAGAAACGAAAGGGCTATTCATTCTCTGTAGGCAAGGCCCTGACTCCAAGGCTGTGTTTTCCTTGACAAGTTTAGAATGTTATTAGCAGAGAAGCTCAGGGTACAAAGAAGCCCATTCAGTTTTAGAGGCTCTTTAGACAGTGTGGGAGCAACCAAGAAAAACAGTAAGATTGTAGTACTGTTTGATGCAGGCAAACAAAAACAAAAACAAAATTCCTTGAAGTGAGCACAATATTGCTTTTAAACTTTCTATTAAAGGACTGATATGAATATAAAGTCCAAATTGAATTTGATTATCAAAGCCAAATAAAGCATTTTCATATTCACATTAGCATATGTCTGAAAAAGAGAAATTGTCCTTGTTCATTATTCAAGGGACAGACTAAGACTTTTTTATTTCATTTTTATACCATGCAACGTTATATTAATTTTGATTATTATTATTGTTGTTTACAGCTTATAGTTATTTGATGCTTTGCAAATATTAAATGCTGGACATACCTTATTTTATTTAATTATAACTGTACATCCTTGAGCTAATCCTCATCTGAAAGTCAAAGAAACCAAAGATCAGGGAGGTTCCCTGACTTCCCTTAGGTCACAGAACTAGAAAGTGATAGAATTGTCATTTGGATCAAAGTTTTCTCTCTCCAATTTCTTTGCTTTTTCCACGTACCAAGATGCTAAAAGGAGGCTTTTAAAAAAAACAAAAACAACATGTAGGAAGTGCAAATGAAAGGTCCTGGGACTCCTACATCAGTGATTTTTTATAGAATTAACTTAAATAAATGTAGTAACTTAATAGTGTTGTTGGTAATTTACCCTTTTCCCTCTCCCAGATTAGTGACTAAAATTATTACACATGAATAAGTTAACACCTAGTGACTTAAAGTCTACTTTTATTGCCTGAACCATTCATTTATTATTATCCTAAATTTGGAACTTTGTGAAACAAAAACTTCAATAATCCTAGCTTCCATTTATTAGCTTTGCATTGGGATCAGGATGACCTAAATTTTTATTATACCTCTAGCTGTGTGACCCTAGGTAAGTCCTTTAACCTCTTTCATCCTTAATTGTGTGAAGATCAAGTGAGACAATAACTGTAAAGCACTTAGCACAATGCTCAGCACATAGTAAGCACTATACGTGTTCAATATTATTATTGTTGTTGTTACTTGACCTTGAACCTCAGTTTCCTCATCTTTAAAATGTGTAGATTGGAGTAGATGGTCTCTAGAGTCGCTACCAGCCCCAAATCTATAACCCTCTAATGATGATTGCTTATTTTGCAGGATTCAAAGAAGCTCTAGTCCTGAGAAGGAACTCCGAAGTGAAAAAAAAGTCGGCTGTAATTGAGACCATAATGTCCTGCATAGATCCCTATCAATACATTATAGTAAGTTGTTTTCCCTCAGCATTGGCTTTAAAAAAAATAATCACTGGATGGGTGTTAAAGGCATTGCCAGGCCGAAGTGTTTTGCAATGCAAAATGAAACATCTCAAAGGAGATGTTTGTGCAATTTATGAATGAACATGACCTACTTGGTATTTTTCAGTGAGGGCAGTGCATGTGAATTTAATTTTGGCAAAGATATGTTTATATGATACTTTGTTTTTCCTCTTCCTTTTTAAAAATGAGAACATATTTCCAGAACATGTGCATAGTAACACTGAATTGTAGGTTGTAGCCTTGTATATACTTTGCTTTAAATAGAAGGCTCTTGGCTCTTTCTTTTTGTTATAGCCCCCTTTAGCAGTCAGGTGAAGCCTAGGGACTTCTCAGAATAATGTTTTAGATTCCTACCATAAAATTACAAAGGGAAACAATTATATTGAAATTTGGCTATAAACACATTTTTTAAAAAATCATGGACCCTAGGAACCCATAGATTTAAATTTAAATGATCCTTTTTAGATGCACAAGTGTCAATTTTGTGGCGCTCAGCTTTCCTTATAGTAAGTCCAACTCTCACAGCCACACATTGCTATTGGAAAAATCATAGCTTTGACTATATGAACTTTTGTTGGCAATGTGGTATCTCTGCTTTTTAGTACACTGTTCAGATTTTTCATAGCTTTCCTTCCAAGGAACAAGTGTCTTTTTTTTTTTTTTATAATTTTTTTTTTTTTTGCAGGCAACGGAGGTAAAGTGACTTGCCCACAGTCACACAGCTAGTAAGTGTCAAGTGTCTGAGGCCAGATTTGAACTCAGGTACTCCTGAATCCAGGGCTGGTGCTCAACCACTGCGCCATCTAGCTGCCCCCAACAAGTGTCTTTTAAAAAATTTGTTGTTGTTGTTTTTTTTGGCGAGGCAATTGGGGTGAAGTGACTTGCTTAGGGTCACACAGCTAGTAATTGCTAAGTGTCTGAGGCTGGATTTGAACTCAGGTCCTCCTGAATCCGGGGCCAGTGCTCTATCCACTGTGCCATCTAGCTGCCCTATACAAGTGTCTTTTTAATTTCATGACTATGGTCATGCAGAGATCCTTGAGCCCAAGAATATAAAATCTAAAACTGCTTCCATTTCTTCTCCCTCTATTTATCAGTAAGCGATAGGTCCAGTTGTCAATATCTTAGTTTTTTTTGTTGTTGTTGTTTGCTTGTTTTGTTTTGTACTTAAGCTTCGGGACAGTTTTTACATTTTCCTGGGATTGTTGATATTTTTCCTGGCAATTTCAATTCTAGCTTTTCATTTATCCAGCCTGCGATTTCTCATGATGTATTCTACATATAAATTAAATAAATAAGGTGACAATAAATCGCTTTGTCATACTCTTTTTCCAATCTTAAACCAATCAGTTGTTCCATGTTTGGTTCTAACTGGTGCTTTTTGGCCTGCATACAATTTCTTCAGTAGACAAGTTAGATGATCTGGTTTTCCCATTACTTTAAGGATTTGCCATATATTGTTGTGATATACACAGTCAGAGGCAGGCTTTAGTGTACTCAATGAGGCAGAAGTAGATGTTTTTCTGGAATTCTTTTGCTTTCTCTATAATCCAGCAAATGTTGACAATTTGGTTTCTAGTACCTCTACTTCTTTGAAGATCAGCCTGCTCTTCTGGTAATTCTTGGTCCACATATTGCTGATAGTTAGTTTATAGAATCTTTTTTTTCCTTTCTTTCTTTTTTTGGTGGGACAATGAGGGTTTAGTGACTTGCCCAGGGTCACACAGATGAGGCCAGATTTCAACTCAGATCCTCCTGCATCCAGGGCCAATGCTTTATCCACTGCTCCATCTAGCTGCCCTAGCTTATAGAATCTTAAGCATAACCTTGTTGGTATGTGAAATAATTACAATTGTATGGTAATTTGAATACTTCTTGGCATTGCTTTTCTTTAGGATCAGAACACAAACCAATCTTTTCCAATCTATTGGCCACTGTTGTGTTTTCCACATTTGCTTGACATTTTGGAGTGCAGCAGTTGAACAGCATAATCTTTTAGGTTTTTAAGTAACTCAGTTGTACTTCTATCACCAACCCCCCCCCCCACCCACACATATAGTAATTTTACTGTTAACAATATTTCTTAGGGATCATTTGACTACATTCTTTAGGATGTCTGGCTCTAGATTAGTATCCACACCATCATGGTTATTGGTGATGTTAAGATCTTTCTTGTATAGTTATTTTCTTTATTCTTTCCACCTCTTATGCTTTAGTTAAGTCCCCACCATTTTTATATTTTATCTTGCCCATTTTTCCCCTTGATAGGTCTGATTTCCTTAAAGAGGTCTCTTTTCTTTCCCTTTCTGTTGTTTTATTTCTTTGCACTGCTCATTTAAGAAAACCTTATCTCTTCCTGCTCTTTTCTGGAATTCTGCATTCTTTATCCCTTATCTTTTGCTTTTCTTCTTTCCTTATCTATCTGGAAAGTCTCATCAGACATCTATTTTGCTTTCCCAAACTTCTTTGGAATGCTTCTTCCTTTTTCTTTGGAATATTTTTTGTTGCTTTTTTATTGCAAAACTCTGTCCATTGTTCTGCAGGCACTCTATCTACTAGATTTAATCTTTTAAACCTATTCATCACCTCCACTTCATACTCATAAGGAATGTCATTTAGGTCATACCTATATGTTCTGATGGTTTTCCCTACTTTTCTTCAATTTAAGTCTGAATTTTGCAATAAGAATGTGTAATCTGAGCCAAGTCATCTTCAGGTCTTTTTTTTTTTAACTGATTATAGTTTCTTGACCTTTGGCTACAGAGTATATAATCAATCTGATTTCTATATTGATCATCTGGTGATATACATGTGTAGAGTTGCTTGTTAGGTTGTTGGAAAATCCAGCATTGACAACTGAGCATAATTAATAGTTGCAGCCAAACAATATAAATTTGTTAGCCTGCCTAAGAGGTGCAAAGATGGTCAATTCAATTCAATTCAACTCAACTCAACCAACCCTAGAGAAGGGCTTATTCTATTTTCAATTCTGGTAATAAAAAGATAAGAAGAAGGCAGGCTTTGCTTTTGAGAAGTTTATATTCTATTTGTGGGATTAAGTAATTAATTAAGTAAATTTAACACAATATCTGTCAATAAATCCGTGAATCAAAATCAATCAGTTAATCAGTGAGTATTTATTCTATTCTAGATACTGCAATAGGTACAAAAACAATCACTTTCAAGAGGGAAAAAATGCTGGTACCCAGAGTAATCACAATAGATCTTGTCTAAGAGGTACCTGGGTCATACTTTGAAGGATTGAGATTCTTTGAAAATATGTTCAGCCCTGCACTCAAAGCTTTGTAAAATGTGGAAGACTCCACTTGACTGGTCCAGTGATTTCTGGTTCAAATGATGGTTTGCTTTCCATAGGGATAGGGATGGGACCTCTAATTTTATTGGTCTAGAGAGAATGCAGATTGAATGGATGGATGAATGAATGAGATATTTATTAAGTGTTTACTATGTGCAAAACACTGTGCTAAGCACTGGGCATACCAGTAGAAAAGTAAAACATTCCCTCGTACCTCTTCTGCAACTTATTGTCTGAGAAAGATACCTGAGAACATCATGAGGTTATGTGATTACCCAAGACTTGCACAGCCTGTACATGTTAAAAACAGGACTTCGACTCAGGTCTTCCTAGATTCCTGGCCAACTATCTATCCAGTTTTCCCATGCTGCTTCTAACAGGATGTGCTTTCCACAGTGGTGGCAGTTATGAGTGGTGCAATGCAGAGTAATGTGTGTAAATGAATTGATTTTCATCTGTTTCATATAGTTTGCTTTCCATTGAAAAGATAATTTCTCAAAGTTATTTTTGGTCTTGTGAGGTTTGGTACTTCCATGATTTGGCAAATTGCTTTGACACAGCATGAGTGTATCAAATTTAAAAGGAAAAGCAGTGATACAAACTTAAAAAAAACCCCATTTTTATTCTGAAAAATGTTGATTCATTTTTTGTGAAGAAATTCAAGGCTGATCTCACCATCTCTTAATAGTAATTAGAAGTTGGTGTCCTGTTATCTTGAGAAATTGAAGTTGGTTCACACTGGAAAACAATTAGTCATTGCCTGCTGATAAACAAGGGGCTTATATAAAAACATAAATGAAAGGACTAACTAAAACTATATGTTCTAAAAAAATTGTCCTGGAGCTAGTATGGTATAGTAAAAGAAATAATGGAAGACATCTCTAACATAAACAATACCTCTGGGATCTATGCTTTATTCTATCACTTTCTAAGACTGTAGAAGTTGGAATCCAGGGTTCAATCAGTTGTGAGACTATGGCTGTGCTCTATCACTTACTTATTTGAGCCTCAGTTTCCTCATCCATAAAATGGAGATAATAACAATTCATTACCCATGGCCTAAGGTCACCTTCCCACTCCTCATCCCTTGGTGGCTATGCTCTGGACTCACAAAGAACTACATTCATCCTGCAGATAGCCTCATCCCAAAGAGAAAAACTCAGTTTTCTCTCACACAGAGGCTTATGATACCTCCACTCCAGAGTAAGACCGAAAGGAAAATCTAAAACTTAGCTTAGGTATGGTTCCTATCCAGGGTTTCCTGAAAATATAGGTGTAATGATCTCTTCTAGAAAAGATACTCAATGGACAGTATGATTTTTGGGAATACTATAGCTATTTGTTTTCTCTTGCCACAGAAAATGCTTATGACATAAAGACTTCCAAATATAAATTAACAGAGAAAAACCTCTCAAATACATTTTATATTAATTATAACAATTATAATCTCTCTGGAAGTTAAAGATAGCTATTTGGAATCATGGAACAGATATTTCACTCAAACCTATTCTGTTCAATCAACTCAGGAGGTCCAAAGTCTTCCACCAACCATATGTGTGTAGGTTTGACTTTAGTCCTGTGGCTCCAGGATGTTCTCTGAGAATTGGTACTGGTTTGAAAGTTACTTCCAGCTTAGCCCTTGGCACCAGACTCCAGAGTTCTGGAAAACTCAAAGCTGAGTAATTGCAATTTTCCTCAGGGGTTGCTGGTTTCTAAACTGTGCTCAAAGGATGAAGCAGATAAAAGCTACTAAGGAATTCATCTTTCTGCTTCCATGTGCTTATACCTGGCTAGGCCTCTTTTGGCCATCCTTTGGCCTCTTGATGGCTCAAAGTGGGCCTAAAAAGCAATTGTTTCTATTTTGGCCCCAAACTCTAAGGGTCTCCCCACCCCAATCCATTTATTTATTTATTTATTTTTGAGTAGGTAAAAGAGGCCTTTCTTTGCCCATTTTCTTACCTTGATTTAATTCACTGAGTGGGTGTTGCTTGCTTCAGGCAAACTGAGATCTGTGAAAGAACTTAGCTTAAAAGGACAAGACCTCCCACTGCATGGGGGCCATCTCCAATATTCCTCATTAGCTTTCCACTGGACCCAAATGGCTCCTGAGGAGATAGTGAGGTTGGTGACCTTGCACAACCCTCCCTCACTTAAGTCCTGTTTACTGCAAGTCATGACATCACCCTGATGTCATGGTCCATTTTGAGAATGAAGGACAAACAACAACTAGCCACAAGCTTATACCTGCCATTGTTGAACAGTGTTTCTCCTCGGCTCATTTTTTCATAATTCACAAACTGACTGGATTTTCTTGACTCGATCATCGATCTTCTTTGGCATAATTCCCCCCATTCTCAAGAACAACAGATAAGAAACTGATGTTTCATCTCAGCAAGCTGCAAGGGGAAAGAGCATGATGCTCACAGAAAGACATCAGAGCACATAAGGTCCTTTAGTTCAGCAAATTAGGGAGTTCTCTCAGCCATCCTTACTATATATAGTAGTTATTATTTTCTTATGAATTATAGGATGTGGTAAGAAGTGGAAAACAATTTTAAAAGGTAACTAAAAAATCAAGAACTGGATTCAGGAGGACCTGAGTTCAAATCAATCCTCAAATACTTAAAACTTACTAGCTGTGTGACCCTGGGCAAGTCACTTAACCCTCATTGCCCTGCAAAAGAAAAAAAAAAGAAAGAGGAACTTGATTGAAGTTACATAAAAGAACAAAGCTAAAGAATATCACTTGAGGTAAAAAAATTAGCTCACACCTGAAAGTGAGGCTTAAGCTTGTTATAAAGGGAAAAAATGATGACTAAGTGTGTTGGGATGAGATTTGATGTCTCAATTGAAATATGGCACCTCTGACTACTGAATAGCAACCAACAACATGTTGATTCATTACTCCCCCTAGGTAATAATGCTATCTGTTGATTCAAACAATATAATTTCCTAAGGTTCTGGCATTTGCTATAGATCTGAGAATTTCTTTTCCAAGTGGGAACCAGCTCAGTTTAGTTTATGATTAGATATGATCGTGGCATCAGGAAACAAGGCTAAAGGTTTTTTTTTTAAACCTAATTGGATGGGAACTTCTTTTCTTCTTTCATATTTTGGAAACATTTAAAAAATAATTCTCATAAAATACCTCCAAGAAAGAAATGGAGTGAATATTATTAATCAGTTAAAAATAAACATATTGAGTGCCATCTTTTATCTTTACAACAAACTTGGGAGGTAGGTGCTATTATTATTCCCATTTTACAGTTGAGTATATTGAGGCTGAGAGAGATGAAATTAATTTTTCAGGGTTATATAGCTAAAAAGTGTCTGAGTCTTCATTAGTAGTCACGTTCCTGGCTAGGTCCAGTGCTCTATCTACTTTGTTATCTAGCTTCAAGGTCCTTGAAGGCTAACTTATTTTCTTTTTTGCCTCTATATCTTCAGTGCCAAGCAGGGTGTCTGAAATGTAGCAGGTACTTAATATAGGCATATTAAATAAATGAATGAATGACAGAGAATTTTTGGCCTTAATTTGTACCAAGCACTGTGAGTTCAAGGATGGAGATACAAATCCAAAAGCTAATATCGTCAGTGCCTGCTCTAAAGGATGTATAATCTAATAGGGGGAGACAACACCCACAGTGGAGTTTTGGCTATGGAGGGACTCTTTGGTCTAGAAAGTTGTTAGTATGGTGAATGAGGAGGAGAAGATTGCAGGAATAATGGTGGAGTTGGCCTGACCATGGTTCTGAAACTGGAGAAATGTTTTTGTGGTTTGGGGGAGTATATAGTGGAGAGGTCCAATGCCTGAGAAGGCTGTGGAAAGGGCTGTGGAGTAGGGAGTGAAGTGAAGAATGGAGATGGACAGAGCCTGTCTTATATACAGGCCGAGTTAGGCAATCACCAATCAGGACAACAGCCCTAGAACAGACATTTCAAGGATCATGTAGGTGGTTTCAGCCTAAGGAAGAAAACAGATGCATAGGCTATCTAGAATATATCCAGGGAAGTAGAGAATGAAACTCTTCACTCTTCAGGATTATATAATCATTTGGAGAGAAAAATGAGATTGAGAAAACTAGAAGTGGATGAAAGGATGGTGAAAAAATGGAAGAAAGAAAAAATGGCAGAAATAGATAAAGTTGAAGGAAAGGGAATTTTAACTAGTTTTGTAGCTGTTGCTAGATTGATTTGGATTAGAATGATGAATAATTCTGTAAGTGGGGATGGGCATAACTTTCTTTTTGTAAACATATGGTTCATTTGATGGAAATTGGCTTTAATATGACACAACTAGGGGGCAGCTAGGTGGTGCAGTGTTTAGAGCACTGGCACTGGAGTCAGGAGGACCTGAGTTCAAATCCGGCCTCAGACACTTAACACTTACTAGCTGTGTGACCCTGGGCAAGTCACTTAACCCCAATTGCCTCACTAAAAAAAAATATGACACAACTGGATAGAATGATTTTCTTATGATATGTATGTTTTTGCTCAGTCTGGTGCATACCTCTGCAAGACACTCCTTTTTCTTCCTCCTGCAATTGCTAAGTTCTTTCTGGAGCCTTCATTGTGTGGATCTATTCAAGCCCACCCACCTTCATTCCTCTCCTGGTCCTGTTCTTCATTTTTTCTGGATTTCCAAACCATGCCCCCTTAATTGCTAGCTCATCCTGGCACTTCCCTTTAGTACCTGGGGCTCCCCAGTGTACCACACCTGTAGCCTTTTGGAATCTCTGTTGTGTGATGAGGTCCAGGCCAGCCCACTTTTATCCCCTTGCGGCCTTCTATTTCTGATTTTTCTCTGGACTTCAAAACCAGGCCCTTGTATGATGTACCGCTCCCCGACCCTTTTAGCTCCTTTTTGTCTGTTCTCTTATCCAGTTAAAAAGTAAGGTACTTGAGGGTAGAACTTGTCTTTTTGCTCATGATTATATCTTTAGTACTTAACACACTGCCTGGTATATAATTATATAATAAGTACTTTATAAATGTTTATTTTCTTTTTTCCTCAAAAATAGATATAGAAGGGGGCAGCTAGGTAGCGTAGTGGGTAAAGCACCAGCCCTGGATTCAGGAGGACCTGAGTTCAAATCCAGCCATAGACATTTGACACTTACTAGCTGTGTGACCCTGGGCAAGTCACTTAACCCTCATTGCCCCACCAAAAAAAATAGATATAGAAGTGCCAATGCTCCTCCTATTTCTGAAGAATAATTCATGAAATTTACATAGAAAATGTGTGCCATCAATGACTAGATTGTTCAGGATTCCTAATGATTATTATATTCGAACTATACCAGTTTTTCAGTCAGTCCCCTCATATCTGAACATAGGTTTATGCACATACACACTTTTTATACTTAATACTTTCAGGGTGGGATGTCATTCTTTAAAAAGGGAATAATAGTAAAATAGTTTTTACTTTTCCTGATATCATATTTCACTTTTATATAGTCAAACAGGGCCATACAGAACTTTTAGGATATGGTTGTGCTGAGCAACTAATTCATTTGGCTAGCTACAGATCATTACTTAAAGCACAAAAAACCCTATAAATTATAATTTGGGCAGAAAAATTTCTAAAATGCATCATGCATTTTTCTTCCTTCATAATTACATCATATGGAATACCATTTAACCTTTTCTTGATGACTCAGGGACATTATTATAAACATTTATTATACTGTGATGAAATGAAATGATGCCCTCAGGACTTACTATGATGCATTGAACTATTTGTCCCAACTCTTAATAGCCCCAGACTTCTATGCTTTCGCTATGATAGTGTTCTTAGGTTTGATTTTTAGAATTAAAAAAATATTCTGAACGTAAGCACTAAATAAAATGGGTATTTCCTATGAGTATTTTGAATGAATATGGGACTTTTCTTTTTGTCTTTTTTTTGGGGGGGGGTGGGGCAATGAAGGTTAAGTGATTTGCCTAGGGTCACACAGCTAATCAGTGTCAAGCGTCTGAGGCCAGACTTGAATCCAGGTCTTCCTGAATCCAGGGCTGGTGCCTTATCCACTGTGCCACCTAGCTGTCCTCTTAAAATGGGCATTTCCAATAACATTGTAAAAGAAATAAGATTTCTTAATTAAAAATAATTTATATTGCATTGTGGTTGGTAAATTTATGCTTAGTATTTCTGCTTTACTTTTGGTGAAGTACTTATGTCCCAAGAACACATACTAAATTTTGTAAGGGGGCCTTGCACAGTCAGTCAATATGCATTTTTAAGCATGTGCTATGTAACAGGCATTGTGCAAAGTGCTATTGATAAAAAGAATGTCAAAAGATAGTCCCTGCTCTAAAAGAACTCATAGTCCAAATAAGGGAGGGAGAGAACATGAAAATAATTGTGTGAACAAGTTATACACAGGATTAGTTGGGAGCTAATCAACAGCTGAGGATTAAATAAACTCCTTTCTGTTTTACATTCAGTAATTGTCAGAGTTCATCATCTCCAATATTTCTAAAATCCTATTCAAGTCCCAACCTTTTTCCTGTTTCTTTTGATATATTTGTTTAGATTTACCAATATTGATGTAAATTGATATCTCTCCCTATTAGAGTTTTAAAATCTATTTCCCCCTGAAAATTAATTAATGTTTCCTTTAATACAACATAGATTCTCAACATTTTTTGGTATCCTAGTCCCCTTTAGTAATCTGGTTAAGCCCTTTTCTTAGAACAGTGTTTTTAAATGCAAAAAATAAAAACAGCATTATAAAGGAAAACAATTATAGTGAAATATAGTTACATATATAAAATGACAAGTTCATAGACAACCAGTTAGGAACCCCTATCTTAAATATTTATATTCTCTACTGTTTGGTATACATACAGTACACACACACACACACACACACACACACACACACATATATATGTATATATATATATATATATATATATATGTGTGTGTGCGGTATGTGTGTGTATACTATTTGGGGTGTTTGTGTATATGTATTTATGTGTATGTATATATTTGGTCTTGGGGCTTGTGATAGAATAAAACTGTCCTCCTATACTCCTGGATGGTTTGGGTAATTCATGCTTGGTCTTAAATGAAATCTGTAAGACTAGGCACTGCTTTAGGCAGTAATTTTCCAGTCATATCTCCTGCTGTAATTTGGGGCCAGATACTTGGATGATTGTTTCAGTGCAGACCGTAGCCTCCAGACAGATTCCAGGCTTATCTTTTACTCCAACAAGGGTTCCAAGGTGTGTCCTGGACTGGACACTTCAAGATGGGGGTTGTGTGGGATATATTTTTTTTATTATTTGTATTTTTTTGTACTTTTTTTTTGGTGAGGCAATTGGGGTTAAGTGACTTGCCCAGGGTCACATAGCCAGTAAGTGTTAAGTGTCTGAGGCCAGATTTGAACTCAGGTCCTCCTGACTCCAGGGCCGGTGCTCTATCCACTGTGCCATCTAGCTGCCCCAAAATGAGAAATATTTGGGTTTTTTTTTGGGGGGGGGAATGAGGGTTAAGTGACTTGCCCAGGGTCACACAGCTACTAAGTGTCAAGTGTCTGAGGCTGGATTTGAACTCAGGTCCTCCTGAATCCAGGGCCAGTGCTTTATCCACTGCGCCACCTAGCTGCCCCATTGTGTGGGATATTTTACATCTGATTCTCTTTAGTTTTCTTTTTCATTGTTTCTTCAGGAAAATTGTTAGAGTTTTATAGGGATGCTTGTGGGAGATGTTGGCTACTCTGGTGGTATAGATAGAGCCCTGAACCTGGAGTCAGGAAGACCTGAGTTCAAGTATGGTATCAATGACTTATTAGCTATGCAAGATAGGCAAGTTTATTTACTTTGTTTTGCCTCAGTTTCTTCAGGTGTAAAATGGGGGATAATAACAGTAACTATCTCACAGGGTTGTTGTGAGGATAAAATGAGTTAATATTTGTAAAATTTAGCCCATTCCCTGGTATGAGTTAGATGCTAAATAAATGCTTATATCCTTCCCTCAAGAACTAACATGCTAAGTGCATACGGCTGTCACTTTTCTCTCTGCTTTTGGGCTTGGAACTCAGATATACAGACCTCTTAAATATTGTATTAAATGTGAGTAAATTGAAATTAAATAAAGGTTTAGGAGAACGTTTTGTAAGATACAAAAGCTTTAGTGTTGATTATTGTACTTCATTCTCTAAGAGGAACAAAATGATATTACTATGTTGGAGTCAAAATACAGTGTGTCTGACTGTGACTGATCAGACCAATGCAAGCTTGGAAGGCTCTACCACAGGTCAGGCACAAATAGTCCATATGAGCATTTGGAGTGGAGATGTCTCTAAATTTGTGCATCTCCCATTTCTTTTGAGCTACTGAAATTCTGCTTTGCTCATAGAGCACAGTGCCTTCTTTGATGCAGGAAAGCCATGCTGGTCATTCCTATGCCAATGTCTCCCATGTCACCAATCAATTCCAAAGTTCTTCAGAGAGACCTTGAGAGAGTCCTTGTATCACTTCTTCTGACCTCCATGTGAGTTCTTGCCTTGTGGGAGTTTTCTGTAAAAGAGCCAAACATATTTGGCATTAGAACCCCATGGTCATCTCATAGGAGTTGCACTCTCTGCAGCAGAGTTTGAATGCTTGGCAGTTTAGCTCTAGAAGGGACCTCAGTGTCTGGTACCTTATCTTGCTTGGGTAGTCTTCAGAATCTTCCTAAGACAATTCAAATGGAAGGGGTTCAGTTTCCCGGCATGGCATTAGTAGTAGACTGTCCAAATTTCAGAGGCATACAACAATAAGGTCAGCACAATGGTTCTGTAGACCTTCAGTTTGGTAGACAGTCTAATACTTCTTGTCTCCCACACTTTCCTTTGGATTCTTCCAAACACTGAGCTAACTTTGGCAGTGTGTGCAGCAATATCATCATCTATGTGTACAGGCCTGGAAAGGATACTGCCAAGGTAAGTGAACTTATTTGTAGGATTCAAAATTTCTCCATTTCCTGTAACCTATAGGTTCACACATGGATGGTGTGGAGCTGGCTGGTAGACAACCTGCGTTTTCTTGGTGTTAGTTGTTAGGCTAAAATTAGTTCATATTTTGTTGCATCTCAGCTTCAGAACTTTAGTGTACAGTGTTTCTGACATCTAAGTGGTACATTGGCTAGAGAGCTGGTCTTGGAGTCAGGAACACCTGAGCTCACATCTGACTTTAGACTCAACATTGTGTGACCTGGGCAAATTGTTTAACCTCTATTTACCTCAGTTTCCTCATCTGTAAAATGGGGGTAATAACAGCAACTATCTAATGGGGTTGTTGTGGCGATCAAATAAAATAGTCTTTGTAAAGCACTTAGCATAGTGCCTGCCCCCAACCTCAATTTAATTTGGCTTCAGAGACCTTTTTTTTTTTTTTTTTTGCGGGGCAATGGGGGTTAAGTATCTTGCCCAGAGTCACACAGCTAGTAAGTGTCAAGTGTCTGAAGCCGAATTTGAACTCAGGTACTCCTGAATCCAGGGCCAGTGCTCTATCCACTGTGCCACCTAGCTGCCCCCCCCCCCCCCGAGACCTTTTTTATTTCTTATTTATTTTGTGTTCAGAATCATTGTTTGTTGTATAGCTGAACTACAGATTAACAACTCATCTATAATTCATCATTTTAGAGGATGACTTCTGTCACTGAAAAGTTAAGTGACTTGCTCTTGGTCAGCCAGACAGTATGTATCAGAAGTAGGATTTGAACTCAGTTTCTTGACTCTTAAGGCATCATGCTTCATTCAAACTAAATAAATGAGGAACTTCAGATAGACTAGATATTAGCTCATTTAGTCCAGAAATTCTTAACCTGGCATCTCTGAACTTAAAAATGCTAATTGTATTTCAATATAATCGGTTTCCTTTGCAACCTCATGTATTCTGTTTTATTCATTTAAAACATTATCCTGATTAAGGCTTCACCAGACTGCCAAAGAGGCATTCCATGAATAATAAAAAAAAAAGGTTAAGATCCCCTGATTTAATGTTCAGAAGATTGACAAAAATTAAACTCAGATATCTTCTGTATTGAGGACATTCCATAAATGCTTATTAATAATGTGCCCCCTCCCCTTTTACCTAGCGATGTTTTCCTTCCTTTTACTCGACTGTGTTACTTTTCAGATAGTTGTAGAATGTTGTATCCATAATATGCCTAGAGAGATGGAACAGTGATTTACATTTTTTTTTCTTTGAAAACTTGGCAGTCTACCTTAGCTAGCAATAGAGCTGTAGAGATATTTTAGAACGTGGTATTAACTTCCAGTGAATTTTCAAGTGGGGTAGGTGGAGGAGTGGGGCAAAGAGCAGCATCATAAAGACAGAGCAACAATGTTTATGGTATGTGTTTGAAACTCTCTCTGAACAGGATAGCTTTTGTTTGTATTTAATAAAAAAAGAAAAGAAATAAATTGTTCCTTTGGAGGAGATTTTACTTATCAATTTGATGTCTTTGCTTTTCAGGTGGAGCACCAGTATTCACACAAGTTCACGGTGAATGTGTTAAGGGCCACGAAAGTGACAAAAGGTGCCTTTGGTGACCTGCGTAAGTATTTCTGTTTGTTTTACAGGGAGCCATGTGTAGTTGCTGGTTATCTTTCCCTTCTGTAGCATTTCCTTGTATGAAAATCAAAATATATACCTCTCTTTCTCTTCCTCCCCCAACTACTTCAGTCTGTCAAAATAACCCTTTTTATGTTAATATAATAACATGTTTCCTAGTAGCACTTGGGATTTGGCAAAGTGTGTGTGCCTGGAAAATAGAGCTTGTAGATTTTTAAGAAATGACATTTTGGAAAGAATGCTGAGTCAGGAGTCCAGGGAAGCCACTGCAGTGCTAAGTTTTACTCACTGAAAGGAAGACATCAGTGTCACTATTTTTTCTTTCCCTTATCTCTCTAGCTCTCTCATTCTCCCTTCTTCCTGTCTCTCTGTGTTTCTCTCTCTCTCTCTCTCTCTCTCTCTCTCTCTCTGTCTCTCTCTCTCTCTCTCTCTCTCTCTCCCTTCTCTAACATTCTCTGTCTCTGTAAACAGGTGAACCACACATTTAATATAATGATGATTTCATTCATTGAGAATATCTTTCCTTTCCTATTGGATTAGCAATTTTATCAGTGAACACGCCTAATGGAAAGACGGGGGGGGGGGGGGGGGGGGGGTAGGGTGGAGATGCAGATACAAAAGAATGAAGAGAGCTCTGGATTGTTTCCTAAATAAAGAAACTTTTTCCTTCAAACTTGATCTAATGGTATTTTGCAGATAGCTTTATGATATTTGAGGCGGGGGGGAAGAGAAGAAAAGACAGGAAAGAGGAAAAGGCTAATCACTTGTTTTACAAAATCTCTTCATGCTACCTCTGGCAATCTTTTGGAGTCATCTCAGAACTGAATTCTTTCTGGTCTCCATTTTAGCTTGTTTCTGAACTTCCCCACCTCTTCTTATTGCTTCTGGCTCTTTTTTGCTCACTTTCCTCCCACTCTTTTCAATATTAATAGATTCTCAAGTATTTTCATTTATCTTTCATAATCGTGGGTCTTTTCATTTGTTTTTGAAAACAAATGTATTACAGGAAAGGTTTTCATAAAATAGGTGCCTTTTGAAGGTCATATGCAATATAACTTGAAGGGGTGCCCTGGACTTTAGCCTTTTTCCCTTGAGCCTGGGCAATCCCTGAAATCAGCTTAAGCCAGTCTTTCTCCAAACTAAGACTGAAACAACTTACTTGCTGGTATATGCAAAAAACAAAACCAAAAGCTTGAGTTGACTTTAAAATATTATCTGTTAAACAAAGCAGATTGTAGCCATTTGGTTTATTAGCACTGTGGTGTGTCTTATAGAGACTGTGGGACTCATTGTTTTACTTGCTGTGCTTAGAGAAACAGCTGTAGGTTACATTGTGGAAATCTGTAGGCCTATCTTTGACTTGGCAATGTGTATTTAAATACTAATTAACTGTCGCTCCCATAACTCTTGGCAGGTGCTATTTTAATGCAGAGATGATGGAAGAATAAAACAATGCCGCAAGTGTTACATGAAACCTCTTTGTTACTGTATGAGTTCAGTTATTATTTGAAGCTGACAATTTTGAGTTGTTGTTCAGTCATTTCAGTTGTGTCTGACTCCGTGACCCCATTTGGGGTTTTGGCAGAGATACTGGAGCGGTTTGCTATTTTTCTCTCCAGTTCATTTTACAGACAAGGAAACAAAGGCAGACAGGGCTAAGTGACTTGTGCAGGGTGACAAAGCAATGAGTAACTGAGGCCAGATTTGTACTCATGAAGAGGAGTCTTCTTTACTTCAGGACTGGCTCTCTATCCACTGCATCACCTAGCTGCCTACAACAATATATACATACATACATACATACATACATATATATATATATTATATATATATATATATATATATATATTTGCGGGGCAATGGGGGTTAAGTGACTTGCCTGGGGTCACACAGCTAGTAAATGTCAAGTGTCTGAGGCCGGATTTGAACTCAGGTCCTCCTGAATCCAGGGCCAGTGCTTTATCCACTGCGCCACCTAGCCACCCCCTAACGATTATATCTTAATACCATGATATTCATGCAGTGAGCTTTGTCAGGAACCTAACACAGAGTGCAACAGTCTAGAACCTAATACTTAAGTATTAGAAAGATGTCTGAACCTGAAAACAGTTAAGTGATATGTCCATGGTCAGAGTTCATATTAGAGATAATCCAGGTCTTCCTAATTCAAAGTCCTATACTCTTATCTACTATGGAACATAGCTTCTCTAGCATGGATGTTGGAAAGTAGGTTGGACCATAAACATATCTTCATAATTATAACGTATTTTAAATGTAGATTTTTCATAAACAAGGAACATCCATACCCTCAAAATATTTCCATGCTCACTGTTTTTTTTTCACTTACAGGCATTTATAAATATTTCTTGAAATTCACAAGCATATTATAAAATAAGTAACATATGCCCACATGGGTTAAAGACATTCCCTAGAAACATTTAAATATATTTTATAATTACTATTAAATAATTAACTTTTTCTATTACTGAGAAATATAAGTAAAATAGATATATTTAAAATTTTCTAAATCATTTTGTTAAAAGAAACACTTTAGTGAAATCATACCATACACACTTATTAAGGGCTAATACAGTGCCCAACATGATCTGAAGAGAATCTTTTTATTATTTTACAATATTCTTTTTTTTAAGTTGTTGGAGTCTCTTTCATTCATTCAACTATATATATATATATATATATATATATATATATATATATATATATATATATATATAAAGGCCCAGAGAGAGAAAGTGTCTTGCTTTAGGCCATATACTTGATTGATCTCCCTGTCTCTCAAGCTAGGGTTCTTTCCAGTATTCCATGCTATTTTGTACGCACAAGAGTCATTATTAAGGTATTATCATGTTTGTATGATAATAGATACTGAGCCATCATTGCTATGGTACCAACTTTGAGTTGATTATCTCATAGAAAAAATGATTTTGTGGCAATTCAGCTTTACTCTTGCCCAGTTATCTGGACAGCTGGTATGTTTTATACATACATATGTTTATATACATATATAATACATGCATTTATACATACACCTTTATTAATGGAATAGTGTCAAAAATTCAATTGGTAGCTAGTTTTTTAATTGTGTAAGTCTAATTGAACTATTACATTCAGAAAGTCTCTCTTAGCAAAATCATTTTAAAATAGAATGAGCTTTCTAGAGAAAAGTATAATGGTAGCTTTCACTCTTTCCAAACGTGCCATCCCCCATACTACCCCAATGATTCTATTATTCTTCCCTTTTGAAAATATGCATAATTTAAAATTTATATTGAATTGACTTTACACAAATTGACTTTACACAAAGGGTAACAATATAAAATGGTTTTTGATGAAAGAGGCAAAATGTCTGTCCTCTGCTCAAAGAATTTGATGAAACTAATCTGAAAAGTTCTTTTATTGGAAGTCTCCTTAGTTGTAGAATGTCTGTGTCATATTTCCAAATAAAACATTTATAGATATTAAGATCAGTAAAAAAAAAAACAACCCTGCTAATGTAGCAAGTACAGATTATTTTCTGCTTTGTCTTTCAAGGAAAATAATGATGAAAAACACTGGAAGAGTTCCCAGTTCACTTTATTCAAACAATTTCTTCTTTAAAAGATCATTTTGGTGATTTCCCCAAAAAAGTGATAGTTTGAGGTTTCCATAAGAACCTCAAGGCTTTTTTCTTTTCTTTGTCACATTTTCCATGCTTCTGTGGTTAAACGAAGTCCATTTCTGACAAAGTCACAATGAGATCTGTATCAAGTTCCTAGTTTTCTGAGATGTTGTTTTGCTACGTTCAGGCATTATGTAGACCTTCTTTAATTACCTATCTCTGGCAGTATGCTTAGCACTGCTATATCTTGAGGATACAGGTATAAATATTTCCTCTGTGTAAACTTGGTTAAATAACTTAATTTACTGACTGTGTGCCAGATACTGTGCTAAGAACTGGGAATACAAATAGAAGCAGAAAGATAGTCCCTTCCCTCAAAGAGATTGCGTTATAAGAGGGGCACAACATATAAAAAGGAAGCTGAAAAGGTGGCGGGAAGAGATGAAGTTACCTGGTATGGGGGAATGGTGGAGAAATTCATGAGTGCGGTTAGTGAGCCTAGAAAGGAATGAAGACATGGTTGGCCCTCCTTAAATCAGAGGAAGAGGGCTTAAGAGCAGAGGAAGCTTCCATTTGGTAGGGCACAGGGCTGGAGTTAGCTTCCAGCGTGATTAGATTTCTGTGGCATAGTAGAAAAAGTCCAGGAGTTAGGAGTGTTGTAATGTGTGAGGTCTAGGGGTGAAGTGAGTTTCCAAGGTTATATAAACTGATCCCAAAGTGATCTAAAGCATGGTAGAGAATGTCTGAGAGTCAGGAGAATAGCCTGGAAAGGATAAATTAAGGAGTTAGGACTAGATGACTTCTAAGGTCCCTTATAGTTTTAAATATATGATGCTATGGTTCCTGTTTAACCTGGCACAAATTTGTGGATCTCCATTTTATCATTTGGTAAATGAAAGGGTTAAGCCAAATCTTATGATTTGGAAAGTTCTGAATTAGAATGGTATTTCTAAAGATTCTTTTTTTATGGCAATAAACTTTTTTTATTTAAAGTTTCGAGTTCCAAATTCTATCCCTCTTTCCCTCTCTCACCTTCCCCCTCCCTGAGATGGTAAGCAATTAGATATAGATTATACATGTAGAATTATGCAAAACTCCATATTAGTAATTTTGTATAAGAAAGCTTGAATAAAAGAAAAAATGAAAGAAATAAAGTGAAAAATTGCATACTTCTATCTGTGGTCAATCAATATCAGTTCTTTCTTTGGAGATGGATGGTATGCTTCATCATGTGTCCTTTGGGATTGTCTTACATCATTGTATTGCTGAGTTAAGTCATTCACAGTTCTTCATCAAACAATATTGCTGTCATAATACATTAGGTCATATGAGTCCTTCCAGGCCTTTCCCAAATCATCTTGCTTGTCATTTCTGATAGCACAATAATATTCCATCACAATAATGTACCACATCTTATTTAGCCATTCTCCAATTGATGGACATTTCTTTGATTTCCAATTCTTAGCTATCACAAAAAGAGCTGCTATAAAATTTTTTTTTACAAATAGTTATTTTTCTCTTTTTTTGGGATGTCTTTGCGATATAAATCTAGCAGTGGTATTACAGGATCAAAGGGTATGCACAGTTTTATAGACATTTGGGCATAGTTACAAATTGTTCTCCAGAATAGTTGGATCAGTTCACAACTCTATGAACAGTGCATTAATGCCCCAGTTTACCCATATCCCCTCCAACATCCAACATTTTCCTTTTTTGTTATATTTGCACTCCGATAGGTGTGAGGTGGTACCTGAGTTGTTTTAATTTGCATTTCTCTGATCAATAATGATTTAGAGCATTTCTTTTTTTTTTCATTTTACTCAGCATCAGTTCATGTAAGTCCTTCCCAGTTTCTCTGAAATTCACCTGCTTATCGTTTCTTACACATTACATTCATATACCACAACTTGTTCAGCCATTCCCCAGTTGATGGGCATCCCCTCAATTTCTAATTCCTTGCCACCACAAAAAGAGCAGCTATAAATATTTTTGTACATGTGGGTCCTTTTCCTTTTTTTATGATCTCTTTGGGAAAAAGACCTAATAGTGGTATTGCTGGGTCACAGCTTTATAGCCCTTTGGGCATAGTTCCAAATTTTTCTCCAGAATAGTTGGACCAGTTCACAACTCTATGAGCAGTTCGTTAGTGCCCCAGTTTACCCATAGCCCCTCCAACATCCAACATTTTCCTCTTTTGTCATATTAACCAATGTGATAGATGTGAGGTGATACCCAAGAGTTGTTTTAATTTGCATTTCTCTGATCAATAGTGATTTAGAGCATTTCTAAAGATTCTTTTTAAAAACTTTTTGTTTGTTTGTTTTTTTGGTGAGGCAATTGGGGTTAAGTGACTTGCCCAGGGTCACATAGCTAGTAAGTGTTAAGTGTCTGAGGCTGGATTTGAACTCAGGTCCTCCTGAATCCAGGGCCAATGCTCTATTCACTGCGCCACCTAGCTACCCCTAAAGATTCTTTTTAATGAAGAAATCATGGTGCATTTTTACAAGGCTCCATCTGTGAATCTGAACATATAATTTTGGTTAAGTACTTGAATTATCTCAGTTAATGTTGAAAATGCTGTGATAACAATAATAGTCACAAACCAAAGACAAGAAAAGATGACAGCATGCTACTTTGACTCCAGAGGAGGATAGAGTATTTAAGCCCAAGGCTCAGGTTGTGGATAGGCTGGCTACTCTGCCATTTTGAACCCTGAGAGCCATCCAGCAAGCTGATAGGCACTAGATTTCTTTCTACTGAGGCTTCACCTGGGGGCACATCAGCAGTTGTTTTGTCTACATCTTAATGAGGTTCTAAAACCTGGAAAATCCAACAGAACAGCAGAGTATGTCAGATCGCTTAGGAGCTGCTGAAAGTTTGTAATTCCCCACCTGAGCCATTCCTTTAATCTTTGAAAAACAAACTTTTAACAAATATTCATAATCAAATAAAACAAAAATTTCAATTATCTAGGTCCAAAACTGTATTTCATATCTCTCATACTTTGTCCATGATCTCAGTCAGAAGGTGAGTAGCATTCTTCATCATCAATCCTCTGGAATAAAGGTTCATCACTGAGTAAACAAAATTTCAAAATTGTTCACTTTTACAATATTGTTGTGATAACATAAATTACTCTCCTGTTTCTGCTTACTTCACCCTAATTTTTTTAAACTTTTAGTTTAAATATTTCTTATGGCATAATAATATTTCATTACATTTGTGATTGGTTTAGCCATTCCACAATTGATGAACGCCCCTATTATTCCCAGTTCGTTGACTCTACAAAAAGAGATAATAACTATACATATTTTATTTATTCTAAGGATTTTCTTTTTCTTTTCCTTCCTTCATTTTTTAAATTGGATTGTTCAATAGAGAGGAAAAAAACACTTGTTTTAGGAAAAAAAACCAAACCTCACCATGGTCATCATGAATCTATGATGTAGCTATTTAATAAAGCATTAACATTCCAGCAATAAAAGCTGATAACTAATATTTTCATAATATTTTAAGCACATTTATATACTTTATCTCATATGAGCTTACCCTCTGAGATACAAGCAAAGTACTGATTAGAGCAAATAATATGGTCATATTATTAGAATCTGTACTTCATATTTACGTTATGCTATAACCAATTACTAAATTTTACCTAGAGGTTGCCCAGTAAATAGAATGGTGGACTCAGAGTCAGGAAGATGAATTCAAATGGAGCCTCAGGCACTTACTAGCTTTTTGACATCCATTGGGCAAGTCACTTTACTTCCCTTAGCCTTAGTTTCCTTAGCTATAAAATAGGGGTAATAATACCACCCACTGCTCATGGTTTTTGTGAGGATCAAATGAGCTAAACTTTGTAGAACTCTTAGCACATTGCCTGGCAAATAGAAAATAAGTAGAAAACTTAATAAATACTCCTTCCTTTCCTTCTTTTGCATAACTATAACTTTGAATATTTTTTATTTAAATATGTGTGACCACTTCAGGGGATTCAATATTAGCATTAATCAGGACTCAGTTGTAGCTATTACTGGTGTAATCATCTCATAATTTTAATATATAATATAAAATTATTTTACAATTTTGTATACTGAGACTTAGGTGTCCATAGTCACAAAAGGATCAGAAGTGAAATTAGAATAGAGGTCTCTGCTAAAATCTCCCACTGAAGTCAATTTTAAAAATTAATGAAGATTGTGTTCAAAATAGTGATAGAGATTTAGGGGAAAACAATGCTGAAATATGATAGAGCCCTTCTTTATGCTGTGCTGCCTCGTAATCAAAGGGGAGGAAATGAGAAATTAGGGAAAAGTAGGAATGACATGTTGTCTAGTTTTGTTAGTTGTAGGATACTTGAAGAAAAGTAATTTCAGAAAAGATCAGAAAAGTAGAGTGACATCAGATGAGTGAGGGTCTTCAGTGTCAATTTAAGAAGTTTGAACTTTGATGGATAGTCAATACCCCTTGGAAATGTTTTTACTACATGAGTGACATGACCATGTCAGTTGATTATGAAGAAAATCTTTGAAATAAATATCTGTATGGGTGAAATGACAGATACATTGGAATTATTTTCCACAAGGAAAACTAAGAGCAAAAGAAGTGAGAATTCAAATTATTTTATTATTAGCATGTACAATTCTCCCTATCACTGGTTTTGTGGTACCTTTAAAAACTAAGTGATGATTTTGTTATGTTTTGTCATTTGTTATTCTGTTAATTATGCTCATTTACTAACTATGGACATTTTTTTTATCTTTGTTTCACCATTAGGACCTCCCTATCCTAATGAAATTATGGACTGAGTTCTTATTCCCTAGATTTGTGAAGACCAGTCAGGTTCAGTTAAAATATTTTTCTTGTCTTTTATCTTAAGAAAGGGATAGTTTATAGAACAGTTTATTGCAGTAGAAAAATGTTATTTCTTTCCTCTGTGAAAATAGCTTTGTACTAGACTTGGCAATGTTAAAAGTATTGAATAATACCATGGATTGTGTGGCATTCTGGTAGATGTTTGGCATACCTCAAAATGCTTGTTTTGTCCACATGGTAGTAAACATATATTTTTTCTTTCCCCATGTGTCTAATTATTAAAAGCTAATGTATGACTTATTTTTTATCAATAGGTACTGTATATTTTTTGGCAAATTGAAACAAAAGAAGGGAAATTTTCACTATTCTATGGCAAAAATGAAAATAGAAAATCTACACTTATAGCAGATTTAAAATAAAACCTTAGTGCAAGAAATATAACCAAGTTAATCACAGAATCAATCAATACTAATGAGAAGATGGAAAATTCTCCTATACAGAGGTAGAGTTCAGTGCACAAGGCTAAAACAATATTCAGCAGTCTAAACAAGACTGAGCCATACAGAATCCATAAAATATGACTTTAAATCAATGTACATTTTTTGGAAATCTTTCCCCAGAAATTAGGACACCATAGCAATTTCTGAAGAGTGAATTTATTATTAATAAATTAAGTATGGTCATCACTTTGTAATATCGTTACTTCAATACATACATACCTGTATCCCAAGGTCTTGTCTTTTTTGTCTTGCCAGGAGAAAGAATAACTTTTTTATTGTCCTGTGTTCAAATTTTCAAATGTGGTTTTTTCTTTTGTTTCTGTGCATACATATATGATTTGCTTGAAAATTGTCCTCAATCCAAACAAAAGGAAAGATCATGATGAATTTTTAAATATTGTTGGTAAAGTAAAATGGCATTCATGTTGGCCCATAGCCATCTTCTACCCTATCTCTCTGAATCATAGACATTTAAATGTCAACCTGCAGTATTAGCCTGCAGGTTAAAGACATTCATGAGTCTTGATTTACTAATGTTTTGGACATGTTTCCTGGTATCCACCCATCATTTTTTCATTTGAATCTACCTATATGCAATTATAAACCAACAGTCTCTTCGTGGAACGTGATTTCACTATGAGTAACTTCAAGAAAAAGTCTTTCTCATATATGCTTATCTTGCATTTTCTAAGACATGGGGAAATAAAGTGGGTGTGGAGAATTGTAGATATCTTTAATTTTCATGAGTTTTATAGAATAGGTAAAATTATTCCCCTATTTATTTAAAAATATTTTCATTTTATGGATTTTTTAGTTTAATTTAAATAATGAGAGGCATTCTCTGATATGTAAATGGTTAAAGAATATGGAAAATAGTTCTTAAAAGAAGAATTGTAAACCATAAATAATCACATGAAAAAAATATTACAAGTAATCAATAATGTGAAAACTAAAACAAACCCCAAACAACCTTTCTATGACTTAGAGTTGACAGAAGGTGGAAAGAGTCAATGTTGGAAACATTGTGGAGACAAGCTAATGCATTGTTAGTGGAGCTGTAAGTTGGTGTGAGTATTCTGGAAAGAAATTTGGAATTATGTAAAGAAAGTAACTAAAATTGTCATACCTTTTAATAAAAAGAGATTCCACTGATAGACACATACCCAACAGACGTAACTGACAAAAATAAAGGCTTCTATATTTTTCTATATTTTATAGCAGCACTTTTTGTAGAAGCAAAGAAAAGGAAGCAGTAGATTTCCATTGATTAATACCTAAAAAATTATAGTGCATGAATATAATGGCATCTTACTTCATTTAAACAAAAAAAAAAAACCCTTGATCAGGATGAGTAGAGAGAAGTGTGTAGAAACATTTCAAAGAATTGATGAAAATGAAGTAAGCAGATCCAGGAAAACCACATACACAATGACTACAAAAATATAAATAGAAAAAGCAACAACAAAAAATAAAAACTGAATGTTGTGAAATCATAACGATCAAAGTTGGCTCAAAAGATGAGTTATGAATCATTAAGTATTTATTAAGTTCTTATTATCCCAGCCATTGTCTTAAGCACTGAAGATACAAAGAAGAACTAAAAATAATCCCTGTCCTCATGAAGCTTACATTCACCCCCCACACACATTATGGCATCACTTTAATTCTCTTCATAGTTATTTGATCTTTTTTTTTTTACTTTTAAAAATTTATATTTAGAATTTTATTTTCCCAAATGACATGTAAAATACAAATTTTGACATCAATTTTTTAAAACTTTACGTTCCAAATTCTCTTCCTCCCTCCCTCCCTCCCTCCTCCCCCAAGAAATCAAGCAATTCAATATATGCTATATGTGAGCAGTCATGCAAAACATTTTCACATTAGCCAGGTTGTGAAAGTAAACAGACAAAAAAACCACTTCAGATAAAAGAACTAACAAAAAAAACCCCATTATGCTTCAATCTGTATTCAGATACCATCAGTTCTCTCTCTCTAGATGGATTGTATTTTTCATAAGACCTTCAGAGTTGTCTTGGATCATTGCATTGCTGAAAATAATCAAGTCATTCAAAGCAAATCATCTTACAATATTGCCATTATTTTGTATACAGTACATTTCAATTTGCATAATCTCATACGGGTCCTTCCAGGTCTTTCTGACAACATATAAATAAAAAGGTACATGTGGAGGAGATGAAAGATAGCCTTATAGCAAGCAGCTTTATTAACTAGGTGAACATGGAATGGCCTATTTCTGAAAGTGGTGTTTGAGCTGAATCTTAGAGGAAATGGAAATTTTAAGAATTTGTGGTAAGGATAGAGAATATTCAATGCATGGGGGACAGTTAGTGCAAAAGTGTGGAGATATAAGATGGAGTGTCATGTGCAAGGAGATAGAATAAGTGGAGAGGAGCAAAATATAAAAAGACTAGAAAGGTAGGAAAAAAGCTAGGTTGTCAAGAAAGAAATTTGTATTTAATTCTAGAAATAATTGGGAGTTTTTGGAATTTATTGAAGCTATATAGACCTGTGCTATAGGAAAATTACTTTGGAATGTGAGTGGAGGATACATTGGAGACAGAAAAATGAATTAGAAGGCAATAGTTCAAGAAAGAGGTGATGAGGACCTGAACTAGAGTCATGGATATGTGAGTAGAGTGAAAAGGACTGATATGAGAGATGTAGCGGATGTATAAAGTACAAGACTTGGTAACTGATTCATTTTTGTTGAGGGGTGAATGGGGAAGTATGATGCCATTATTGGGAACCTATGTGACAAATGAAGAGTCAGACTCTCCTGAAATGACTGAACAACAACAGAGCTCAATTAACACTCCTCTCAATTAACACTCAATAGGACAGGTATTTCCTCATATACCAATATTTCCCTATATGAAAGAAATCACAATGAAGTCAGACAATTCTTTAAAGCTTATAAATAATTGCCTTGAGCAATGAGAGGTCCTCCTGGTTCAAAGTTGGCTCTCTATCTACTCTGCCACACCTTTTGTCTGAATCTTCCTACATCTTGATAAAATGGTTATAAGGAAAAATAAATTTTACTTTATGATACAAGCCTGGCTTCATATGTCAAATTATAAAATATTGTTGTAACTTTAACTTTAAAAAGGCAAGATGTGGTATGAACACACACACATTCATATCTTAACAATTAAAATTGTCCCCAAATGAAATCTGTTGCTTTGGAAGAAAACAGTGTATTTCTGATCACTGATGGTCCTTAAGTGAAGTCTAGGTGAGCACTTATGAACTTCATTGAGGAGATTCTTGTTTTGGTTTGTATTTGCTAGATAACTTTCTCCATCCTTTCATTCTTTGAGCTTCTATAATTCAAAGGGTAGAAGATGAGGCAGCAGTTGGCTATAGGCCAACAAGATTACCCAAGCATAATGTAAACAAAGCAGGTTTACCTTCTGGACTTGTTTTATAGATGAACATAGTACCAATAAAGTTGTAGGGGCCAAATTTAATATGGGGAGAGTTAATTTAGTGGCTCAACATAATATTGGGGTTCAGAAAATAATGAGGGATCTCCAGGTCCAAAGCTTCCTCACCTCTGAACTGCCTTTTTTAGTTATTTCTCCCAGGCCAATAGGAAAGGAGCTTAACAGCCTCGTTTCCACAAATGAATCAGGTTTTATTAATGGGAATAAAATACACAGCAAAGGTGAAATTAATAAAGGACAAGGGAGTAGAGAAAAAGAAAAATGGATAATCTCCCTAACTCTAACAAAGACCTATACAATCCCCAAACTTGCTTTCAGCTCAGCTAGTTCAAAGAGCCGAACTTGTTTTATTAACTCACCACCTGGGTCCATAGTTTCAATAGGCAACAGCTGTGTAGCCAGCACTGACAGGAAAAACCCACAAGAAACAACCCACAGGAAAACCGACTGGAAAGGCTCATAGGAGAAACTGAAAGGAAAACCCCTCTTTAGTCCACTCCCTGGAAGCTCACCACCCGGAAAAAGACCAGCTCCCCTCAGTTAACATTCCTTTCTACTTTTTTTTCCCCTCCCCCAAAAGGGAGGTCCTTCAAGCTGGATCAGAGAGTGGTTCCCCTGCTGACATCAGCAGCATATGTCACTCAGTGTAGGCCAGGTGTGGCCCATATCCAATCATCCCTAGCCCTGGTTTCCCAAACAGTACTAGGTCATTCAGGTTGGACCCCATGGCATCTGCTAAATTCCATTATTTTACTACCTTCCCCGCTTTGTTTCTTTTGAGGAACATGGAGTGTTTCCTTGATGAGACAGTAAAAAATAACAGAATATAATACCCTGTGCTAACAAACAATATGTTAATAACAATATAGGAAAGGGAGAAAGGGGAAATTTTGTCCAGACGGGCAGTCCTTCATGAACCTGTGCTTTGACAATATCTACAGAGGGAGGGCCTCTGCAAAGAATACATATTACAGATGGTATATATAATAACAGAAGGGGAAAAAAAAACCCAAAACTGTTCATTTAAAGTCTTTGAAATCTTGTCTTATTTGAGTGTTGAGATATCATCAGGGAAACTGGACTCTGGTTGTCTCTGGACCCTTTTACTTCTTTAGCTGTTGAACTGCTAGATTTTCACTAATCCTTAATATAACATTGTCAATGATCAAATTAAACAGTGAGAGTTCTTCAAAATATAACTCATATTTAAACTTGATATATAGAACATATTGCAAAGTTAAATGAGAATAATAATCACACTGAAACAATATAGGGTTGCAGTCATTAAATAATTATTCAGGTTTGTTCACTATACTGTATTTACTAAATCATGGAAGCAGACTGATTCAGTTTCCAAAACATTTGTAGGAAGGATTTTTTTAAAATTACATTTAACCTTCAGTGAATTCACAAATCCAGTGGGCAAAATTGTACTGTATCATGAAAAGTACACCATAGTTTTGCATATTATCTTGTGGTTATAAACTATGTTTTACTGGATTTTCATAGTCTATCACCTGCATGTTTGAGCACCATAGTTACAAAAAATATGACTCTTGCTTGGAACTATATTCCTTTCCAATGTGTAAGCAAGTGTTCTAATTTACTTTATTTTTGGTCTTATTTGAACATTTTTAGTCAAAAATATTTAACAGCATGAATGGATGTTTAATTTTTTTATTCATAATTTATAACAGGAAAGAATAATTTTGTGGCTTGGAGCCAGTCAGTCTGTTGGTTTTTCTCTGCCAAAATTATTTTGTTTTGTTTGGGTGTTGTTATGGAGTGATCTTTTAATTCATTATGTTCTTAATGATTTTTAAGCTACTTGTCATGGTATCACAACTAGGAAGGAGGGGTAGGACCTCCATTACAGAATTTTGGCCTTCTTTCTTCATGTTCCTTGTCTTCACTGTTAATCTAAGTGACAGAAAACATGACAACTTATACTCTTTTTAAATAATTGGGTTTGTAACTGCTGCTGCTAGAAGTGAATATGGGTCAAATAAAGAGAGCTTGTTCTCATTTTTCTTAAATTTTGTTGCTATACCATATTAGGTTCATTTCCCAAGGTGATCAGGGAAAAAGGAAAAGAATCAATCTATTCTAAAGTATTTGTAGCAGTTTTCTTTGTGGTGGCAAGGAAATGGAATTACTTTTGTTATTTAAAAATTATTTTTTTAGGAAATGGAATTCAAGGGCATTAACTGGGCAAAGGTTAAATAAATTATGGTATATGGATTTTTTATTAACTTTGGGGGGGGTAGGACAATGAGGGTTATGTGACTTGCCCAAGGTCACACAGCTAGTGTCAAGTGTCTGAGACCAGATTTGAACTCAGGTCCTCATGAATCCAGGGCCCGTGCTTTATCTATTACCTAGCTGCCCCTATGGTATATGATTTTGACAGAATACTACTATTCCATAAAAAAATGATGAGCAGGTTGATTTTAGGAAAACATGTAAAGATTTGCATGAAATAAAACAAAGCAAAACAAGCAGAAATGAGAGAACATTGTGTGCAGTAACAGCAATATTGTTCAAGAGCTATCCGAAGATTCAAATCAACTACAAAGGATCTATGAAGGAAAATGCTATTCATCTTCAGAGAAACAACTGATATGTGGAACTCTATGTTATATGGTTTCACATATATATCTGTGTAAAATATTGGCCTTCTAGTGAGGGGTTGGGAGGAAGGGATGGAAACAGCTTGGAACTCAAATGTAACCCCAAAAGAATCAAAAAAGGAAAAAAAATAAACAGCTGCTTTTGACACTAACAACCCCTTTTTCATAAATAAACTGCCCTTCCTGAGCTTTCATGGCACTGTTTTTCCCCCCTCTTTTTCTTCCTCTCTGTTTGGTCTCTTCTCATTTTCCTTTGTTGGAGCATCATCCATCTTCCACTGATTAATTATAGGTGTTCTCTGTCCTGAGTCATCTTTTTTCCTACACTCTTTTTTGGTGATCTCGTTGGTCCCCATTATTTCACTTACAACTACTCTGCTGAGAATCCTGCCCTCATCTCTTTCTTGAGCTCCAGTCTTTCCTTCCATCTTTCTTGCCAGCTGCCTGATGGATATCACTAGGAATTGAATAGTTCAGCCAAAGTGACCTACTTCATGTTGTCTGAATTCCACATTTCATATCTTCTTTCTCTGCCTCCTTATGGGCTGGGCAGAACTGGAGTGTACTGCCTTCTCACTTCTGCCTCTGAGAAAACTTAGCTTTCTTCAAGGATCAGCTCATATAGTACCTTGTTCAAGGCCTTCACTAGTCCCTGTAATTGTTAATTCTCTAACCCTTTTAAAATAATTATGTATTTCCTTAGATTGGAACTTAAAGGCCAACTAGTCCGATTTCTTTATTCTATATATGAAAAACCTGAAGCCTATTATGATTTGTCAAGGTCACATATCTAGTAGATATAAGGGATAGGATTTGAACCCAAGTCCTCTGACCCCAAAGCCTTTGATATTTCAGCTGAATTTTTTCAGTGTTGATTCCTCTCGTAAAGTGCTAATAGTTGAGAGCTAACACTGTTTTTTTAAAAACTTTTATCCACATTGACTACAATACCTTGCATATAGTAAATACTTGTTAGATGTAAGATGGTAGAGAGAGATGTAAGCTGCAGTATGCAAGGTCCAGCTCATACCAACTCTCAAGAGCCGATACTTAAATTTTCAGGAGTATTTGTATCTTAAAAATCAGCAAATGCTACAAATCAGAGCTTGATTTATTATTCTGTTGATTGATTAAACTTAATAAAGTGATGGAGAAAATATTAATAATTCAGTTCAACTTTAAAAGTGTATGGTGTATACATCCCCCCATAGAGCTGTTATTACATATTTACCAACACAATCCTGGACAGAAACAACCTTGAACTCATCTATTCCCAATCTCTCATTTTACATATGAGAGGTTAAAAGACTTGGAGAAAGTCACACAAGTAATTAGTGTCAGAGGTGGGTTTTCAGCTCAAGTATTTTGACTTCAAATCCAACACTCTTTTTTAAACCACACACTTAATAAAATACCAATTGAATTGAATTGAACTGAAATGCCACCAGTGATTAAAATATTATCTATAACTACTATGAATCACTGAATATCCTGCTCTGACAAAGCAGAGATGGTAGAGAGACCTGCTGTTGCTTTAGGCAGATGTCAATAGGATGACAGTGATTTTTGGAAAGAAACCAACCTTCTGGATAAGTTACTACAGCACCAGAATTCTGAAACTAATGGTACATGTTGTTTCATGTTGTCTATGTGAATAGAAAAGACCAGTATTTAATACTCACCAATAGGAATATGTGTCAAGATTTAGATAAAAGATTGAGATGTGAAGTTGTTTCTGTCTTGTACTACCTATTTGGATGAAGAAAAAAGAATAACAAGGTGAGATTGAATCAACGACTGGACATCAAATTTCCCAAAGCCATTTAAGCTGGGAAATACAGATGCAGGAGAGTTATTCTTTTTATTCATTCATCCATCCATCCATCCATCCATCCATTCATTCACTATTTATTTATTTGTTCATTTGCTGAATACACTTCAAAGAACTGCAAAAACATATTCATAGATGGAGTAGGTTGGTGGAATGAATGTCTTTTTTTTCTTTCTAATGCTGACACTACAAATATGGTAGTATTTCTCTATCACATATGTATCTCAACAATCCTCAAACCTGATCTAGGAGTCAACTTTGCCTTAGTAAACTATTTTATTCTACACTTTCAAAGTATTTCCCCAAGTAGTGCCTATTACTTCTTCAGGTGTCTTCCACTTGGTTCACATTGGTGATGTACTTAACCAACTTGGGTGAATGTAGCCATCATTATTCTTAACCATTGCTGCTTTCTCACTGTCTGATGCCTTTTCTGTGAATGGATCACTAATCAAAAGAATACTAGTCCTTAAACCTTCAGTTAGAACAGAAAACAGAGAAATTTTCACCCCATAAGTCATTTTGGAATCATTTGCTTATATTTACTTATTTGACATTTCAGTTTTATCCCTTCCTCATGAAAACAACAACATCAACAATGAAATCCCTTACACAAATATACTTTCATTTGAAATACAGATTTTTTGGAGGGAGGGCATGGAATAGGGATCACATCATAAAATGGCTAAATTTCTGTCATTTTAATATTATTTCTTTGCCTATTCCTTAAATAATGTGACCTTTAAAATGAAACCAGTTGAGTAGATTGTGTCATTGAAGTTTTGTTTTCAGGAATGAGGTAGTGATACTGTCAATTTTTTTCTTTCCTAGATTTCCACAGCTCCCCTAAATATCATGCCTGAAATGGGAGGATAGGAAGCTAGGATTATGTATGTCAGACTCCTTATTTTAGGGAGGCTGTATGGTGCAGTAGATAGAATGAGAGGCTGGAAGTTAGCCAGTCAGTCAATAAATATGTATTACATACTTACTAGGTGTCAAACATTGTGCTAAGCACTGAGGATACAAAAAGTGGTAAAAGTCAGTGCTTGCCTTTAAGGAGCTCACAATCTAATGGGAGAGACAACAAATCTGTGTGTGTGTGTGTGTGTGTGTGTGTGTGTGTGTGTGTGTGTGTGCACATATATATTTGTTTGCTTATTGTCTTTCCCATTAGATTGTGTACACATGGGGGCTGCTAGGTGGTACAGTGAATAAAACGCTGGCCCTGGACTCAGGAAGACCCGAGTTCAAATCTGGCCTTAGATACTTGACACTTACTAGCTGTGTGACCCTGGGTAAGTCACTTAACCCTCATTTCCCCACAAAAAAAAAAGATTGTGTACACATGTACATGTATATACATATACATACAGACAAACTATTTACAGGATAAATAGGAAATAAATAAGAGAGGGAAAACAGTAGAATTAAGAGGTCTTGAGAATGGGATTTTTATTGAGACTTGGGGCAGAAATGAAGAGGGACAACATTTCAAGTATGACTTGAAGTCAGGAAGACTTGGTTACAAGTCCTACCTTTGACATTTCTTATCTGTTTGAATATAGGCAAGTCACTTAACCTCTAGGAGATTCAGTTTCCTCATCTGTAAAATGAGCAGATTTGACTTGATCCCAAAGAGTGTTTTGGTTTTAAATCTATGATCCTATGAACCTTGTCACCTTTGTCTTATCAGAAACCAAGTGAAGCTGTAGTGAATGAACTCCAGGAGCTGTATGATTCCTCTGGAATCCTCAGCCTACAATTCATACAGAAAGGAAAAAGTAGTATTGGCAGACTATATAGGTAGAACAGTGAAACTCTCTCTATAAATATGGATAACCAAGGTGGAAAAAAGTTCTCTCATGCCACCCAGATATACCTAGGGCCACACAATCTGAGACTGGTCTCTTGGGCAAGCGGGAACTCATAAGAATCTTTGCTTCACTAAGTAACCTTTTCTTCCATAATCTTTATTACCGATAACTTCATCCAGTCAAGACTGTCTTCCAAAGATATAATCAATCAATTAATCAACAAGCATTTATTAAGCATCTACTATATACCAGGCACTATGCTAAGCATTAGTGACACAACACATAAGGAAGACAGGGGGAATTGGGGGAAGTCATATACTAGCAGGCAAGGGAGGATGGGTATCAGAAGAGGCTTCATCTACAAGATGTCACTTTCAGCTAAATGTTGAAGAAACATTCTGGGATCTGAAAAGACAGAAGTGAGGAGTCAAGGCGTTCCAGTTATGGGAGATAACCAGTGCTAAGACATGGAGATGGGGGACGCAGTGCCATGAATAGCAGAATAGCTAGTAGGCCTGTTTTGCTGGATCTCAGAGTGAGAGGAGAGGAGTAAAGTTTGAGAAAACTAGAAAGTAGGTTACATCTTTCCTGACTAAACTTTGCTCGTTGTATTCAATTCAATTCAATGGATATTTTAATTTTGTTCTTGCTATTTTCTTCAAGTTGAATATTCTTCCTTATTCCAACTCTTCCTTATTTAAATCCTATTTCTGCTTTAAGGCCACAGGAAAGTTTCAGCTGTTCCATAAGGCTTACCCTGAAACCTTCCTCTAAACTTCTGGTTCTTGTTGTTCATATCAATCTTATTCAGAAAAAAGAGTAGAGAAGGACCATTAAAGGTTATCTAATCTGACTCTGTCTTTTATAAATGAATTTGATCTCAAGAAGTAAAATTACATGGAAGTTTTAATAATGAAAACAATTGTCAGGATCATGGTTAGTACTCGGATCTCCTATTGCTTTTTTTTTTTTTTTTGGTGAGGCAATTGGGGTTAAGTGACTTTCCCAGGGTCACACAGCTAGTAAGTGTCAAGTGTTTGAGGCTGGATTTGAACTCAGGTCCTCCTGAATCCAGGGCCGGTGCTCTATCCACTATGCCACCTAGCTGCCCCTCCTATTGGTTTTTAATATCTTATCTCACCATCTAAGTTACAAACTGTTATGGGGAGAAATCAATGGCTTGCCTTTCTTTTGTATCTTTTCAGTGTCTGGTAAAGTACCATACCTGTAATCAGTGCTGAACAAATACTAGTTTAATGAATGAAGGAAGGAAGGAAGGAATGAATGAAGAAATGAGGGAATGCATGATTGATTGAATAAATACCTAATAAATGAAAATTGTTACTGAAAGTTAGTTATCTGTCTCAGCTTTGACGAATGGAAAATATAGTAATCGGTAGAAGGGTATTGGATCAATTTTTTTTAGAGAAGCAAAATCTCTTGATTATGGGTAAAAGTAATAGTAATAGTACATGCTGAGAGTAATGGATTACATTTACTTAGTTGAAACCAACTTATTAAATAAACAGGAAAAAGATAAATGGGCACACAATTTAGTTCATAGAAGTATGATGGCAGACAACTAACTACTTGCTTCCAGAGGAAGAGCTAGGTGCTATGCCTAGAGTCAGGGAGATCTGAGTTCAAATCTCACCTTGGACATTTACTCTCTATGTCATTTTGGGCTATTCACTTAACCTCTGCTTGCCTCATTATCCTGAAATATAAAATGAATATAGTAACAGTATCTGTCAACTAAAGTTGTTGAAATAGAGAGTCAAAGGAAAGAGGTAATATTTGTACAGTGCTTAGCACAGTACATAACACGTAGTTGGCATAATACAAATATTATTGTTAATTTTAATTATCAACTATTTTAATTGACTTTACCAATACTCATTTTAGATACAATAATATAACAAAGTAATACTATATATAATAGCTAATGTATAATGTTATATATTAGCTATTATATATCTATAATATTATAATTTTTATATACTAATTTTAAAAATTGTTTCTATTAAAATAATTATTTAAATTAATACTATCAACAATATATTACTAATACTACTAGTGCTACTGCTATAATGCAAATGTATCTGATGGCAGGCAACTGACCACTTGTTTCCAAAGGAAGAGGTATTACTCTATTCTGGCTTCATTGCTGAGGTTGAGAGATGCGGCCAGAGATAGTTGCAGTGCCCTATCTTCTCAGTACATTTTATTTTTTAAAAATATTTTATTATTTTCAAGTTACATATAAGTATAGTTTTTGAAATTTGTTTTCATAGGATTTTTAGTTCCAAAATTTTTCACCCACCCTCCCTCCTCCCCAAGACAGAAATCAATCTGATATAGTTTGCATATGTACAATCACATTAAACATATTTATGTATTAGTAATATTGTGAAAGAAAAATCAGAGCACAAGGGAAAGATTTCAAAAAAGAAGGGAAAAAACCCAGCCCCAAAGTAGAAACAGTATGGTTCAATCTGCATTCATAATCCACAGTTCTTTTTTCTGGATGTTGGGAACATTTTCTATCATGAGTTCTTTGAAATTGTTTTGGATCTGAGAAGAGCCAAGTCTATCACCATTGTTCATCGCACAATGTTGCTGTTACTGTGTACAGTGTTCTCCTGGTTCTGCTCCTTTCAGTCAGCATCAGTTCATGTAAGTCCTTCCAGGTTTTTCTGAACTCTTCCTGCTCATAGTTTGTTACAGCACAATAGTATTCCATTACCTTCATATACCACAACTTGTTTAGCCATTCCCCAGTTGAAGGGCATTCCCTCGATTTCCAACTCTTTGCCATCACAAAGAGCACTGCTACAAATATTTTTGTATATGTGGGTCCTTTTCCCTTTTCTATGGTCTCTTTGGGATACAGACCTAGCAGTGGTACCACTGGGTCAAAGGGTATGCACAGCTTTATAGCCCTTTGGGCATATAGCCTTTTGGGCATGCTCTCCAGAATGGTTGGATCAGTTCACAGTTCCACCAACAATGAATTAGTGTTCCAATTATTCTACAGTTTCTCTAACATTTATTATTTTCCTTTTTTGTCATATTAGCCAATCTGATAGTTGTGAGGCTGTACCTTGGAGTTGTTTTAATTTGCATTTCTCTAATCAATATTGATTTAGAGCATTTATTCATGTGGCAATAGATAGCTTTGACTTCATCAGAAAAGTGCCTGTTCATATCCTTTGGCACTTTCTCAATTGGGGAATGACATATTCTTATAAATTTGATTTAGTTCCCTATATATTTTAGAAATGAGGCATTTATCAGAAATACTGGCTTTCTGCCTCCCTTCTAATTTTGGCTGCATTGCTTCTGTTTGTACAAAAATTTTAATTTAATGTAATCAAAGTCATCCATTTTACATTTCATAATATTCTCTATCTCATGTTGGGACATAAATTGTTTTCCTCTCCATAGATCTGAGAGGTAAACTACTCTTTCCTCTCCTAATTTATCTATGATGTCAACCTTTATGTCTAAATCTTGTACCCATTTTGACCTTATTTTGTTATACGGTATAAGATGTTGGTCTATGCCTAGTTTCTGCCATACTATCTTCTAGTTTTCCCAGCAGTTATTATTTTTTTTCTACTCAATCATGTATCATATATTAAACACCTACTATGAGTTAGGCTAAATGCTGAGAATACAAAGAAAGGCAAAAAACAGTCCCCTGCTCTCAAGAAATTCACATTCTAATGGGGGAGACAATACGCAAATAACTATGTACAAACAAAAGGATAAAGTAGGAGCAGTCTCAGAAGAAAAGCACCAGGATTCCGGTAGACTGAGAAAGTCTTTTAAAAGATAAATTTGTATTGGTATATTTTTTACATATAAACATATATATGTGTGTGTGTGTGTGTGTATATATATATATATATATATATATATATATATATATATATATATATATATATATATATATATATACACTACACTACACACTCACACATATCCTTTTCTCCTCCCCCTCCTAGAGAGCCATCCCCTTAACAGCAATAAAAAAAGGGGGGGAACAGTTCAATAAAACTAGTCAATTTTTTTTTTTAAAGTCTGACAGTTTATGCCATGTTCCACACCCTTCATCCCTCACTTCTGCAAAGAAGGCATGGAGGTGCTTTCTTATCTCTTCTTTGAGGTCAAGCTTATTCATTATTATTTCACAGCATTCAATTCCCATCGCTTTGTTTTTGTTGTTCTTTCCATTTATATAGTGTAGACACAGTGTATGTTTTCCTGGTTCCGTTTTCTTCACTTTACATCAGTTCATAGGTCTTCCCATGCTTATCTCACTTAATGTAAATCTTCGCATGCTTCTCTTTATATGTCATATTCATTTTTTACAGTTGTAATCTTTCATTAATTCACTTCTGACTATTTTAGTTATTTCCCAATAGATGGGCAGCTACTCCATTTCCCAGGTCTTTGCTATTACGTATAATAAAAAGCATTGCTATAAGCATTTTGAAATAGCCGGGGTCTTTCCTTTTAATCATTCATCTCCTTGGGGGTCCAAATAATTACTGGGATTTAGAGAGTAGAATATTTCGAAAGTTTATGCTGTCAGTTAATGGTGCTTAAGGGCGGAATTTCTGGGTCAAAGAACATGGGCATTTTGGTCATTTTCTTAGCATAATTCCCAATTGCTTTCCAGAGTGGTTGGACTAATTCCCACTTCCAGCAACAGCTCATTAATGGTCCACAATTGCTCCAAGACGGAGTATTCGAAAACCCAGTCCTGATAAATCTCCTACCCCTTGACACAAATTACCTGGAAATGGGGCTCCTCGCCCTCGGGTCACCTCTCCAGACTAACCAAGGGCTGCTCTTCACACAGGGAAACATCACTCCGTTCATTCACTCAGTTCCCCCTTCATTCCTCTTCCTGGGCCTCACTACTCTCTTCTCTGGATCGCTTATTCACCCCAAAGCTCATGTCTGTCCCCAGGATCCCCCACGACGGTCTCTTCTTCCTCCAAAAGCCCCCTCCCTCCCGGATCTCCCAGCAAACAGGCCTGAAAGCCCCTCCGCAACTGAAAGACTCACAGGAGACCATAGCAGGAGGTGCAGACAAAGCTGTCCACGGTGATATCCACGTATGTGACCCCGCGCTGGGCACACTCAAAACAGTGGCGGTTTCCGGCCTGGCTGCTGCCACCCAGCTCCCGCACCCGGCGACACCACACCTCTGAAGCCGCCTCCGCCACCGCTTTCCAGCTACAGTCGCAGCAGCCGGTTCGGGGCCGCGGCCCTTCTTCGCAGCCATCATCATCATCATTGTCGTCGTCGTCGTCATCATCATCATCATCATCATCATCATCGCCGCTCACCCCCCCCACCCCCACCCCCGGGTCCTTCTTCAGGCGGCTCTGCCCAGACGCCGGCACTACCACCTTCTCTCCTTTTGGACACTCCTCACCCACGTATCCGGCAACCATCCCAGCAGTTTTTGTCAAATACTGAGTTCCTATCCTAGAAGCTGGAGTTTGGGGGTTTATCAGACAGTAGATTACTATAGTCATTTACTACTACTGTGTCTCCTGTGCCTAACCTATTCCACTGATCCACCACTCTATTTCTTAACCAGTACCAAATGGTTTTGTTGACTGCTGCTTTATAGTATAGCTTCAGATTTGGTACAGCTAGCCCACCTTCCTGTGTATTTTTTTAATTAGTTTCCTTGATAGTCTTGACTTTTTGTTCTTCCAGATGAATTTTGTTATTATTTTTTCTAGCTCTATAAAACAATTTTTAGGTAGTCTGATTGATATGGCACCGAATAAGTATTTTAATTTAGGTAGAATTGTCATTTTTAAAATTATCTCAGCCTATCCATGAGCAATTGATATTTTTCCAATTATACAGATCTGATTTTATTTGCGTGAAAAGTGTTTTGTAACTCTGTTCATATAGTTCCTGGTTTTGTCTTGGCAGGTAGACTCCTAAGTTTTTTATATTATCTACTGATACTTTAAATGGCATTTCTCTTTCTATCCCTTGCTGCTGAGCTTTGTTAGGTCATGTATAGAAATGCTAATGATTTATGTAGGTTTATTTTATATCCTACAACTTTGGTAAAGTTCTTAATTGTTTCAAGTAGTTTTTCAGTTGATTCTTTAGGATTCTCTAAGTATACCATCATATCACCTGCAAAGAGTGAAACTTTTGTTTCATTGTTGCCTATTCTAATTCCTTTAATTACTTTTTCTTCTCTTATTGCTATAGTTAACATTTCTAGTACAATATTAAATAATAGAGGTGATAATGGACATCCCTGTTTCACCCCTGATCTTACTGGGGAGGCATCTAACTTATCTCCATTACATATAATGCTTGCTGATGGTTTTAGGTAGATACTGCTGATTATTTTAAGGAAAGCTCTGCCTATTCCTATGATCTCTAGTGTTTTTAATAGGAATGGGTGCTGTATTTCATCAAATGCTTTCTCTGCATCTATTGAGATATTCATATGATTTTGGTTAGTTTTGTTGCTGAGGTGGTTGATTATGTTGATAGCTTTCCTAATGGTGAACCAGCCCTGCATTCCTGGTATAAATTCCACCTGGTTATTGTGTATTATCCTGGTGATCACTTGCTGTAATCTCCTTGCTAATATTTTATTTAAGATTTTTGCATCAATATTAATTAGGGAAATCGATCTCTAATTTTCTTTCTGTTTTGGTTCTGCCTGGTTATGGTAACAACACTATATTTGTGTTATAAAAGGAATTTGGTAGAATTCCTTCTTCACCTATTTTTCCAAATAATTTGTATGGTATTGGAATTAATTGTTCTTCAAATGTTTGGTAGAATTCACTTGTATACCCATCTGGCCCTGGAGATATTTTCTTAGGGAGTTCATTGATGGCTTGTTCAATTTCTTTTTCTAAAATGGACCTGTTTAAGGATTTTATTTCCTTTTCAGTTAAGCTGGGCAATTTGTATTTTTGTAAATATTTATCTATTTCATTTAGATTGTCAAATTTATTGACATACAGTTGGGAAAAAAGCTCCTAATTATTTGTTTAATTTCCACTTCATTGGTGGTGAATTCACCCCTTTCATTTTTTGATACTAGTAATTTGGTTTTCTTCTTTCTTTCTTTCTTTTAAAATTAACCAAAAGTTTATGTATTTTATTACTCTTTTCAGAAAACCAGCTCTTAGTTTTATTGATTAATTCTACAGTTTTCTTGCTTTAAATTTTATTAATTTCTCCTTTACTTTTCAGGATTTCTAATTTAGTATTTAATTGGGGATTTAAAATTTGTTCTTTTCTAGCTTTTTAAGTTGCATGCCCAATTCTTTGATCTCCTCTTTCTCTTTTTTCTTCATATAAACATTTAGAAATAGAAAATTTCTTCTAAGCACTATTTGGCTGCATCCCATAGGCTTTGTTATGTTGTCTCATTATTGTTATTCTCTAGGATGAAGTTATTATTGTTTCTATGATTTGTTGTTTGACTCACTCATTCTTTAGGATGTGATTATTTAGTTTCCAATTAATTTTCAGTCCACCTTTCCATGGCTCTTTATTACATATAATTTTTATTGCATCATGATCTGAGAAGGATACATTTACTATTTCTGCCTTTCTACATTTAACTATGAGGTTTTTTTGCCCTAATACATAGTCAATTTTTGAATATGTGCCATGTACCTCTGAGAAAAAGGTATATTCCTTTCTATCCCCATTTAATTTTCTCTAGACATCTGTCAAATCTAACTTTTCTGGTTTTTTTGTTTTTTTGGTGAGGCAGTTGAGGTTAAATGACTTGCCCAGGGTCACACAGCTAGTAAGTGTCAAGGGTCTGGGGCTGGATTTGAACTCAGGTACTCCTGAATCCAGGGCCGATACTCTATCCACTGCGCCACCTAGCTGCCCCCATATCTAACTTTTCTAACATTCTATTCACCTTTTTAACTTCTTTCTTATTTATTTTGTGCTTAGATTTACCTAAGTCTGAGAGGGAAAGGTTCAGATCCCCCACTAGTATAGTTTTGCTGTCTATTTCCTCTCGTAACTCATTTAACTTCTCCCCCAAGAATTTCAGTGCTATATCAATTGGTACATACATGTTTAGTATTGATATTACTTCATTATCTATCATACCTTTTAACAAGATGTAGTTTCCTTCCTTATCTCTTTTAATTAGATCTCTTTTTGCTTTTGATTTGTCTGAGATAAGGATTACTAGAGTTTAGCTGAAGCATAATATATTCTGCTCCAACCTTTTACCTTTATTCTGTGTGTATCTTTCTGCTTCAAATATGTTTCTTGTAAACAACATATTGTAGGATTCTGATTTTTAATCCACTGTGGTATTTGCTTCTGTTTTATGAGAGAGTTCATCCCATTCACATTCACAGTTAAGATCACTAACTGTTTATTTCCCTCCATCTTATTTTCCCCTTTGTATTTTTTCCATTCTTTCACCCTATTCCTCCTGACCAGTGTTTTGCTTCTGACCACTGCCTCCCTCAATATGCCCTCCCTTTTATCAGCTGCCCTTCCTTTTCCCCCCCTGCTTCTGCCCTCTCTTCTATCAATACCACCCTTTTCCTCTTCCCCTTTTGCTTCCTTTAAGAGTAAGCTAAGTTTCTTTATACAAATGGGAGTGTATGTTATTCCTTTCCTGAACCAAATCAGATGAGAGTAAGGTTGAAACAATGCTCACTCCTCTCTTCTTTTACTCTATTGTAATGAGTTCTTTTTGTGCCTCTTTACATGATGTGATTAACCCCATTCCACCTCCCCCTACCTCTTTTCCCCTAGTCTCCTTTTATTCTGCCCCTTAAGTTTCTTTATATCATCCCCTCAAAGTCAATTTAATAACCTTAATAGAGATACAGATCCCAAGAGTTAAAAGTATTATCCTCCCACTGAGGGAGGATAGCCTCATCGAACATCCTTTTACCACCACCCCCTTTGTTTACCTCTTTATACTTCTCTTCAGTCTTGTATTTGGAGATCAAGTTTTCTGTTCAGTTCTGTTTTTTGTTTTGTTTTTTTTCAGGAAACCTTGGAAGTCCCCTATTTCATTGAATGTCCATTTTTTTTCCCCTGAAAGAGAATGATCAGTTTTGCTGGGTAGTTCATTATTGATTGTAGTCCAAGCTCCTTTGCCTTCTGGAATATAATATTCCAATCCCTGTAATCCTTTAATGTTAAAGCTGCTGCCAGGTCTTGTGCAATCCTGACTGTGGCTCCATAATATTTAAATAGTTTCTTTCTGGCTGCTTGGAGTATTTTCTCCACCTGATAATTCTCGAGTTTGGCTACAATATTCCTTGGAGTTTTCCTTTTGGGGTCTCTTTCAGGAGGTGATTGGTGGATTCTTTCAAAGATGATTTTATACTCTGATTCTATAATATCAGGGCAGTTCTTCTTGATAATATTCTGGAATATGGCGTCTAGACTCTTTTTCTGATCATGGCTTTCAAGTAGTCTAATAATTCTCAAATTGTCTCTCCTGGATCTGTTTTCTAGGTCCGTTGTCTTTCCAATGAGGTATTTCACATTTTCTTCTATTTTTTCAGTCTTTTTATTCTGCTTGATGGATTCTTGGTGTCTCATGGAGTCATTAGCTTCCATCTGCCCTATTTTAATTTTTATGGCATTATTTTCTTCAGTAAGCTTTTATGCCTCCTTTTCCATTTGACCTTTTTTTTCTCCCATTTTGCCCATTGTATTTTTTAAGGATTTATTTTCTTCAGTCTATTTTTGTGCTTCTTTTTCTAGAATAACTCTCATTTCTCTCATTTCTTTTTCTGTTTTTTCTTCTATATCTCTCATTTGTTTTTTTTTCTCATTTGGTTTTTAAAAGTCTTTTTGAGATCTTCCAAGAATGATTTTTTGGTCTTGAGACAAGATCATATTCTCACTTGAGTCTTCACTTGTAGGCATTTTGACAAACTCATCTGAGTTTGAGTTTTGGTCTTTTCTTTCACTATAGAAGCTGTCAATGGTAAAAGGTCCTTTTTTGTTTCTTACTTATATTGTAGCACATTTTTAAACTCTTTATGATGAATTTGGCTCCTGGGGCACAGGGGTCACTGTTGCAAGCTTCTGACCACTCTCAGCTGTACTACTCTCAGCTGCCCCACTCTCAGAAGTGTTGAGCTGCAGCTGTGTTAACCTGCAGGTGCATGGAGCTGCTGGTGAGTTGCCTGAACCACCCTCCCCTTTTGCCCAGGTGAGACACCTTTCCTGAAGTCATCTAAATTATCTCAAGTAGGACGATTGTGTCTCTCTGGCTTTTTGTAGGTTCTGTAGTTCCAGAATCTGTTTAGAGGCTTGATTTAATGTTGTTTTTGAGGGAAACACAGGAAAGCTCAGGCAGCATCCTGGCTTCTCTCTGCCATCTTGGCTCTGCCCTTCTCAGTACATGTTAGTCAGTTTCAGATCAAATGAAGTACTGGTCACTGGGGTCTAACTTTGCCAGTATTTAACATTTGCCTTGACCTATAGAAAAGATTCTGGTATTTCAAGTCAAAGCAGAAGCATCACATTGAGCCTTTATTTTGGAGTTTCTGGTCATTTTTCTTTATGGTAATAACTGTTATATTTTGGCTAAAAGCACAGTTCATGGGATTATAAAATTGGAAAGAACCTTGAAGACCATTTCATCTAACCCCTTCATTTTAAAGATAAGGAAATTAAGATAAAGAGAGGTCAAATTATTTGCCCAAGGTCACATGATTTATTATTGATACTCCATCCATGTTCTTCCTATTACATTATATTCGTTCTCTTTGTAAAAAAAACCATATATATATATATATATATATATATATACACACACACACATTCACTTATCTATAGATTCTTTTTAGAAATGAAGAACCTGGGGGTGGCTAGGTGGCACAGTGGATAAAGCACTGGCCCTGGATTCAGGAGTACCTGGGTTCAGGTCCAGCCTCAGACACTTGACACTTACTAGCTGTGTGACCCTGGGCGAGTCACTTGACCCCCATTGCCCAGACAAAAAAAAAAAAAAAGAAAGAAATGAAGAGCCTGACATATTTTCCTCCATAACTATAGCAGTTTATTATATGTTAAAAGTTTCCAAAGCCACAATGACCTTTAGAAAGACAGTGTGGCCCTTTGTGTAGAAAACTCCACTTTCAATAATGAAACTTCAACTCTGATAATGTCCATGCCAATCATTGTGATTCTCTCAAAAAGCATTTGAACTTCTCTGTTTCTTAATTAGGGCAGCTTGGTGTGGAAGTGGATAGATTGCTGGACCCGAAGTCAGGAAGCTCCATCTTTCTGACTTCAAGTTTAGCCTTAAACACATACTAGTTGTGTGACCCTGAGCAAGTCATGTAACTTTGTTTCAGTTTCCTCATCTATAAAATGAACTGAAGAAGAAAATGGCAAACCACTCATTTTCTTTGCTGAAAAAAATTCAAAAGGGGTCACAAAGAGTTTGATACAACTTAAAAATTATTAAACAGTTTCTTGATTCTCTCTGGAAAAGGCTGTCCCCCACAGGGATATTGTGAGGTCCAGTAATCTGTCTTAAAAGGTATTCTACCCATGGTCTATTCTTTTGCTAGTCCGTGATATATTTTGGCCATTTGGCTTAAATGAGTGCTTTCTCACTCTGGGTGACTGGCTATTTGTAAGAATTATTCTTCTATCTTATCTCTAAATTAATAAAAATAATTTAATATTTTAAGTACAAATAAATTGCTGATACCATCCATATTTCTTACTTATAGTTTTCCTTTTTCCCATTGTGTAGTTGACACTCCAGATCCATATGTGGAACTTTTCATCTCCTCAACACCTGATAGCAGAAAACGGACAAGACACTTCAATAATGATGTGAACCCTGTATGGAATGAAACTTTTGAATTTATCTTGGACCCTAATCAGGAAAACATTTTGGAGGTAAACAAAAAAGATGTATAATTTGAGAGGTATTTTGGATAGTCAGAAGCCATGCAGAATACCTTCTAATGTCTTCAACATGTCATTTATAGGTCAGTGCTTGGTTCTCACCTTCCTCATTTCCTCTAAGTGGAGCTAGATAGTATAACAGGTTAGCATTCTCCTTGGCATACCTTTGAGAATATTTGTGTCTAAGGGAGAATGCATAAATTGGGGAATGGGAGACAACTCAATTTGATGTATACTCAGACGGAAACATATCCTGAGTCAAAAAAGAGGACATTGAACTAAACAGGAAAAAAAAAATCACTGCATTTCCAACAGTTGAATACTTCTAGTAAAGATGAAATTTTCAATTAGAAGATTATGAAGATAAAAATAATTACTTTTATGACTACAGAATTTTAGTAGTTAATGATGTTAGAGAATTTCTACTTATATTTGAGTATACCTCATTGCCATTCATTTTTTATATATAAGAACAAGTCTAAGGTATATTAATAAATTTCTCAGGGAGTCATAGCAAATTATATCTAAGTAACATATGCTTTCTCTTGTCCTTATTTTAGATCACATTAATGGATGCCAATTATGTCATGGATGAGACACTAGGCACAGCAACATTTCCTATTTCTTCTATGAAAGTCGGGGAGAAGAAAGAAGTTCCATTTATTTTCAATGAAGTAAGTACCCAAACTTCCCACTGAAGTCCTTCACTGAAACTTTACTAATAGAGGCTTTCCTGGGTTCATGAGCTATGCCAATTAAATGAGCATAAACTCTGGCAGGTACTGCTAAGTTTGAAAAGTTTTGACTCCTGGTTCAGCAACAGGGCAGGTGTCATAAGAGGATTGGCCTAGCTAAATGAGAAGAAGCTTTTTCACCAGCAGCTCGGTCTTCAGGTGATGAACTTTTCTGGTCACAGAGACTTAGGAAACAGTCTCCTAATTTATGGAAGGGTTGTTTCTCTCTCCAGTGGAGGGAGGATCTACACCTATGAAATTTTTTGAAGTACTGGAGGATCTAAACTAAATATTTTTTTTTTGCCCTTATGATGTTTAGGATGCATTACAGATTATTGAATTCAACAAACATTTATTAAGAATCTACCATAGGACAAACACTGTGCTAAGTGCTAGGGATACAAATGGAACAAAAATTAAAATTGACCCCATATAAATCAGTTCTCTCATAGTACTTCTGCCCACACAGTCCATCACAGTTACCTATCAGTTTACCAATATTCTTTTTTTCTGAAATTTACAGTAACTGTATAATATGTGAAAGGGTATTGTAACTGTTGTTGCATTTGTATATATACATGTTTTTTTTCTCTTGAGGACATGGAGTGCTTTGTTTTTATTTTTTTATCTCTAGAAGATGTCTCAGTACCTGACACACCACAGCAGGTGCTAAATAAATGCTTCTTGATTTTTTTTAAATTAAATGTTTAAGTAGTTATATTTAAATTCCCATGAAGCTTGTGCTATTTTGCTTTAAACAATCCTTACACATTTCTATTTGGAAGAAGTAGGTGATTTCTGTATATGTCATATTTTTTCAACTAAGTTGTGAGCTCCATGAATATGGTGACTTTGCTTTATTTAATTTTTGTATTATCCTTGGTGCACAAAATAGCATTGTACACATAGAATATGTTAAATGACTTGTTGAAGTTGAATTCAGGTAAAATCTTAAGTTAGTTATTGGATGTATAGGTCTAAAATGTTAATAGTTACCTTAGTCGGGGGCGGCTAGGTGGCACAGTGGATAAAGCACCGGCCCTGGATTCAGGAGTACCTGAGTTCAAATCCGACCTCAGACACTTGACACTTAACTAGCTGTGTGACCCTGGGCAAGTCACTTAACCCCCATTGCCCTGCAAAAAAAAAAAAAAAAACAAAGATAAAAAAAAAATAGTTACCTTAGTCCAGGTGTAAATAGGGCCAAGAAAAATTGTTGCATGTAATCATGATTTTTTTTTTGCATAAGAAATTCAATTTAATATAGAAAAGTTACCATGCTTTGTTTTACTCTTGCCTCAACTGTCTCTACTCTATTTCTCTCTCCTTGCCTGCCACACCACCACTCTGGGAAACTTCCACCATAAGGCCTTCTTATCCTCAGTGGTAATTTCTTTGGGAAAACCATTTTGGGAAGGGCCTCAGTCATCCATTGCCTCATTAGTGTTTCATCTCTCTTCAGATTACACCTCCTTTTCCCTTACTTGCTGCATTTCCCTGCAAGGATATTCCTCATTCCTCCACATCTCCAGTACCCTTACATATGGTGTCTTCCTCCAATAGAATATAAAGTCTTTAGAGGCAGGGACAAAATTATTTTCTTATATTTTTATCCCCAGTGCTTAGCACAGTTTCTGTCACATAATAAATTCTATTTTTTAAAGCTCTATTTATCATCTAGCTATGTGCAATAGAATTATCAAGACCAGCACATTCTTTGAATTTTTTTTTTTAATTTTTTATTTTTTAGTGAGGCATTTGGGGTTAAGCAACTTGCCCAGGGTCGCACAGCTAGTAAGTGTTAAGTGTCTGAGGCCGGATTTGAACTCAGGTACTCCTGAATCCAGGGCCGGTGCTCTATCCACTGTGCCACCTAGCTGCCCCTATTCTTTGAATTTTTATTCAAGATGACCCCTTTTCCTGAGAAACCTTTTTTGTTCATAAAATTGCTTTATATATAAGGAATATTAATAAGCATTTACTGAATTTTGAATGAAAATGGTACTTATACAGAAAGTCAATGTTGAAGCCAGATCCAGATTTCTCCTCAAATTTCCCTCTCTCCCAATGGAATTGAGGATCTATTTATTTAGACAAAGATGGAAACGGTGATTACACATTATGGATTTTAGTTTTTAATAGTTCTGTCCTCATATTCTGATCATCAGTGGCATATATGTAGACAATCAAGACCTGGATTATATCCAAAGATCCTTGCTACTTGCTTCAGGAAAAGATGCTCCAGCAGACAGTTAATTTACTTTTATAATACATTTTCTTAATATAATTTGTGTTTTCCAGTTGTCTTCAGTAATAGAAGGCACATCTTAATCTCTTAACCTCAACAACTGTAACCTGTTTATAACAGGTAGTGAAACATACTTTTATATTATCCTTACTTAGACCAGGGACCAGAATCCTAGACCTCTTCTCCCATCACATTTTCAGGGAAAACCTTTCTTGAATAGTTGAACAGCTTCTCAGGGTTTGTAAAAACACACGGTGACAGGCATAAAATAAATGGAATATTTTTCCTTTCTTTTCTTTTACTTTTCTAAAAAAAGGGGTTTTTTGGGTCAAACTATATTTGTTGCAAAGACTATTTTGGTCTCTAAATGTAATAAATAATAATAATAGTAATAGTAATAGTAATAATAATAATAATATGGTATGCGAGGAAAAGAAATACAGTACTGGCATTGAAAAATACAGTAAGATGTCCATGAATGATCAGACATATAGAAGCCACTGTTAGTGAAAGGGAAATTTTTCATTTGAATTCAGTTCTCTTTTCCCCTGGGTATTTACCAGATACTGATAAAGTGAGAGGTTTTGGTCTTGATAACATGGGTTGGGTTCCCCTGAAATTTGATATTAAAATGTGTTCTGCACTCTGTGACATATAGATACTGATTGTAAAGGAAGATACATTTTTTAAAAAATCTATTTCCTTTCCTCCTACTATTTCCTGTCCTTGGGAGTGTAACCCCTGAGGCTAAAAAGGATTTTCAGCATTCCTGAATTTAAAGCAGGTTACATAATTATTTTCTTTTATCTCTTTGAGAAAGTAGTTTTCCCAAAGGGTATTACTTCATAACTTTACTCTTGGGACCTCTTTGTGAACTTTAATAACAACTTTTGGAATGGTGAGTTGGGATAGTGGAGGAAATAGTGAATGATATGGGAGGAACAAGGAGAAGTTTGGTCTTTTCTTATCTCAAGCAATGTGTGACCATGGGCCAATCACTAAAAATCTCCATGCCTTAGGTTCTCCATGTGTTAAAATAAGTGTGATAACATCTATCCTCCCAGGTGATTGTAGTGAATTTCACATGAAATAAAGTGGGTGGATTTTTAAGGAGAGTTAGAACAAGTACGAGAAAATGTGGAATCATTGAAGCCTTATGGTCAGAAAGAAAAGCCCAAGGCATGGAGTGAAGAGATCTGGGCTGTGGTTCTGGCTCTTCCAGTTGCTAGTTATTTGACCTGGGGAAACTCACTTCTTTTTGACCCTCACTGTTCTTATCAGTAAAGTGAATGGAGCCTCTCCAAACTCTGGGCCTGTAACTAGAAACATGGCTAAACATACCAAGAAGTTCCGAATAGTTGGTAAATATGAAACACGTTATGGTGCATCCCTCAGAAAAATGGTAAAGAAAATTGAAATTAGCCAGCATGCCAAGTATACTTGCTCCTTCTGTGGCAAAACCAAAATGAAGAGATGGGCTGTGGGTATCTGGCATTGTTGATCCTGTATGAAAACATTAGCTGGAGGTCCATGGACCTACAATACCACCTCTGCAGTTACAGTCACATCTGCCATCAGTAGACTGAAGGAATTGAAAGACTAGTACAATCTTCTCCCTATCAAATATCTGTAGCCCATAGTCCAACAATAAATGGGTTAATTTGTGGGAAAAAATAGTGAATGGGCTTGGATTAGATAATCTCTAAGGTCCCCTCTGATAGTTCACTCATTGTCTAGTCAATGGCATCAAACTATTCATAAAACATTACAAAAATGAAAAACACAAAAAAATTCATACTTGATGCTTAGTTGATTTAGATGGCATCAGTAGATAGATTAATGAACTCATTGATGATAATGAACTCCTTCCACCAATACAGATTACAGTTTATTGATTCAACTACATAATGGATTACAGATTACAATTCATTGGGTACAATTTTTGTCCATTTTTTCCTTCATAAATCATTTATATGCCACATGGTGGCAACCTTTTGGTTCGTTTATTATCTTCTAGATCACAGAAGAGCATTCCAGCTATCCATGTATTAACCATCATTCTTTCTACATGACCAGTTTACCTACTTTTCCAGGTTCTTTTTTTTTTTTTTTTTACCTATGAGCTCACTCCTATCTATCATGTAACTTTCTGTTGCTGTCAAATTTAAACTGAAATTTTGATTTGCCAAACTGTGTTGTTGTTGTTTTTCTTTAAGTAATGAATCAGTTGATTCAAAATGGTCATACCAGCATGACACAAAATGAGGAGTGTGTAATAAAAAATAAATTTAAAGGATTGGCACAAATTATGGAAATTCCATTGGAGTATGGAAGCCAAGAGAAAGGCATAACAACAAGAGCAAAAATATATGTGTTATAGTTATGTAGTACTTTAAAAATAGCTAACTAACTTTGTTGTTATTAGTATAACAAAAGGGGGTGGAGGTTTTTTTCTTTTTTCTTTAGGAAAAAGGAGGCAATGTGATAGTGGATAGGAAGTTGGCTAATAGTCTGTGAGATCTGGGTTCAAATCCTGCCTGATTCATATTGACTATGTGAACCTAGGCAAATCTCTTAACCTGTTAGCTTACCAGGCAGTATTGTAAGATTTTAAGGTACAGAGTAGGTTGTGATATGTCTGATTATAGGAATTTTATAATTTTCCTCATCAGAACTTACTTATTTCAATGAAATCATAGATCTGGACTAAAATAGACAAAAATATTCATGTATATGTGAGCAAGCTCTTGGACAAGCCTCCCCCTTTCTTCCCATCATTATCTGTTTTTTTCCATTCTTCTTGCAAGTTTAACCCCTTTAGTCACCATAACTGGGGTAATCTGTTCTTGATGTAAAGTAACACTAGTCTTTTCTATCCCTTTCTTTTTTAAATACTATTTTATTTTTTCCAATTATATGTAAAGATAGTCTTCAAAATTCATTTTTATAAGTTTTTTGAGTTCAAAATTTTTCTCTCTACTTTCCTTCTCTTCCCCCTTCCTGAAGCCAGAAAGCAACCTGATATAGGTCATTCATTTCAATTATGTTAAACATATTTCCCCATTAGTCATGTTGTGAAAGAATCAGAACAAAAGGAACAAAAACACAAGAAAAAAGAAACAACAACAATACCAAAAACACAAGAAAAGCGAAAATAGTGTGCTTCAATCTGCATTCAGACTCCGTAGTTCTTTTTCTAGATGTGGAGAACATTTTCCATCATGAGACTTTTGGCATTGTCTTGGATCATTGTATTGCAGCTGATAATCACACAATATTGTTGATACAGTATACAATGTTCTTTTGGTTCTGCTCATTTCACTCAGCATCAATTAATGCAAGTCTTTCCAGGTTTTTCTGAAATCTGCCTGCTCATGATTTCTTACAATACAGTATTATTCCATTTCAGTCATATACCACAACTTGTTTAGTCATTCCCCAATTGATGGATATCCCCTCAATTTCCAATTCTTTGCCACCACAAAAAGAGCAGTTACAAATATTTTTGTACATATGGGTCATTTCCCTTTTTTATGATTTCTTTGGTATATAGACCTAGTAGTGGTATTATCCCTTTCTAAGAACTAAAAAATAATCCATGCAATAATATGTTCTAGAATTTTATTAATAGTCTACCACTTTTATCTTCATTTCTCCATTTCGCTCTCTATTTCTGTCTCCTCTCCTTTCCTCTCTCTCTCTCTCTCTCTCTCTCTCTCTCTCTCTCTCTCTCTCTCTCTCTCCCCCTGTTTTTCTGTGTTTTTTGAAATCAGGATAGTTGTCCTTTTTGATTACTATGGAGTTTTTCCCAGTAATCAAGATCTATCAAATATCCCCTACTATAACTTATCAATCATACTTCTCAGGTTTTTTTTTTCCCCCTTCACTACCTTAGGATAGAGTTTTACCAACTCTTGAAACTTTAACTCATTTAAGGTAGCTTGATGCTATGTAACCATATGATCACTTATCTTGTATTTCTACTTCTAGTTAACTATTTTCCCCTTTTTCATTCTAATGATCCTTTTCCTTTAATAATTAAAAAAAACAACAGAAAGAAAATAATAATTTAGTATTCTCACCATTTGCCAGTATAATCTTCACATCTATCCTGAGTGATTCTTAATCCTTCTCTTGAACCCAATATAACTGTAGAACTCCTTTAATAGTCATTAATATTCATTATTAGCCATAGTTCATTCTGGTATTTATCACTACTGATACTGTTTTTATAGAAGTGGCCTATTCTTTTGTATGCATTCTCAGTTACTTGTCCTTACTTCTATCTTCTATAAATTTCCTTAAAAAATCTGAGTTGATAGATGAGGTCCTTATATAGACATATTAATCTGTTGAAAAATATCCCCATTTCTTTTTTATCAGAATTATTTCTGCTTGTGTCTTAGAATTTTATTCTTGAAAACTTCCCTACATCATTACCAATTTCCTCTTTTGTTTTTTTGACCAATTTACTCTTAAAAAAGGAAAAAAAAACCCAGTCTGTTATCATAATAGATGAAAGTGTTACACTAATATTTCATTATGGAATAGAGATGAATTTGGGTTTTCAATAGCAATGCTAGAGCCTTTTGATGGACAGATCCTATCAATCTGGAAAAAGTTTAAGAAACAGAGTAATGTTTGTCCTTGATGGGGTGGGGTAGCTTTTTTTTCAGTTTGGAAAAGCTAATCACCACGTTGATTTGAAGAGCAAGAACTTTTCAACCTGAGGAACTCTTAAATGCTATCTAATTCATTACTGAAGAGTAAGCACTAGAGCAGTATTAAAGTTCTTTACCTTAGTATAATAGGACATATGTTCATTAACCCTATGTTACTTGTATAGCAATTTGCTTGGTCTTGAGGGAGATATAAAGATATTATGATACCAATGAAAAGCTTAATCAGGTAGAGGAAACAAAATGCAAAGATTTAATTCTTTTTTTTTTTGTGGGACACTGAGGGTTAAATGACTTGCCCAGGGTCATACAGCTAGTAAGTGTCAAGTGTCTGAGGCCGGATTTGAACTCAGGTCCTCCTGAATCCAAGGCCAGTGCTTTATCCACTGTGCCACCTAGCTGCCCCCAAAGATTTAATTCTAAGGTCATGAGAGATGTTCAGAGGATGTACTCTGAGATTTCAGAAGAAGGAGAGATCCCTTTTAGCTGTAAAGATCAGATGGGGATGTATAAAGTGGCATTTGAGCTGGGGTCTTTAATTTGGGAAGGATTTTTCTTAGAGAATAAGTGGGAGCAGTCTAGGTATCATGAAAGACACAAACAGTATAGTGTGAGTGATTTGTTCAGGAGGTAGATAGTATTCTTGATTAACTGGACTATAGGGTAAATGAATGGAGTGACATGAGATAGAGTGAAATATGTATAGTGTGAGGTAAGTAGTGCCATATTGTATTGGACCTTTGATTCCAGGTGAAAGTAGGCAATGGACAGTAATTTAAGGTTTTTAAGTGTTTGGGTGACATGACCACATTTATGCCTTGGGAAGGTTTATCTCACAGTGTATAGAATAGATTAGAATGGGAAGAGTTTAAAGGAGAAAGTGGGTATGGTGGTTACCCAGGGTATACAATTAAGATGACAAGTACACTGAAAGGTCCAAAGGATAAAGAATTCTAGACTGGTAGCACATTGAATGCCAGGCCATGTGTATTGAGGCTAGTGAAAACAATATGAGGAAAGTGAAAGATCAGAACATGTTGGAGTGAAGGATATGATGTTATAATAAAAATGTAAAACAAGTTCATTCAGAAAGATGGTATGAAAGAGGTAGAAAATAGTGATTGCTTAACTATAAGTCTGTACAGCTTAGGGACTTTGTATTTCTCACAGTGCTTAACTATGAGCATTTGAAAATGGGAGAGATCACTCCTGACAGGACAGTTTAGGAAAGGTTTTGCAGAATCTAATCAGGTAACCACATAGTCACCAAATTGGACAAGATCACAAGGGCCATTAAACCCAACCAATACCAAGAATGATTCTTCACTATAATAACTCATATGATAAGTGGTCATCTAGTTTTTGCTTGACAATCTCCATTGAATGGCAACTCACAACCTCAAAAGCCATTTTATGCTACAGACTCATCAGCTGAGTCAAACCACTCCCTGTGCATATCATATAGCAAGGAATTACATTCTGAAATGCCCTGTGTTCAAGTTCTAAAAGATGTTAATTATGTTTGTCACAGTAGACCACTTTAAAGAAGCTGTGATTTCAGAACAGGGTATGTTTGAGAAGTCTGTGTTATTTTTTCCCCCTTTTGAAACAAAGCAGCAAAATAGGAAGGCAGAAACCACCACGTTTTATTAACTTCAAAAGAACCGAAAAAATACTCTGCCTTTGAAGTTGGTCAGAGGGAAGACCTGTGTGACCCCAACTTTTCTTGATGAAGTGAGTCTGGATTTGGTGAATAAGTCATATCTCCCTGCTGTATGGGGGAGTAAGTCACTAATTTAACATTGCCAAGTGTGTTAGAATGCCCTCTAGTATTATTGTTTAAAAATACACGTCTGTTGAGTCCCAGAATGTCTGCCTCTTGTTTATTTTCTTCTCTTCATGGCTGTTTAACTGTGATTCAGAAATAAGACTGAATCATATAGTGATTTCCTTATAGGAAGTAGGGGAGAGGCTTCCTAATATATGGAAATTTTGAAGGTGATGGTTGAATGAAAATGCTATGTATGCTCAATCTAAGGATGATCACATAAATAAAATATTTCATGAGTAAAGATAACTTCCTGTCTACCTTTTCAGGAAGTTAATGAGAATAAGACAGTAAAGAGAAGAAATAAAGAAAACAAGTGAATTATGACTGATTTTCAGGGTATTATAGAGGATCTAAGACCAGGATATGAACAAGACAAAGATATTGTTATGATGCATAGTTCAGAACTTAAGTCATAGAAAAGACTAGTGTTATTGTTTAGGGATTGTATAAGTGGACCCCCAAAAAAGTCTTTTATGATAGGTATATGAAAGCAGTTATAAAACTTCAGTAATTTTGGCGTTCTGTCATCTAGTTAAGAGCTGAATAATTTTCAGATAGTTAATACCTGGAGGAGGTTCAAATATTTTTCCAGAAGAGGAAAGAAAATAAAGTTTGGAAAATATATATACACACACACACACACACACACACACACACACACACACACACACACACACACAAGGACCAGCTTCTCACCTTTTCCACTGAGAAACATGAGTGAGGAAATGATTTTAAATTAAGAAAGAATATTAATGATAGAATCTGGGACTTGGACAGAACCTTAGATGCCATCTAATAAAACCCATTGTTGTTGTTATTGTTCAGTTGTTTTAGTCAAGTCTGACTGTGACCCCATTTGAGGTTTTCTTTTTGAATTTTCATTTTCCTCTGTGCCCTTGGATAATGATTGAGAGAAAGTGGCAAAAATGGTTTATAATGATCCTGGTGAAGAGGGTTGTTGATTCTCCTCCCTTGTGGGAATTCTTGATAAAAATAGCTAGCATTTATATCATGCTTTAAAGTTTATAAAATACCTCACAAATACCATGTCATTTTATCCTCACAACAATAATTTGAGGGGGCAACTAGGTGGTGCAGTGAATAAAGCACCAGTCCTAGATTCAGGAGGACCTGAGTTCAAATATGGCCTTAGATACTTGACACTTACTAGCTTTGTGACCCTGGGCAAGTCACTTAACCCTCACTGCCCCGCAAAAACAAACAAAAAACCCAAACAAAAAACAAAAACAATCATTTGAATCACTTATCCCTCATTGCCCTGCAAAACAAAACAATAATTTGAGGAAGGAGATGTTACTGTTACTACATCTTACAAATAAGGAAATTGAGGCAGATGAAGCTTAAATGACCTGCCCAGGGTCAGTCAGTCAAGTAACGTTTATTAAATGCCTGCTATGTGCATTCTTGGTGATTCCTTGCTTGAGATAGGGGAAAAAGCCATAGGATAGGAGAGAAAATACACAAATTTTATGCTCTGGAATCCATGTTTACTTTTAAACCCAACTGATTTTGAAATTCACATGACTAAGCTTGCCTCAGGAGGATGAAGGCAGCCAAGACTGTGGCTTTGGACGCTGATGTTTCAGAGATAGGTGCATTCAGTGACCAGGATCACTTGGGGAAGCAGAAACCATAGTTAGTACTTCCCTGAGTTCATGACTCTGTGATAGTGATAGAATCAGAGTCCAGCATTGTGGACAAGCCCTTCTTTCTGGAGTAGAGATGGGAACAAAGATCCATGAGAAGAAATGATATAAAATTTCTCACATTGTGAGATATTTTGCATCCCACTAGGATAGCAACTTGAGAGAAAATTATTTATCTCACTATCTTCTTCCCTCCACCTCCTGCTCCATCCCCTGTTTTTTTTAGTCTATGTACCTGAGACAGTGTGCCAGATGCATCCTTATTCCTTTTCCATCAGCCATGAGTGTGTGTGGTTCAAATGTCCTCTAGACACTCTTGAAAATCTGGTTGGGTAATGGTGGTAGTGGGGGATGTGTGTGTTGATATTTGAAGATACTCCCTGTCCTCAAGAAGCTTACTTTCTAAAGGGAGATGACAACACAGAAAAGGATACTGCAAATGCGAGAGTGGAAAAGGTACCTAAGCACAGGTATGGTAGGGAAAGACATATGGATTTTTAAATGTGGAGCAAAGAAAGGAATGAATACCTACCTGGCTTGGGTGCTTTCCTTAAAATGAAGTTTCAGAAAGGAGCCAGTTAATCAGAGTAAAAGCCACAAGGGTGGGATGTATTTCCACTACAATCAAGTCAACAAGAATGTACTGAGAATTTACTATGTTCCAGGCACTGTCCTAAAGCCAAAGGTAAGGTAATCCCTACCCTGAAGGAGCTTATATTGTTGGGGGAAGAAGGAAGGAGGAGAAATACGGTATCTAAAGACAACTGAAAAGTGGGAGGGGTGGATACCTGTGTAGGATCATGTTAGGGAAAGATGTTCTGAATGTCAAAAGTAGTGTTGAGGCAGAAGTGAAGGAGTGAAGATGACTGGTTTGAGCACTACCTTAAGATGGAGGTTCTGGGAAGTTCTGCTTTAGAAGTGGCACTAACCCCCTCACTCCCTCAGTGAACTCTAAAATCAACAAAGGGATGAAGCAAAATATTGTTCAAAATATTAGAAAACAAAATCTTTTCTTTGCATTTAGCCCAGGAATCACCGTCTCATCTGCAATTTTCTCTTTCAACTCATGGCTCACTCTTCTCCCAGCTCTAATCATGAATTTCTGGCTTTCTTTCTCTACTGGTTTCCAGTGGCCTTCTCATGTCAGAATGCCTTTCTTTGAATAGTCAGTTCCTCCTAGAACCTCCATCTTAAGGTAGTGCCCAAACCGGTCATCTTCGCTCCTTTACTTCTGCCTCAACACTACTCTTTGACATTCTACACATCTTTCTCTAACATGATCCTACACAGGTATCCATTCCTCCCACTGCCAAAAAGAGTAATGATAAAAGTCTACAAATATCCATATATCTATATTATTTATATTTGTCTTACTGTCTGTCTCTGTGTCTCTGTCTCTCTCTCGGTATAGTAGAAAGTATGCTAACCTTGGAATTAGAAGACCTGGATTCAGCTCTAGCTCTGACACTTTATTAGCCTCATGCTATTCAAGTTTCACTTAACTTCTTTGAGACATACTTTCCTCATTTAGAAAATAAAGATAACATATTAATAAGGAAAATAATTTGTAAAAAACAAATTATAAAATTGAAATGCTATTATTATCAAGGTTAGATAAGTATACTTATATGGAGGATTATGTCAGTCATTATTTCCACTCAGAAGAGAAAATCATAGAGTCAGCTCGGTGACATAGTGGATAGAGTGATGGAGAGACCTGAATTAAATTGGGCCTCAGACATTGACTAGCTATGTTATATTGTATTGACACTTAACCTCTGTTTACCTTAGTTTCCTCAACTGTAAGATGGGAATAATAACAGCACCTATTTCACAAGGTGGTTGTGAGAATTAAATTAAACAAGATATTTGTAAAGTTCTTAATGTATTAGTAGTTGTTATATGTCAATTTCCATTCCCTTGTTTTCCCTTCCCTCATGTAATGAGTAATTTATGGCTAAGCACAGATGTTTGGACTCAGGTGTACAGTAAGTATTTGTTTAAATGAGTTGAATTTTAATTCTGAAAGGCAGCTAATAAGGTATTTTCAGTCTGTAAGGCTAAGGTTCAAGTCCTCTGACACATGCTGATCATGTGGACAAGTTTCTTAACCTCTCAGTGCATGAGGTAGCTGTCTAAGAATATAAAAGTTGCAAAGAAGATGCCAACCTGCAGTGGTAGAAGATATGTTTCTAAGTGATAAAATCATAGGTCCAGTCTCTATCCAAAATTTGGGTTGGAAATGATAGAGGTTTTGTTGAATGTATTAACAAGGCAAAGGATGGCATCTTTTGTAGAGTTTAAAAACACATCAGATCCTCCTCTTTGGGATAGAATGATTGATGTGCTCATTGATGGACACCTTCTTGAAGTCGTTTCTAACTCATTTCACACTATCCCTTTCTATAGTAATATGTAATAATAACATGATATATAATAAGTGGGAAGCTCAACTGCCCACTTGCTCTTCTCTTTACATGTCATTCCATCTCTTATCTTCGTGCCTTTGCAAGGCTCTTTCCCCTGCTTGGGATACATTTCTTCCTCAACTCTGCCTCGCAGAAATCTGAGATCTCTTCTTGGTTCAGTTTAGGCACAAATTGCTACACAAGACCTTTTCTGATACCTTTTGTTGCTAATACTCTCCCGCTTTGGGAAGAATTTTCTAATTATTTGTACATTTGTATTCAAGTGATAAAATGTATTTTTTAATATCCCTCAAACCAAGCACAATGTCATGCACATAGGAGATCCTTGCTAAATGCTTGTTGAATTGAATCCCATATGCATTTTTTTTTTTTTTGCGGGGCAATGAGGGTTAAGTGACTTGCCCAGGGTCACACAGCTAGTTAAGTGCCAAGTGTCGGAGGCCAAATTTGAACTCAGGTCCTCCTGAATCTAGGGCCAGTGCTTTATCCACTGTGCCACCTAGCTGCCCACATATGCATTTTTAATTGGCCTATAGAATTACTTTTATGATTCTCCATTTTTTTTCCCTGAAACACAGGGGTCAAAATGTTCTTCCTGAGAGTGCAGTGGGTACACTTGCCGTTACATTTGTGCAATTCCAAGGGAAGGTGGAACGTCTGTGCTTTAGGCTTCTATGGCTTCTTCATAAAGAATCTAGAGTTAGGAGAGATACAGTTACGTACCATTCTAAGTGCCTTAAGAATGCAAGAGAGGTAGTATGGAATGTATGTGCATGTGTGGGAAATTATTTATATAGGAATTTGTTTCTGCTTCACAGGAAGTACATTCCCCCTCACCCCCAATTCCATCTGAATAGTATGTTCCAGGAAGAAGAGAACTCAGGAATATAGGGCTTCACTTTGTGTCAGGACACCATTGCTTGTGTAGTCAGTCAACAATCATTTATTCAAGGGGGCAACTAGGTGGTGCAGTGGATAGAGCAACAGCCATGGATTCAGGAGGACCTGAGTTTAAATCCGGCCTCAGGCACTTAACACTTACTAGCTGTGTGACCCGGGGCAAGTCACTTAACCCTAATTGCCTCATAGGAAAAGAAAAAAAGAATAATCATTTATTCAATACTTAAAATGTGCCAGGAACATTGAACCTAAGCTGTAGCTCTAAATTTGTGGTTATCCCTGACAGCAAGAGGATTCTAATTAGTTCTTGTCAATCAAGTGAGTGGTCTAAAAGCATTTATTAAACACTTACTACATTCCAGGCTCCATGCTAGGCTTTTAGGATACAAAGACAAAGAATGAAAGAATCCAAACTGTCTGGGTGTTTACTTCAACTTTTGTCCTGGAAATCTTCTTAACTAGTATAAGGATCGGATTGTTTTGGAAAGACTGAGGGGCCAGCAACAGTTGGCTCTGTCCATACATATTTTCTCTTGTTTTGCGTTGGCACATATAAATTACATAGAACAATCAAAGAATGGTTGTACTGGGGAGACTAACAGGGCCTCTAAGAAAAATAATATCACAGAGTTGGTTTCCCTTCAGCATACAAAGACTGCATATCCCAGAAGACATTCATTCACCTTTCTTATTTTGGGGGATTCCACCAGCTCTGATCTTGACTTACTAATGGGGAGGCATTGTCTTCTGATAAGGACCTTGCTGTTGTCATTTGATATGCCCAAATGTCAGACTAAGTGGCTGTTATTCAACTTATACCGAGTCAATTTCCCCCACAAAACAATAGCAGACACAAAAGCCACAATAATACATAGAACATTTGTGATTAAGGGGATCCATGTAGATATATAACTTTTTATTAGTCAATTTAAAATAATCTGATATAAATTTGTCTTTTAAGTGTCCTCACAAAGCTAATCTATCTCTTTTTAGGTCACTGAAATGATCTTGGAGCTATCGCTAGAAGTCTGGTAAGTGTTTCCTTTAATTTAAAGGAAAGTATTTAATTGGTTGGCTTAAATTTTAAATCAACGCCTTATATACTTTTTCCATTGCTTAGGAATGGATTAATTTGACTTCGAATATTTCAAAATGGGCACCTAATTTATTTGTGTTTCTTTTTTTCCTTATATAACATGACTCTTTTTGACCCTGAGTAGTTCTGTGATTTAAAAAAAAACAGAATTTAAATTGGATGTTTATGTTTGGCTTTATTTGGGGGGGGCAGGCAATGAGGGTTAAGTGACTTGCCCAGGGTCACACAACTAGTAAGTGTCAAGTGTCTGAGGCTGGATTTGAACTCAGGTCCTTCTGAATCCAAGGCCCATACTTTATCCACTGTGCCACCTAGCTGCCCCCTATGTTTGGCTTTATAATTGTTCAATGGCCAAGTGAATTTGTTTAGGGTACGACTTCTCAAAATGTGATTCCTGGAACTAGTCCAAAAACCAAGTCACACAAATGGACATGTATTTTCCATTGCAAAATTGAGGCCATGTGAAAATATACAGAAGTGAACACAGAGATTAGATAGTCCATGGGGTCTTATGCTACAGCAAAGTTGCTTGGAGATTGATAAGTCAGAGCACCAGAATGATAAGTTCATGGAGCGATTTCTAGTAGACCAGGCCTTGACTTCTCTAATACTATGTTCTGGGCCTAGTGCTGATTCTATGAAAAGAACTGAGAGTTCTATATGGATTCTTTTGGGATATGTATTGGATGAAAGACCCTGGGATTTCTTTTCTATTCTCAGAATTATGAACAATCATTATTTGCTCAGTCCTTCTTAAATAGAGAATAGAAACCCTCTTTAACATTTTACTTAATAGTTTAACCTTGTCTTTTTTTTCTTTTCAATGATTCTAAGGTATGTCAGTGCTCATAACATTCATTCTCATAGTACATTGTTCCAAGGCATTCTTTTTCCTTTACTAAGCCTCACCATTTGATCAGCATGAGGATTTAATTTAAAACTTCTTTTTAATAAATCTCCCTACTGCCTGAATAGTCAGTTGGTCAGTATTAAGCACTTACTATGTGCCAAGCACTTTGTAGAAGATAGAGCTTTGGAGTTCAATTGAGGAAAACCTGAGTTCAAATCTGGTTTCATTTCCTAGCTGTGTGACCCTGGGCAAGTTATTTAACCTTTTTTGCTTCAGATAATAATAGCATTTACTTCTGAGGGGTGTTGTAAGGATTAAATGAGATAATATTTGTAAAAAAAAAAAAAAGCCCCAACAACACTTAGCTCAGTTCTTGGTACATAGAAATACTCATTTCTCTTCAGGAAACAAAGAAAGGCAAATACAGCCACTGCCTCTCAAGGAATTTATCTTCTGTTGGAAGACATGTAAATTACTAAGTCCATACAAGGTACATAAAGAGTACATGGAAGACGATCACTGTGTAGTAGGCTGAGGTAGGGAGAGAGTTATAATCTCTTTACAACAAATCATAGAGTCACATAGAGTTGAAAGGGTCCTCAGAAGCCGTGTAGTCCAACCTCTTAATATACAGTAGGGATAATAATAAATATTAGAGAAATGGCATCTTCAGTTGTTAAGTGAATTGCTTAAGGCCCCACAGGTAGTAAGCACTGGACACAGAAATTGATCCCAGGTTTTATCTGATTCTGGAGCCTATATTCTTTCCATATTACAATGGTGCCAGAGAAGCAGGGTTGCTGTCTTTTAATTTGGGGGCATGAGTAATGCCGTTCCTTGGAGAAGAAAAACCCACTCCAGTATCTTGGCCAAGAAAACCTCTAAAGGCGTCATGAAGAGTCAGACAAGACAAAAAAGTCTAAACAACAAGAAATGCCATTTCTGAACAAGCTCCCATTTCAGTGTTGAATGGATAGTCACATCTAATCCCTGTGTTTTGCTTTCCCTTATTCTAGTTCTTATGCAAGGCCAACCAAAAGACAGAGTCTATCCTATTGATCTCGGACCCTCAAAACCTATCATGGGATAGTAATTTAGAAAGTTCCTGCCTTTTCTCCCCAGAAGAACCACAAATGGCCTCCATAGCCAAAGATGGGCCTTTTGTGAACCAACATGACTATATATATTTTGGAAATATCACAAATATCCATGAAAAATAGCTGGTATTCTGAAAGAAATAAAGGAATAACCATTTCTATAGTGACTACTATGTGACTTACCAAAGGTCACACAGCTACTATGTGTCTGAGGCTGGATTTGAACTTAGGTCTTCCTGGCCTCAGGCTCAGCACTTTCTCCACTACACCTTCTTTCACACATCCACTTGCTTCATAGAAATAGACTTTCCTATGGGTCAATGGATTGCTTTGTGTATAGGATAAAGCCCTTTATAGACCTGCATTCTGAACTGTAATCAAATAGACTTTCTTGTTAGGACATCATCATGTCATAGGGCAGACTAAATCCTTCTATTCTTGTGGTATTTCATCTGATTAACTTTCATGGGAAAATTAGTGAACCAATGCATTGGGCTAGGGAGTCTCTTTAGTCAGCTGTCCTTAACCTTTTATGAGTCATGGACCCTTTTGGCAGTGTGATGATACCTCTGGACCACTTCCCAGAACAGTGTTTTTAAATTCATAAGATTACAAAGGAAACCATTTATATTGAAGTGCAGTTATTGATATATTATGTTATACTTATATTGAATGGTATAATGCAGCATTGAATTATTTTATGTATTGAGATATATATGTATATACATATATATGTGTGTGTGTGTGTATACATATGCACATATATATCCGTATCCTTGCACATACACACACACTTTCACAGACCCCAGGTTCAGAACATTGACAAGCTTAGATGCTGTTACTAACATTTATATAGTTTTTGCTATGTACCAGGTACTGTGCTAAGCACTTTATAATTTAGATAGTTGTAACAATATTTGTTTTATGGTGATGTTTTGCATGATCATATATCTATAACCCATATTGGATTGTTTCTTGCCTCAGGAAGGGGGGAGGGGAGAGAGGGAAGGAGGGATAGAGATTGGAACAGAAAATTTAAATAAAAATGTTTAAACTGAAAAAAGTAAATAAAAATAAATAAATAAAAAGCATAGAGGAAGGAAAAACCCTAAAAACCCAATATTTGTTTCTCCTGTGACTTTTTTTGTAACTCTCTTACAATAAAGCAGTGAAATTACCTCAAAAAATTCCTATGAACTTGTAGTACAGGTCCTACTGTATCTATTTTAGAGAGGAGGAAGTCGAGACTAATAGGAAGAGATTATGAGGGTAGTAACTTGCCTAATGTCATTCAGCCAGAAAATGTTATTATTAGAATTCAAAAGCAGGTTCCTGACTTTGGAAGGCTAACACTGTCTCTATCACCCTGAGCCACCCTTCCAGTGTGGCGATATTCCAGGTATATTATACTAAATATATTGAAGAATGTTAGTGCCAGGAAGATTCTTAGAGATCAGTTTGTCCAACACCTTCATTTTAAGGATAAGGAAATGATGTTTTGCAGTTGAAGTGATTTGCTTGATGTGACCCAGCTAGTAAATGGCATAGCGAGCACTCATGCTCCAAATCCCCCCTCCTTCTTTGCAACTAGTCTCAAAATTCAGAAGAGTATAAGAACCTCTCGCCTAACGAGATATATTCATTAAGTAGATTATAATAACTAAGAGCTCTTTCTTTATTCTGAAAAAAAGAAATGTAAACAAAATGATTTGTTAATCAATATAACTCATTTTATTAAAAATTAGAAATGGGTTATTAAGCACTGTATGAGAGGCAATGTGTTATAGTGGATGGAGTGCTAGACACAAAAGCAGGAAGACCTGGGTTTAGATCTTGTGTTTGATAATATACTGGCTGGGTGACTAAGAGCAAGACACTTTAAACTATTAGTAGTCTAGGACAGAGGTGTCAAACAAAGCATTGTGGCCCATAACATTCCTGAGTGGCCTGAACCAGATTAAAGTGTAATAAGGAAATATTTAATAAAATAAATAAAAATACATTACAACATAGTTATTGTTAATATGTGGTTTTCTAAGTCAATATGTGCCTTTAAGGATCTCTATGTGTGTTTTAGGAGCTCATATTCATTACAGTTAGACATCACTGCTCTAAGACAACTTGCTAAACTCTTGCTTGCAAGAAAAGGGGCCTACCTGCATTGGAAAAGGGAGATTACACATCTGGGAGTTCTCTCTACTAGTGAAATTAATTACAAGTTGACTCCCTCACTCTTTTTTTTTTTTTTTTGGGTGGGGCAATGAGGGTTAAGTGACTTGCTCAAGGTCACACAGCTAGTGTCAAGTGTCTGAGGCTGGCGTTGAACTCAGATCTTCCTGAATCTAGGGTCAGTGTTTTATCCACTGTGCCACCTAGCTGCCCCCAGAAATACGATGGAATGTATACAAACACATTTTGGATCTCGTGTTCATAGAAATTTTTTTTCCTTAAATAAAAAGCCAAACTAATATAATATGTCATCTACCAATTTATAGGGTAATATATTGAATTGACTTGAATTTTTAAAGAATTTGATAGACCATGGCATTTAAAGTGTATTGTGCAGCTATTAGAGACCATAAAAATAGTTGTATTAGCTATGAAGTCTGTTCTGCCCAATTCAAGCACCATTTGTCAAGCTCCATAAATCCTTTTACATCTTATATTGTTCAAGAAAAATAAATCAAACCAAAACCTGAAATGGTTAGAAATGAGACTAGAATTCCCTTCATTTAAAAGGACAGATTTTTTTTTCCTTCATTTGTATCCAATATTTACATTTCTTATGTCATGCTTGGCTTCTACATTTTAAATTTTAATGTAATTATTAGCAATGTAAAACAGAATGTAGAAACCTGACAGAGTGAGGACTTGGAGCCAGAAAGATCTGGGTTTAAGGCCTGCCTCTGACACATGCTGGCTATGTGTACCTGGACAAATCACTTAGCCTAACAATTTAAACCAAGCAACTCTCTAATACTAGAGGGTTTCAGCGAAGGAAGGTGCTGACTTGCATTGGTAAAGGGAATTTCCTCATGTGGTAATGAAATCCCAGGTCAGTCCATTGCCTATTACCAACATATAATAGCTGTAGTTCAGATATAAAAAGAGTAATAACTTTATCAATATAGTGGTTTACAATTTCCAGAGCATTTTTTGCCTGTTATCTTATTTGATACTCACAAAACCCTATAATGTTCACATCACAAGTGTTATCTCCATGTGATAGATCAAGAAACTGAGATTTAGAGAAATGCCATGACTTGACTAAGGTCATACAGCAAGTTTGAGGTAGAATGGGAACCCAAGTCTAGTTTTTCTGATTTAAATTTCTGTTATCCTTTTATGGTGTAACATCAAGTATCCCTGAGTCATGCTGCCCCTCAAGACATGCCTGCCTTTCCTTACCCCCTGGATGATTTCTAAAATTAAACCATTAGAGATTAACTTCTTTGAAATCCATTAGAACGTAAATGTCTTTGTGTGATGATCCACTATGATAGATTTAGCCCTTCTCAGCAATACAATGATCCAAGACAATTCCAAAAGACTCATGATGGAAAATGCTCTCCACATTCAGAGAAAGAATTATGGAGTGTGAATGCAGATTGAGGCATCCTATTTTCATTTTTTTTGTTTGTTTTTTCTTTCTCATGGTTTTTCCCTTTTGTTCTCCGTTTTTTTTTCCCCCCACAACATGACTAAGGTGGAACTATGTTTAACATGCTTGTACTGTATCAGATTATTTGCTGTCTTTGGGGGGGAGGAAAAAAGGGTGGGAGAAAAAATTTGGAATTCAAAATCTTACAAAAATGAATGTTGAAAAATATCTTTACATGAATTTCAGAAAAATAAAATACAATTAATTGAGGAACCATACTACTCTCCCCTTTCCAATTTATTTTAGGCCTTAGTTAATTTTCCATTTAAAATGGCTTTCCAAGATAAAGTCATTGATGGACTATCATAGTCTGAATAATAATAAAAAACCGTATATGTCTCAGAACAGGATATATTTTAACACTTTAAACTGTTATTCAGTCACTGAGTTTTTGATTCTTTCCAAAGAGTGAGATTTGAGAAGGGGCAGAAATCATGTGGTCACTGGAGCATCTATGGGTATTGAGCAGGTATATAAAATGGAAGTAGCAGGGCAACAAAAACAAATAACTTTTGCCTTTGTTCAAAGGCTGTGGTATTCATGAACTCATCTGTTTTATACACCAGCTCTTCTCCTGACCTTCGATTCAGCATGGCTCTGTGTGACCAGGAAAAAATTTTCAGACAACAGAGAAAAGAAAACATAAAAGAAAATATGAAGAAACTCCTGGGTCCAAAGAATAGTGAAGGCCTGTGTTCATCACGTGATGTAAGTTGCAACCTTTAAACTAAGTGCTATTTTCTCTAAGAGATTTAAACATGTTCACCATTGGAAATGTTCTTGGGAATTTTTCACTCTAGGATGACAGTGATATAGATGAAGAACATGATGTCTAGTGCTTTCAAGTAAGCATAGACATTTTGTCAGTGAAAATTCTTTTATTTGGCAATTCCAAAATTAGTAAACATAGGGATAGGAACTAGACCTGTGATTTTTTTTTTTTTTTGCGGGGCAGTGGGGGTTAAGTGACTTGCCCAGGGTCACACAGCTGGTAAGTGTCAAGTGTCTGTGGCCGGATTTGAACTTAGGTACTCCTGAATCCAGGGCCTGTGCTTTATCCACTGCACCACCTAGCCGCCCCTAGACCTGTGATTTCATTGGTTTAGGGAACTCCCTCCCAGATGTTTCTCCTCCACCCATGCAGCCATGCAGGTCAACACCTTTTTTTTTTTTTTTAAATAGTCTTAGAGATTTTCTTAGAGAACTGAAAGTGATTTGTCCAGGATTGAATAGCCAGTTTGTATCAAAGTTTAGACTTAAACCCTGGTCTTTCTGGTTTCGTGGCCTGTTGTTCAGTCAATAGGCACACTACTAAAGGAAGTATTTTGTTGTTGTTCAGTCATTTTAGTTGTTCCTGGTCTTTTGTGGCCCCCTTTGGAGTTTTCTTGGCAAAGATACTGGAGTGGTTTGCCATTTCATTCTCCAGCTCATTTTATAGATGAGGAAACTGAAGGGGACAGGGTTAAATAACTTGCCCAGGGTCACACAGCTAGTAAGTGTCTGAGGCCAGATTTGAACTCTGAAAAATGAGCCTTTCCGACTTCAGGCCCAGCACTCTATCTACTCTGCCACTTAGCTGTCCCATTAAAAGGAGCATCCCTTTGGACAAAAACAGGTCATCCTAAAAGTCTTTGTGCAGTTTTAAGTTACTAATGCTTAAAACTGCAGTAAGAGTTTTGGGACATTCTGCTTAAGACCCAAGTTACATGTTGGAAAACAGCACTAGATAGAAATTTTTAAATTAAGGAATCAACCTTTTAACATATTTTAGCATATTATAAAGGGAAAGCCAGAGGTTTTCTCTTTTTTGAAGGACTCCTAGTAATTCGTAATTTCCACTAAAATAAAACTCTGAGTTAAACAGTACCAGTATTCCTATCTACATTTTACAGATGAGAAAACAGACTCAGAGAGGTGGTTACTTGACCATAATTCCAGGGGCTAGTAATGACTAGAAAGAGGATTCAAACCCAGGCCTCTTGTCTCAACATCCAGAGGTCTTTTCACCAGATGATACTGTCTTTCACTTTCATGTATCTTTCCCTTTCACATAACTCGTTCTCTTCTCAGGACTGTAAGCAAATATTTGTGTTTTTTAAATTTATTTTCCCATTAGCAATTAAAACAATGTACCATGGAATCATTTTCTGAAATTGCTTTTAGTCTGAAAAAAAATGAGTGCTAGGAGTGGCACTTACATTCCAGACTTTGTTATAGATGGTAACCCTGGTTATTACCTAACTCTGATCTGGTGATAAGGTTTAAAAATAAAACTATTAGTGTCCAAAGGAAGCAACATATGATCAAGTATTATATCAAGTTCTCTTTTTAGGTCCTGGGATTAAGGGTAAGAGGTTTTATTTAATTTTGTTTATAAAATTCATACTTTGAGAAGTTGAAACAGAATGTCAAAACTAGAAGTTACCTTAAGAAATCATCTAATCTAAAGCCTTCACTTTTTGGGGGTAGTGTGGTACAGGAAAATGGCATTGACTCTGGCATCAGAGGACCTGAGTTCAAATTCTGTCTTGGATGTTCCTTTCTAGTATGACCTTGAATAGGTTAATCAACTTCCCTGACCCTCAGTTTCTTCATATGTTTAATGAGAAAGTTGAACTAGCATAATTCTGGGAACCCTTTCCATCTCTAAATTTATGGTTGGATGAAGAAATTGAAACTCAGGGTTTTGACCAAGGTCATACAGCTAGTAATTGACAGAGTGGAGATTCAAGTCCTTTGATTCCAGATCTGGTGATTTGTCTACTGTGTCTCATTTCCCTGGGGATTGGGGTAAATTATTAGTTCAGCGTTGGTCAAAGGCAAAACACAATAGGGGAGTCTAATTCATGGACCTTACTGAACATGGTAGATAGAGTTCTGGGGCTAAGTTCAGGAAGATTTGTTTTCCTGAGTTTGAATCTGGCCTCAGACACTTGTGTGTCTAGCTGTATGACCCTGGGCAAATGATTTAACCCTGTTTGCCTCAGTTTCCTTATCTGTAAAATGAGCTGGAGAAGGAAATGGCAAACCACTCCAGTACCTTTGCCAAGAAAATCCCAATGGGGTCATGAAGAGTCAGACACAACTGAAAAACGATTGAACATCTAAGTTAAATCAATTGAATATACAAAGGATTCCTGATTATAAATCTCTCTTTCTATGTGAAGATATATGTGTGTATGCATAGTATATATACATATATATGTGTATTATATTTATTTGTATGTATGTATATACATATATCCTTTCTATATGTCATATCTTATTCAATTTCATCTGTACCCTTCCTTATGCTTATAGCTATATCTATAAATGTATCAATATCTTTATCTCTATCTCATCTCTATCTCTTATCTATCTATATATCATCTTTCTCCCTATCTTATCTCTGTCTCATCTGTCTCTGTCTCATCTCTCTCTCTCTTACATCTCTGTCTTTATCTCATCTCTATATCTTTCTCATTTCTATTTCTATCTCTGTCTCTATTTCTGTCTCAGTTCTATCTCATTTCTATCTCTACCTCTATCTCCTATCTATCTATCCATCCATCTATCTGTCTGTGTCTGTCTATCTATCTGTCTATCTGTCTATCTGTCTATCTATCTATCTATCTATCTATCTATCTATCTATCTATCTATCTATCTATCTATCTATCATATATTTATTTATCTTTGTCTCATCTCTGTTTCTGTCTATTTCTGTCTATCTCTAACTTTGTCTCTGCTGGCTATAGTATAGGGGAAGCAGTAAGTAGTGGGTTGGAAAGGTAGGGAGGAATGAGGGTGACCAAATGAGTTGTGCTGGACATAATCTCCATTGGTATAGGAGCACAGAGTCCTGTGCTATCTTCCCAGTGGAGGACAGACTGAGAGGAAATCTTGAAGTGAGGACTATTTTAGAAAGAATAACTAAAAGAATAGGTGGAATATTCAGTTCAATACAATTCAAATTAATAAGACAATAGTTATTGATTTGAATGGTATTGATATTGAATGAAGCACCTGCTAAGTTTTAGGCACTTGCCTGGTGGACACAAAGACAAAAATGAATAAAAGATCTTTTCCTTCAAGGGAAAGGGAAGAAGGATGGAAATAAGTATCTATGAAGTGTGTGACTCTATGTTAAGTGCTTTACAAATACTACCTCAATTGATTCTTACAACATGGTAGATGCCATTATTGTTATCCCCATTTTACAACTGAGGAAACTGAAGGAGACAAAGTTTAAATGATGTGCCCAACTGGTACTTACCAGAAGTAAATACTAGCATGGCTAGTAAGGATCTGAGGCTGAATTTGAATTCAAGTCTTCCCAACTCCACTTTTCCCCTTAGCTGTACATATATTCTACTCTGGGATATGATATGGACATAGACAATTACATTAAAAATATATAAAATGAGCATAACAATTTTTCAATGGAGTAAATGCTAATAATTGGGTTAGAGTAGACTTTGTGTTGGAAGTGACACTTGAACCTAGCCTTGGAGGAAGGTGGGGATTCCAAATGATAGAGGGGAGGAGAGAGAGCATGGGAGAGAGCCTATACAAAATCGGGGAGGAGACAGAATGTCATGTTCAGGTAACAGCAAGGCTGGTTTGGCCAAACCAGAGCATGCATGACAGGAAGTGGTGAAGTGTACACTTGGAAGGGCAGGCTGAAGCTAGGTTAAGAAGAGCTTTTAAGGCCAAACAGAGGTGTTTGTATTTTTTCCTGGATGTAATGGGAAGCCCTACTAAAAATAGTTGCTACTACCAAAGGTGGTGCCATAAATATTTCAGTTTACTGGAGCCCTGTTTTATTTTTTGTTTTTTTGGTCACAGTCACTGGCATTCTTGAAGCAGAGAAACACTAGTCCATACCACTTATTTTCTGCGTCTTTATTTAAAAAGCAAGTCACTGGAGCAGAAAATAGTATTTTTTGAGCTAAATTCTTTTCACCCTTCCCCTGAAGGTCTAGCATTGTGAGTCATAGTTATGACTCCTGGGCTCAAATGCCCTGTTCCCTTACGGGCTTCTCATATAAGGTTTTGGCCAAGGTTCCACTAAAATTATAATATATCTTTGGTGGAACTCAAGACAAAACAAAACAAAACAACCTTTTACTGTGGAAACGAACACCCTGCTTTACACAAAACATAATTTCTATTTGGTAGGAGAAAATTAGCTGTCTCATATAGCTCATGCTTAGTCAGAGTTTGTTGCATTCAACATTCAGCAGTACCTGGTAGAATGAATTATGTTTTCTGTCTTCAGTATGCACTGAGTCTCTTACATTAGTATACTTGGAAGGGGTTGCTGGAATGGAATCTTTTTTCTTCAGAGGGGTCTAGACGACTTCTTTTGTCTGCCAACAATGTTGACCATAGACATAGTCAGAACCACCTATTACCAGAATAAGAGTAACATAGTTTTAATTTTATGGTCACTGATAAAATATTCGTGTAATAATTTGTATATGGGGGCAGGTACTTAGTGCAGTGGATAAGGCACCAGTCTTGGATTCAGGAGGACCTGAGTTCAAATATGGCCTCAGACACTTAACACTAGCTGTGTGACCCTGGGCAAATCACTTAAGCCCCATTGCCCTGCAAAATAATAATAATAATAATAATAATAATAATAATAATAATAATAATAATAATGTCATATATGATAGAATATACTTAAAATGTAACTTAATTCATATGCATTCAATAGACTAATTTCTCTTCTCAGGGTAGAGGTGGAGAGAGTATTGGATTATTGTGGCAGTTTGCCAACTGGTGTTTTGGCGAATATTTGTCCTTATAGAGACAGTGCTTATCTCTTAGTGCTATGTCATAGCATTCTTTCAGTACAGAATGGACACATAGAGTAAAAAACCTTCACTATCTGGGACACAAAGCATTATGTAACCAATATGTGTAGGTTCCCTTTTTTAAAAAAACAAAATGTTTTCTACTTTAACTATTTGAGATTGAAATATTTAAGAAAAAATGTATCTCTCTGCTTTTCAAAACTCTATTTAGCAAAATGTTAACCTTTTTCTGAATCATTCAGGATTACCATTATTAAAATAAAAAGAAAATATAGACTTGCTATTAAATGGACCCTGACTTGGTTTTCTGAGTTTGTATGTCTGCTTTTTATGGGTTTTCTATTTCCTCCCTTGGTATGATACTGTCATTTCTTGATCTTCTCAGTTCCTCTGCCTAGATAGCACCCCCTTTCTCAGATTCAACTTGCTTATTCCAAATATAAACAGTTTAAGTAACTTATTAGAAATATGTATAAAATAGAGGGCAGCTAGGTGGCTCAGTGGATAAAGCACTGGCCCTGGATCCAGGAGGACCTGAGTTCAAATCTGGCCTCAGACACTTGACACTTACTAGCTGTGTGACCCTGGGCAAGTCACTTAACCCTCATTGCCCCACAAAAAAAAAAGAAAAAAAAAGAAAGAAATATGTATAAAATAAAAATAAATTGAGTCAGAGCCAAGGGTCTCAATGACTCTAATAAGTGAAGTGTATGATGTTTTGTGTGAATGGATTTCTTGACTTCTCTTTTGGCAGCTTCCAAACTTTATTTATTGTCCTGTCCTCAGTCTGAAATTGATGAGGTTACTAAATTCCAGATAGATAAAATGCTAATGTACTTCCTAAAGAAGACAGTCAGGCATTTATTAATGTTATAACAGAAATAACCCTGTGTTTTGTGGGAAAGGCAAGAAGAGAAGAAAAGGGTTTATTTCCCCCCTTTTTCCTGGTTCAGAAGTGTATATGGTTTCTTCTCTCTGAGAAGAAGGGATCATTTATTCAGTAAATACTTTCAACAGAAACCAATTCCTGTTTATTCATTTATAAAATAAAACTTCATTGTTATTATTGTTAATAGTCCTTAAGAAATAGAACCATCTACATATACATAGAATAAGAAAGATGTGAATAAGAAATAACTATTTTGTACAGATTGTTTTTAAGAAATATATGTATACATATAATATAAGGGATACATATATTCATATTAAATTAGACAAGATTATAATGAAAATGCTCTATGTATGTCCAGGTATTCACTTTTTAATTTTCTTTTTATTTATTTTTTAGGGCATATCTCTGACAAATATATATATATATATACTCCAGTGAAAGCAATGAACTCACTGGCCATATCTGAGAATGAGTAGCTCATTTTTCATATCTAGCCCATTAGAGATTTTTTGATGTTTATGCCCTTTTTTAATTGTCATAATTTATCAATACACTACTAAGAACTCAACAGTAGAAGAGAGAATTTAGAACATAAAATATACTCACCAAACCTGGGCCAATATCCTTGAACAAGACTAAGCAGTATAGCCATGAACCTGTAGGTTTTCAAGCCATGAATCTGTATGACTTATTGTAATAAAGAGAAATGAGTAGACATTATAGAGAGGTAATGTTGGTTTGTTGAAAACAGTAATGTCCTGTCAGGAAGTGAGATCAGATGCCCAATTGGTTTACCATCACTTCATGTAGAAGCTGATGACAATTTGTTAAGATGCTAGAAAAGAAATTTCTCTTCAGAACTAGATGACTCCTGAACTCCTTTCCCAACTTGGAACTTCTGTCATTCTACCAATGATTAGCTTAAGTAAGACCCAGTCATTCTAATTGTGTAATGGTTCTGACTGAGTAGACCTATGCTAGAAAATGGCACGATGTTCACAGAGAAGATCATTTAAAATAGTGTAATCTTATGTTGGATAAAAGAATGATGATACTAAAAGAATAGTATCTAATTTCCAGCAAACGCTTATTTTTTGGAAGATAGTAGAAATATATACATTTTTTAATGAATGAATTTATTAATACAGTTGTTTTCTATACACATGCCTCAAGGAGATTTTTTGACAATAAGAATTATATATTCAGAAAATACTCTTAAGACAACTGAAATTCTTCTTAAATATGCCATCCCAATGTTTACTGGCCTATCGTGGTGGGAATATATTTTGTGATTATTGTCACCAAATTAATCAAACATGCTACCACTAATGATGTTCTGAAAAAAATCACTTTGGTGAAGCATGGATATTTTATTGTTTAATATAGAAATTAATAAGCTAGAGGGGAGTTTTTCTTCAGATCTCTTACCAGAATTTTAGATAACTTGAATGGCCTAAAATGTCATTTTAAAATCAATTATAAAGTAATATTATTATTAAAGTAACAACAATAATAAGAGAAATAAACATGAAGCTGCCAAGGCAACTATGTGTTAAGAGAGAGAAATGAGGTAAACAAATCCCACATGTTAACATTTCACGAGCAAACAGATAAACAATCTTTTAAAAAAGGGATTAATGGACCTGATGAAATGCAACATAAATATATTTTTAAAAAATAAAATCTGAAGCTGTTGTCTTCTAGAGCCTTGATTATTATAACCCAAATTAATACTTCAGAAAGGCTACTCCCTAAATTCATGGACAAACACGTATAGAGTGGAGAGAGATGGTGTCTGAGGCCAGACTTGAACTCAGGTCCTCCTGAATCCAGAGCCAGTGCTCTATCCACTCTGCCACCTAGCTGCCCCTGGTCAATGTATCTTAAGAATTTATCTAAAGCACAAAGATGTTACATCAATCAATCATCAGTCACCTACAATGTGCCAGTCAATGGACTAGGAATTAGAGACATAAAGACAACAATAAACAGTTCTTGCCTTCAGTAAATATTATTGTTGTTGTTATTATTATTATTCAGGGAGCTTATATTTAATTGGGGGAAACAAGTTGTATATGTAAGCAAATGAAATATATATGAGTCAACAAAAGAAATCTGATATCTAGAACTCGTACTTCAATTGACCCTATTCCTGATTTTGATGGTTCTAACCATTTTTAATAATCACCACAAAGGAAAACTCTCACATTCTCCAAAGCACCTACAAATAACCAATGAACCAAACAAAAATATGAAATAGCCATCAGCTTGGTGTGACTTTTCTACTTCTTTCATGAGTGGCAAAGTGGTGAGAGAGGATAGAATGTGCTAAGAATTACATAATTTTTATAGATTATAAATACCAACTTAACTATTGACACTTCAACTTAAAGGAGAAAACATGGAATAATGGTGTGTGTGTGTGTGTGTGTGTGTGTGTGTGTGTGTGTGTGAAAATACTGGAGAAGAATTGTGGTACTGAAAATGTATTCATGACAATGCTTCTTTTCACTTACTGTTTTATATCATTTAGGAGTAAGCTCTAAGTCCTGTAAACAGGGAATGTAATTCCTAGTAATGTATTCATTATGAAAGCATTTTACTTTAGGAAAGCTATGTGGATGGACAAAAGCATTTGCTGTAAGGAGTTAATGAATGGTATTAGAGACTGGAAAACATGAGTAAAAGATGATGATGTCACCTTTTTGAGAGCTTTAATAATAAGTTGATTTGGAATGAGTACAGCCCTGTCTAAAGTCCACTACATTAAATTGTAGACCGAGTTAAATACTTGGTAAGGGTGTCCCAGCTAACATGTGTCAAGCATGGAATTTGAAGCCATGTTTTCTTGACTTTATCTATTTCATCATATTACCTTGTGAAAATCAATTGACCAATTAACATTGATTTACACTAGGAATACAAAACAGAAATGAAATAGTTACTACTTTCAAGGGTTTACATTCTAAAGGGAGAGAGAAATGTTCACATACATATACACACATGTATATGCATTCATGCACACGTTCATTGTTACAAAATAAATACAAGGTAATTTGGTGTGGGGGGGTGACACTGACAGCTGACAGGAATCAGGAAAGGTTTCTTATAGAAGGCAGTGCTTGAGCTAAGCTTTGAAGGAAATTAGGAATTTTAAGAGTCCATGACTTGTTTGTACATAGATCTTTGTATCTTGTCTCAACCATTAGTCTCTGAGCATTTTGAGAACAAGGACTGTTTGTTACCTTTCTTTGATTCCCAGCATTTAGCACAGTACTTAGCACATAGTAGGTGCTGAGTAAATGTTTACTGACTGACTGACATTTGTTTTCAAAAGTAAGTAGTCCTTACCTTAATTCCTGTTTGGGGACTATAGGACTTAGTAAAGTAGTATCTAGTTTTGTTTCATAATAGAGAAAGTACAAAGATTCTCCTAAAAGATGTAGTAGTAGTAATTTGTTAGAAATATAACTGAAAATTATTAGGATCAATATAATCTCCATCAATAACAACAATAATAACTTTCTTTGAGAAATTCCAAATTTATTGCATTGTTTTAATTGTGATAAATTAAATTTGACCAATAGAATGTACTTTATTATCTAACCTTTTTTTTTCCTTTTTAATCATGTTGTGTTTCTCGGCACATTCTCCTGGATGAACTCATTTTATTTCATAACTTCAGCAGTTACTCTATCACTAATGATTCCCAATTGATCTCTTCACTGTGACCTTTCACCCAGTGTTCATTTTCTGACTCCCACCTGCCAGTCTAAATACTTTTAAAAAGACATATTGTTCCGAGTTTGACTTTTCCTAAACTGAGCTCATGTCTCATTCCCCTGCTCATTCTTTTTTCATACTGATTATCAATTTGCTGTTTTCCCTGTTGTGTAAACTTTAACTTGTGTAATTTTCCTTGTCCCACCCTGTCTAACCACGTAACTCCAATGTTTTGAATTCTTCTTTGTATCCTCCCCCAAATACACATAGGTATTTCTTAGTGTATGATGTAAAAACAGCCAGTTCTCTATCTAATGATAAGTGGAGGTATGAATCAGTGGAATGGATAAGCCAAAATTGTAAATATCTAAAAAAAATCCTTCGGAACTTATTACATAATTTCATTTTCAGCATATCCACCTCCCTAGCCATATTCTCTTAAGACTAATGTGGGGGGCAGCTAGGTGGTGCAGTGGATAGAGCACTGGCCCTGGATTCAGGAGTTCAAATCTGGCCTCAAACACTTGACACGTACTAGCTGTGTGACCCTGGGCAAGTCACTTAACCCCCATTGCCTCACAAAAAAAGAAAAAAAAGACAAAAAGACTAATGTGAATTTATTTTAATTTCTTAAGAAAAACCCAACTGACTTTGAGAGAGTTGGTCCATAGGAGTGCTTGCTCAAAAGGGAGAAAAGATGTGAAATTATACATTAGCAGGAAATGATGTTGATGGATTTTTTACTTCATTTGTATGGGAATTCCTTCCAAAGATGCAGATGTGGTCTATTCATGTTTGCTCATGCTGGGTGACCCCTGTCTATGGTTTCCCATAAGTGTGATAGAACATAGAGAATTTCCTAGTTTTCTTTGGAAATTAAGAGGATTACAGGGAGTAATGCAGGAAATTCATTGATCATTGCTTACTCTCATCATAAATCCTTGTAATATTTCAATTATTAATTTCTTTGATGGTACCCTTTATACTGTAAGTATTTTGTATGTACATGTACACACATATATGTAATATATACATGATATATACATGTATTTGATAGAATATGATATAGGTGTAGTGTGTGCATTTGTGTATGTACATAAGTCAACAACCATACCAAACCACTTCAGCCATCTACTTGACTTATTACATTATTCATTCTCATCTCTGCTTCTAAGGTAATCAGATAATATTTTCATCTTTTCTCACAAATTATTAAAATTTCAATATCTACCTCATTAATTATCTTTGAACTCTACTCTGATTTATTAATGATTATTTATTAAATCAACTGGAAAAACTTTTTTCTGCATATATTTTTGTCACCTCTCTCTTTCCAGATAAACATATATTTATAAAACACACATATATATCCAAATTACCCTTAGTAAGAACAAGATTACTTGTTATAGAGTGTGTTAACAATATAGCAAATAATAAAACAAAAATTTCATAATTTTCATTGTATTAGCTTTGAGGAAAATAATAGCCTGAATCATCTCTAACCATTACTGACTTCTCAATTATGGAAACACGATCTCATAATTTAGGGGGCAAGGACAGCATTAAAAAATAATCTTTCAACAATTTTGTCAGAATATTCCTTCAAAAGATGAGTTAAATTTAGTCACTCCAGAAAGTTATCTTCTTTCTCTCTGTAATTCATTTAGTCTTTCTCTGCCCATCATTAGCATTCTTTCCTGAAAATAAAGTGCCAGTCTTGTCATAATCTCCTCAAAGATTCCATTTTCTGCTCAAGAAAGAGCAATACTTTTTACAGTCTCTATGGAAGAGGCTATTCAATATGGTATTATATATGTATATGTATATGTATATGTATATGTATATGTATATGTATATGTATATGTATATCTGTATCTGTATCTGTATCTGCATCTATATAAAGGTATACATATGAATATATGCACACAAATATATACATATACACTATATACCTCTACTTACACATGCAACATACAGAAACATATATATGCATTATTCTTAAAAATAATAAACATTTTTATTTAAAGTTTTGAATTCCAAAATCTACCCCCTTTTCCCTCCCTTCTCTCTCCCTTCCTGAGAGAGTAATTAGATATATGTTATCCATGTATAGTTATGTAAAACATTACCATCTTAGTCTTTTTGCATAAGAAAACTTGAATAAAAGAAAAAAATGAAAGAAAGTGAAAAATAGCATGCTCCAGTTTGTGTTCAATCAATATCAGTTCTTTCTTTGGAGGTGGATAGTATGCTTCATCATTAGTCCTTTTGGATTGTCTTCGATCATAGTATTGCTAAGAATAGTTAAGTCATTCACAGTTCTTCATCGAATATTACCATTCTCACTGTGCACAGTGTTCTCCTGGATCTGCTCACTTCATCATACATCAGTTCATGTATGTCTTTCCAGGCCTTTCTGAAACCATCCTGTTTGTCATTTCTTATAGCATATAATATTCCATCACAATCATATACCAGAGCTTGTTTAGCCATTCCCCAATTGATGGGCATTCCTTTGATTTCTAATTCTTAGCCACCACCAAAAGAGCTGCTATAAATATTTTTGTACAAATAGTTATTTTCTCTCTTTTTTGGGATGTCTATGGGATATAAACCTAGCAGTGGTATTGCTGGATCAAAGGGTATGCACAGTTTTATAGCCGTTTGAGCATAATTCCAAATTGCTCTCCAGTATGGCTGCATCCATTCATAACTCCACCAACAATGGATTGGTGTCCCAGTTTTCCTACATCCCTTCAAACATCCAAAATTTTTCGTTTGTACATTTGAATTATTGAATAATATCTGTGGGTTATGTGTCCAACTACATCCAGATTATTTTTCCTTTATAAATTTCTAAGCAAAACACATTTATTACAATCAAGCAAAAGATAACATGAAATGAAAAATTCACGCATCATTAATGGAACACTTGATGTTAGTATAATTATGATTTCAACTTGGTTTCCTGTTCTGAGATTTTTTTTTTAGGTCTTCACATGTTTGCAATGATTTGTTTAGTCAGGTAGATTTTTTTGCTAACAAATAAGCAAATATAATTCTATGATGTGCTAAGTAAATCCTGACTAATTGTGGAATTATCAGAGTCAAAATATGCTATTAGCTACATACTGTAGATCTAAGATTAACCAACTATCTTTCAAAATGAAAGAAGGAAGAAAATATAGATTATTCAGGGCACATTTGAAGAAATAATTCAAGCATTATCTTTACTGATTGTCTGTCAGTGACATTGTCCCCGTTTTTTATTTTAAGTTTTCTTTTTTTTAAGTACCAAATTCTCCCCTTCCCTTCAACTCCTCCCCCACATGTTGAGAAGGCAAGCAATATAATACCCATTGCACATGTGAAGTCATGTAAACATATTTCATTTGCTTTCCAGTTCTTAGCCACCACAAAGAGTTGCTATAAATATTTTTGTACATTTTTTTGCCTTTCCTCTTTTTCACAATTAATGTTATTAACTGTTTCCCTCCATCCTAATCCCTTCCCCATGATATTTACTCTATTATCTATCTTCTTTCACCCTATCCCTCCTCAAAAGGGATTTTCTTCTGACTGCCCCCTCCCCCAATCTTCCCTCCCTTCTTTTGCCCCTCCCTCCTTATCCCCTTCCCCTCTTATTTTATTACAGGGTTAGATAGATTACTCTACCCAATTGGATGTATATGTTAACCCCTCCTTGAACCAACTCTGATGAGGTCTTTGAGCCTATTCTGATGAGTGTGAAGTTCATTGACTGCCCTGTTCCTCCCCCATCTCTCCCCCCATTCCATAAGCCCTTTCCTGTTTCTTTCATGTGGGATTTCACCCCATGCTACCTCTGCCCTTCCCCCTCCCCCAGTGCATTCCTGTCACTCCTCAATTTTACGCTAAAGATGTCATCATGGCTTGCCACCTCTTTTTTTTTCTACTTTTGTTACATCCCTACCACTTTTTGTCTTTTATTATGCCCATTTTAGCATGAAATGTTCCATTGATATATTTAATTTTCTTAAGAGAACTATTATCTCCCATTCTGTTGTTTTCTTTGATTTCTTTGCATTGTTCATTTAAGGAAACCTTATATTTCTTTGCTGTTCTTTGGAATTCTGCATTCAGTTTGGTCTATCTTTCCCTTTGTCCTTTCACTTTCCTTCTTTTTTCAGCTGTGTGTAAAGCCTCATCAGACAGCAATTTTGCTTTCTTGCCCTTTTTCTTTGAGATGTTTTTTGTTTCTGCCACATGTACAAAATTGTATACTTCTGTCTATTGTTCTTTAAGCTCTCTACTAGATCTAATCTTTTAAATTTATTCATCACCTCCACTTCATAGTCATAGGGACATTATTTGTCTTATGGTTTCTTTAATTTCATAAATTTAAGTATAAATTTGCTATAAGAAGCTCATAATATGAACCACAATCAACTCCAGGTCTTGTTTTAACTGACAATATGGAGCTTCTTTACCTTTGGTTGCAAAGTGTATAACAAATCTATCTATGTGTAGAATCATTTCTTGGGTTGTTGCAAAAGATTGTTTGCTATGACTTGTGAGTTATTTAGACAAAACTATATTAGTCTCCGCCCTTCTTAATTTTGTATTCAAAGGGCAATCTTGTCTGTTATTCCATTTATCTTTTGATTTCCTACTTTAGCATATCAGTGTCTTATGATAAATGTGACATCTTTTTTGGTGTGTTATTTGTAGAAGATGATCTAGACATAAGTGATTTTGGCCTTTTTCAGCATTAATTGTTGGATCATAGACTTGTATTGTCATGCTGTTAAATGGTTTGCCTTGGATTTAAACTGATATTCTGTTATTTTTGAGATTATACCTCATTATTGGTTTTCTCACCCTTTTATTGACTATGAGGGCTACTCCATTTCTTCTAGGATATTCTTGCCAACAGTGGTATGTGTAATGATCACCTCAATTAAAATTAGTTATTCCTGTCCATTTAAGTTTACTCATACCCAAGGTGTTGATGTTTAAACTTTCCTCTCCTGTTTCACCACATTCAGCTTGTGTTGGGTCAGATGTTACTAATGGGAAGAGAGTAAGAAGGAATATTCCACAGTGATTGATGAACTATACTATCATTAAACCAAAATGACTATAAATAATATAAAATAACCCCCCCAAAATATATCTTAATTACCCTGTGTTCTTTAAAACTACGCTAATTAAATCTATTGTCACTATGCTTTAGTGAAAGCTTCACACAAGAATTCTTTTTTACTGACTTACAAATGTTGTGTTTCCAAATCCTATTTTATTTTATTAACCTGGTACTCAACTTTCCAAATGGCTGTACATTGAAAATAGAATGTGTCCTTGGGGAAATCAGGATCTTAGATTACAAGGTGAAGTTTATTTTTCCTTAATGACTTTTTAATGTAGAAACCACAGATAATTATCAAGAAAGGTATTTTATTGCTTTAATATTCAGGTAACTAACTTAAAATAACCAATTTTTCTAGTTTAAAATAGACAATCTACCTTGTGATTTTTAAGTATTGTTGGGAATTTCTACACTTTCCTATCACAGATTTCGACTCATTTATAAACTATGTATGTCATTATGTTAATCTCTTGGCCAGACCCTTAGGGATGTATGCCTTTCATAACTAGTGTTGAATTGTTTTTCTGATACCACAAATTAGTACCACCACTTTTAACATTCATTGGGGCATTTGGGGATTGCACTTTGAAAAACTAAGATTACTCTTTTGAGGCAGTATGGCATAGAAATAGAGAGCTAAATGTAGAATGAGAAAAACCTGAATTCTAATTCCATTTCAAAGACCGACTTGCTGTGTGATCCTAGTTGTTACTTAAACCTTCTGAGCTTCAGTGTCCTCACCTGCAAAATTGGGATAATAAAACCACCTACCTCATTAGGCTCTTGTGTAGGTCAAATGAGATGAAGTGTGTACAGCTGTTTGCAATCCATGAAATATCTCTATTATTATTATTTTGGATTAAATAACTATCTTGATTTCTTTGTATAGTTTCTATCTAATTCATTAAGTTTATTTTTATCATCTGCAGTGTGCACAGTGTTAGACTAGGTGCTGGGCAAAATACTAAGATGAATATGACACCTAACACCTCCTGTAGTCAAAAACATGATAAGCTAATGAAAGAAAGAAGACACAAAGAAATATAATGCAAAATAGGGCATGGATCATAATAACAGGAAAGTTGTTGTAGACTACCATGGAATGGAAAAAATCTTTCCAAAAACCTCTCTAAACATTTGTATAATTTATCAGACCTCCCACAATTTCCACCCCACCCTATTCCTGAACAGTTGTCTTACCTGAGAACCTTACCCCTCAGATTTCATCGAAAACTTAAGACCATTAGATATGAATGCCTTCTTTGCTCCCCTTCCCATCTTTCAACATTCAGAAGCTTTTTGTTACTATCTCTTCCTTCACTCCTATCTCATGTGAAGAAGTGGCTATCATTTTTGCCCAGGCTAAATTGTGTAAAAGATTCTGTTTCTTTCCATCTTCTTCAGTAGATTGTTTACTCCATTATCCCCATTGTTCCTCTGTATTGCCTGCTTCCCTGTTGCCTATAAAATACATGGTTTCCCCATCATCAGTTGCTATACTATCCCCACTTCTCCCTTTATACTATTGTCCTTTGTGATCTCATTAGCTCCTGTGCCTTCAAGGATTGTCTCTAGCCTTAACTTCTCTCTTAACCTTTTGACACATCTCCAACTGTCGTTGGACATCTTGAATTTGATGCCTCATAGCTATCCTAAGGGAAGCTAGGTAGCACTGGACCTGGTGTCAGGAAGACTCATCTTCCTGATTTGAAATCTGAGCTCAGACACATAGTTGTGTGACCCTGGGCAAGTCACTTAGCCCTGCTTGCCTCAGTTTCCTCATGTATAAAACGAGCTGGAGAAAGGAATGGCAAAACACTCTGGTATCTTTGCCAAAAAAATCCCAAATGGAGTTACGAAGTTACGAAGAGTAACTACATGAAGAGTAAGTTACTTGACTGAAATGACTGAACAATAGAAGTGATGAATATAGGAGTTAGACTAGATTGCCTCTCTGTTCCTTTTTAACACAAAAGTCTGTCATTAATGTGCTTTTTTGGCATCTTTCCAGAGTAGAAGTATGGTCCCCAAAATACATCCCCATAGTTTTTGAATGTTTGTATTCCCCTTTCCACTGGAGGTTGAATATAGTTACCAGGTAACTAAAACTTACCAAAGCCACATCACTATATGTATGTATGTATGTATATATATATATGTTATATATATGTATGTATATATATATATACACACATATACACATATATACACATATATATACATATACATATATGTGTGTATATATATATATATATAAAATATATAAGTATATATATATAATTGACAAGGAGGTAAATTGGCCATGCCTGTTGTATTTCTCTGAAGTTTAAGCATTAATGCATGTTAATCCAAATGGCAGGAATTCAAGGCAAATAAAAGTTCCTTTTTAGTAATTAGCTGTCCAAGTAATAGAACTATGTAAGATATTTAGGTTCTGGCCAAACAGTGTTACTTTGTCTCAATAGGCCTGAAATATGCTCAGCAACATGTATTTGTTTTAGTTATCTGGACTTAAATCCAGGACTAATAGCTTAAATTTGTTGTTACTCCTTTATGTAAGAGTTCTCTTAGAATATTCAAGGCTCCTGTGGTTGAGAAACTTGATCCAAATTACATATCTCATACTTTGTTGAAATCTTGCTTACATCACTGGGAATGACTCATTCATACAAGAATATCATTTGGCTCTCAACATCTTATCATTTACGTTAGTTTTGTGTATGAGGAATTTTAGAGGTAAAGGCATCTTGTAATTTTTCTGAACTAAGATTTTTATGGAATTTCTTTAAATCAGGGTTCTCCAATAGCTTGGGAGTACTGGGCTTTACAGATAGCTAATTATCTTAGGATGCCAAAAAGCAGGGTGATGATGATGATAGCTAGGATTCAAATAGTATTTTAAGGTTTGCAAGGTACTTTGCATATTATTATTGTTGTTGTTGTTGTTGTTATTATTATTATTATTATATTTGTTGAGGCAGTGAGGGTTAAGTGACTTGCCCTGGATCACACAGCTAGTAAGTGTCAAGTATCTGTATCTGTGGCTGCATTTGAATTCAGGTCCTCCTGAATCCAGGGCTGCTGCTTTATCTACTATGCCACCTAGCTGCCTCTTACTTTGCATATTATTACCTAATTTGTTTTTTTCTTTTAAATTTTTTTTGGGTGGGGCAAGAGAGTTAATTGACTTGCCCAAATGCCTTTTAATTTTCTCTCTTCAACTAAACCATAGGCTTTTGTGTGATGTATTAGATAGATGATTGGCTACAGAATCTAAAAACCTGATCATGCTTAGTACTGGCTCCGAAGTTAGAAGAAAGAGGTTCCAATCTCTCCTCTGACACTTATCACCTGTATGACTTTGGACAGCTCACTTTCTTAGCCTCCATTTCCTTATCTGTGAAATGAGGGGATTGAATTAGATGATTTTTGAGATTCTTTTCAGCTCTAAATTAATTATCTTATGAAATTAAAAAGCAAGCCAATCTCTTAGTACACATATCCTATCTGGAAATGATGACAAATTCCACATCGGGAATTTGTAGCTCCATGCCCCTCTGTGCCCCTCCCAAACAACAACAACAACAACCAAAAACTAGACCAGAACAAGCTCCTTGAGGCATATAATATATTTCTCTCCACCTAAAAATATCTATGTATAATAGTAGATCATCAACCTGTTAATTGATTAATTAAAGGCAAGAAAGTGAAATTGAATATTCAGAGGCTCTAATCTTCGTTTTTTCCCATCTTGCTTTGGTGTATTAATATCTGTGCCTGCTACATTTTTCTTTCTTGCATTATCAATGTCACTATTATCAATAATAACAATAACAATCTTAAGAATATGATCTATGGTTTTTGTCATGATGGGAGTTCTCTCCATCAACACAGATCACAGCTATTCTCTAACATGTTTGAAAACTACTTGAGGTTTAGGGAGAGGAGATAACTAGCCCAAGGTCATCCAGGTAATAATTATGAGAGGTGAGATTTGAACCTACATCCTTTCCTCTAACTCCGCAGCCACAACTTTCCTCCTAGTACTCTTGAATTCTTGGGTGTTTCTGTCTCCATGGACAACTGTTGATCACTAGTGATAGAAAACTCAAATAGTTGGGGCCAGTAATCCATACATAAGGATTCCTACAACCACCTATTGACTTGGTTTTAAGATGCAATGTCATCTGTGTTTGACTGCACTTTTATTTATTTGGTTAAATATTTTTCTGATTACATTTTAATCTGGTTCAGCTGCACTCAGGACTTGGCAGTAGCCTGCAAGCCATGTGTTTGACACTTCCTAATAGCTTATGGTTTAGTTACAGAGAGAAAACCAAAGGCAGAGAGCAATAGTAAACAGTGGTATAAGACAGCATTACATAAAGCGTTTGATTGTAAGGTATAGAATATAGATAAATATCGAGGGATTTAAAAGGCTATGACTACAGCTGAAAGATGAAGTAAGTGGAAGAGTGGAGTACACTCAGGGTAGCTAAGGCATTTCAGAGACTAGATATGAGACTCGGGCTTTTTCATTACAAGTCCACCATGCTGCCCCTCTGTATAAAATTAGCAACCATCAGGGGCATCTAGGTAGCACAGTGGATAAAGCACCGGCCCTGGATTCAGGAGTACCTGAGTTCGGTCCGGCCCCAGACCCTTGACACTTAACTAGCTGTGTGACCCTGGGCAAGTCACTTAACCCCCATTGCCACACGCAAAAAAAACCCCCCAAAAACCAAAATTAGCAACCATCAACAAAAACAAACACAGGCAATAAAGGTTAGTATCTTTCATGAAAAGACTGGTATTAATAGGGCAGAACCAAATGAACGTATGAACAAACTAGTCCAGAAAATGCTTTTGGTCTTTCTTGCCCTTTTCTCCCTTATCTCTAAATGTCTGAAAAATTCAGAGAAGTTTTTCAAACCAACATACAAAGGGTCAAAATCAGATAGCAAAGCAAAAATCAGTACAATCTGTCGTTCCATGCTGAACTAAGAGAGTATTCTTGGTGCGAGTTTGACATCTGACTTCTAATCATTACATCACCAATTTGTCTATTTGGGGAGACGGCATGTACTGAAAAGAGCCCTGGCCTTGGAAGTCATATCATCATGGCCCAGCCACTACTTACCAGTTTAGACAAATCTCATGAGTTTTCTGAGCTTCAGTTTAATTATTTGTAAAATAAGGGGGCTGGAATACAATGATTCAAGATAATCCCAAAGGACTAATGATGAAGCATATGGTCATAGCATTTAATACCACCTCCAAAGAAAGAACTGATATTGATTGAACATGGACTGAAGCATGCTGTTTTTCACTTTCTTTCATTTTTTTCTTTTACTTGGGTTTTCTTGTACAAAATGACTAATATGATAATATTTTACATAATTGCACATGTATAATCTATTTCTGACTGCTTAGTGTCTCAGGGAGGGGGGAGAAGAGAGAGGGAAGGAGGGATAGCATTTGGAAATCAAAACTTTAAAAAAAAGAAAAAGAAAAAATGAGAGGGTTGGAATAAAGGAATATAAAAAGTTTAAAAAAAGGCTCTTTCAACTACATAATTCTATACTTTTGTGAATTTCAAGCTGTATTAGCAAAATGACCATTGAGAACTGTTTCACATTGTGGTCTTATAGAGTCCTAGGGTATCTGGTTTTTCTCACTGAAGAATCATTAATATTAACTATTATATAGGGTCTTATATTTAAGTGTTTAGATTCATAAAATCTTTCATCTGTTAGATTTAGAGTTGAGGTAATGTGCAACTGTGGAAATGACATTATACTACAAATAGGTAACTCACAACTTTTTTTCTTACTTTTGTATATATTGGCCAAGGGCCTTTAGACAATTCACAACTTCTATGAGCCTCAGATTTATTGTCTCTACAAAAGGGAATAGATAATGGTCTTGCAAGCTTTATAGTTGTAGTCATCAGATGAGATCAGCAATGCGTACATGTTTTGAAAACTGAAAACAACATATAATTCTCATTTTTAAATAGCTAGCGATTAGTTAGGAGGCTGTTCCAATAAAGTAGGCAAAAAATTATGATAACCTACACTAAGGTGGTGGTGCTGGCGGCAGTGGTGGTGGTGGTGGCAGCAGTAGCAGCAGCAGTGATAATGAAACAGGGGGTAGACACAAGAAATATTTCAGGGTCAAATCAGCAGTACTTGGCAGCCAATTGGACATGGGAAGTGATAAGGAAGGAAGAATCAGGGATGATGCCAATGATTAAAACCTGAGTAACTGCTGGATGATACCACCCAGAGAAAGAGGGAAATCTTATTGAATAGTTAATAGCTATCATCTGTTTGATTAAATTGAATAACATGGTAAAATTTTTGTTTGTTTTTAAGACTTTCTATTAGCCCCTCTGACCCCCCCATGTCAAATTAATTGCTTTCCTTTTGAATGACTTTATTTTTGTAATGGGCCTAGGTTGTCAAAGAAGCAAGATTGCCTTTCTTTGTCAGGAAAGTGTGGAATTTGTAAAACAAAAGTTGAGCAACAGATAAAAAGAACAAGCCTTTTTTTGATTTTCAAATGCATTCTATATTTTATGACTTTTTCCTTACTTGGGCCCTGGCCATCTAATTTTCCTTAGGTGCCAGTGATTGCTGTGCTGGGTTCAGGTGGTGGGTTCCGTGCCATGGTGGGATTTTCTGGTGTGATGAAGGCACTGTATGAATCAGGAATTTTGGATTGTGCCACATATGTTGCTGGTCTTTCTGGCTCTACCTGGTAAGTTTGCATTTTTTAATCTTGGTATTTCTGTTGCACATTTTAAATTGTTTTCATTTAGTATTCCTATTATTTGAAAAGAGTATTATGGAAATGTGAAATTCAGACCTTGAAATATTGAATCGAACTTAGCATGATGAAATGGCTTGTGATAATCATAGAGAAGCTCCCTGGGTAAATCTATACCTGATAGGATTCATCACAAAATTTTACTTTCCTTAGCATAGCAGTGTTTTAAAATTATATACAGGGGCAGCTAGGTGGTGCAGTGGATAGAGCACTGGCCCTGGGGTCAGGAGTACCTGAGTTCAAATCTGGCCTCAGACATTTGACACTTACTAACTGTGTGACCCTTGGCAAGTCACTTAACCCCATTTGCCTCACCCCCCCCCAAAAATATATATATATGTATATACAAAATTTATAGATATATATATATAGAGAGATATATAGCTATACAGAAAAAAGTAAATTTTGTGACAAGCCCCATCAGCTATAGATTTACATGTATACATATATATATATATATATATATATATAAATGGTTCAACTTGAAATCATATTCTAGATATAAAAATATATATATAATATGTCAAAAAATTCTGGGCTCAAAGGAAATCTTTTTTTTTGAGGGGGGGTTAATAGTGGTCAGTGGTCTTTTTGCCTTCTATCCCCACCCATGGTTTCTCCTGAGAACATCAGATTTTAGTTTGTCTTAAAGGCCCCTCAGCTTCTGTGCAAAGACTCAAGCTAACAACTTGTAGTGTTAAAATAAGTTTTATTTATACTTTAAAAAATGACTCATGCCTGAGCCCGTAAACAGTTAATAAGACCCATTTTCCTTTTCTGGTCATCCTCCTGATGTTCTAGTACACAGTAGCCTAAGCTTATAGTGACAGCATTTCATACCTTTGACTTTGATGATTACTATATCAGGCGGCATGCCAAATGCCAAGGATACAGAGAAGGGCAAAAAGATGGCCCCTAACCTCAAGGAGCTCACATTTTAATGATGGAGATGACATGTGAATAACTATGTACCTACAAGATAATATTGTAAATGGAATGTATTTTAGAGGAAAGGCACAGTTGAGGTTGGGGGGAGCTTTAGAGAGAGGACATGAGAAAGGTAGTTTGTGTAAGTTAATATTGAAGCTGGACCTTGAAGGTATCCAGCCCCAAGTCTGATAGTTGTGTAGCCTTGAACAAGTCACTTTATTCCTGTAAGCCCATATTGCTCATCTGTAAAGCATACGTAAATACATTTACACTCCAAATTCACAGGGCTATTATTGAGGAGCCAATCAGATAGTGATGTCATCATGAAACATTTAGCTGGAAAATTCTTCGTAAATTAAAAAAAAATATTACGTCAAAGTCCATGCTATTCATTAAGTATGCATTTTTCTTAGGGCCAAATAGTATGAAATGCCGTACAGAAAACATGTGGAATATTTCAGAATGTTTTGGTATAAACAAGAAACAAAATAATTTTAACATCTGTTTCAAATATGAATCATGTGATGAGTTTTCTCAGTTTATATTTAAATACAGCAAAAATAAAATCAGTTTTGGATAGAATTTTAAAATAAATTAATTTGGACATAGTTTGTATTCACAACATATGAATGTACAGGTTTGTCATATGTCAGCATAATGTAATTCTTTGTGCAAATGTGTTTGTGAAAGATCTTTTGGTAAAGATACTGTTGCTCTTAGTTAAGTTGTGTGCCCAGGTGAAAGAGACATAGAGATACAGACTCCTCTGGCTCAGTTGGGTCGAATTAGTTTATTGTTTTATCCTTATAAATCTAGCGAATCTATTTGGATACAAAAGGAATCGATTGTTCTAACAGTGAACTTTGAAAAAAGGAAAGATCAGTTTTATAGATTGCTATCCAAATTCTACGACTAAAAATATCTAGAATCCCATTACATTAAGCTGCTTGGTGGTAGAGTGCAAAACTTGGAGTTAGGGAGTCTTGAGATCAAATCCTGCAAAAAACTCTTACTTTCTATATAACCCTGGGCAAATCACTTAACCTCCTTGTACTTCAGTTTTCCCATTTGTAAATGGAGAGAATAATAGTACCTACCTCACAGGGTTTTTGTGAGGATAAAATCAGTTAAAGTACATAAAGTCCTTTGAAAACTTTAAAGTACTAGATAAATGAGCTCTCTCATCTCTCTCTCTCTCTCTCTCTCTCTCTCTCTCTCTCTCTCTCTCTCTCTCTCATTTCTCTCTTTCTATATATAAAATTTGTGACAAAGAAGCAGCACAGCGTAATAGATAGATTGCCTCAGAGTAAGGAATGCCTGGATTTAGGTCCTATCTCTATCATGTATTAGCTGTGATACACTGGGCACATCACTTATCCTCTCAGTATCTGAAAGAGCTCTGCAAGACAGTTAAGTTGTAGAACCATTGAAGATCTGCATCTGGACAGGGGATTTCCATATGAGAATTTCTCTCTGTGATTATTCCTTCCACCAATGCATATATTTAACTCCTCCATGCCTTCTTCATCTCACTAAGCTTATCTCTTTCTCCTTTCTTTGTTTCTTTCTCCTTTTCTCTCTCTCTGTCTCTCTCTGTGTCTCTCCCTCCCTCCCTCCTTCCTTCCTTCCTCACTTCCTTCCTTCTTTCCTTTTTTCTTTCTTTCTCTTTTTTGATTAGGGCATACTTTCCTTAGGCCAATGAGGATGAAAAGACTGAGTGTTCAGGAGATAGGAGATAATTGATGCAACAAGGTTCCAAGGGATTTAGTTTGTGAAAGTGGGAAAAGCAAGGAGTATGTGTGTCTTGGGGGTGGGGCGAAGATTATCCTTGCTAAAAGGAGAAATGTTTCTTCCTCAGAGAGTTATTTGTTTTATCATAACTGAGGCCTACACTTATTTGTGGGGCAGCTAAGTGGCACAGTGGTTAGAGTGGTTGGACCTATAAGGTCCAAGTTCAAATTGGGCCTCAGACACTCACTAGCTGTGTCACCCTGGGAAAGTCACTTTATCCTTGTTTGCCCTGGTTCCTCATCTGTAAAATGAAGACACAATGGCAAAGGAAATAAATGTCGAACCACTCTAGTGTCTTTGCCAAGAAAACCCCCATGGACAAGTCCATGGAGTCACAAAGAGTCAGAAACAACTGAATGACTTAACAATAATGATACTTATTTGAGAGTAGTATGAAGGTCCTTTGCACACAGATCCCTAAATCCTTTAATATCCTAAAACCAGAATGATCTTTCGCAGTGATTTTTACATTAATAACATAAAGGTTCTAATTCTTCATGTACTTAAGGCCTACACCCTCTGTTGTATTAGTTTTTAAATGAGGTAACTTTTCTTTCCCATGGTTTCACTCCTGCCTGTGGGTGGGCAGAGTTAAAAATCCAGATGGAGGCTTGAGCCTGTTCTGCAAACAAGCACCTTGGGGACCTGATTATGCGCTGTCTTTGCCTGTGTTCCCATGGTGATGTAATATTCTTGTTTTATCAGACTCAGGCTGATTCTTGAAACTCTGTGGCCTTGGTCATGATCAAATAAGGTAATTTAATAAAAGGTTACACAAAGTTTAGGTGCAATATGAATATTAACTGCTGTCATTACTATTAATTACTAGTGAAGCGCTTTCCTGATCGATAGAGATGTACTTATATATGCAGTACTGATTCAGGCTTGTTCCTGATTTCCAGAATCACTAATCCTTTGAATTTTTAATGATGGAGTCTTTCAGACTGGCCTAAATTTGCTTTCTATTATGAATGATAGAAACTTCTTTATAAATGGGCACAGGTAATCCATTAGCTCATGAAATGATGATGCACTCAGTAAGAAACATAGTTTTTCTTTCTATTCTTTATTGAGTCTTGCCTTTAGGATTGGAGAAATCACTTTTCTTTGCATGCATGCATACACACACACACACACACACACTCATACACACTCAACCTTTGTGGCTCTGTAACTTTTTCTTCTCATATGGGGAAGGAGAAAGGAATAAGCTTTTATATATTGCCTACAATGTGCCAGACACTATGCTGAAAACTTTTTTCCAGATATTATCTCATTTGATACTTACAGAAACGCTGAGTGGTAAGTGGTACTATCAGCTCAATTTTAGAGGAAGTGAACAGAGACAAAAAGGTTAAATAACATGCCTAGGGTCCAGTAAGTGTCTGAGGATGGTATTGAACTCAAGTCTTCCTGACTTCGGGACCAGAGCTCTATCCCTCACCAGCTACCTCACTGCTTTCTTCTACTCTTTGTTGTCTCTTCTAACCCTGTTCATCCTTCAAGATCTATCTCAAGCTCTAATGTAATTTTCATGACATTTTCCCCAAATATCTTAAACCACCATGGCCTTTTCCTTCCCTTAACTACACTGAAATACTTATCATCTGAAATAATATCTGAATGTCCAATTATCTGGTATTTGATAATTTATTGCCTTTTTTCTTTTATTGTTGGTCCCATGGACATTTGTCTTATTTCCCCAAATATATTAGAAGCTATTATATGGTTAGGACAGTGCTTTATACTTAGCATATATTTCATACGGTTTGAATTGAAACATTTGATGTTCACATGTTTGTTTATTCAGTGCTAACTTTGTGAATTGTATCTTATTGTACATGTAATTTTATATCTATATTGTAATTCATAAATGCATACATACACAAATACATATACATACATATATAGATACACACATACACATTTTTCCCCATTGATAGATTTTAATCTTCTTGAGGGCAGGGGTAGTTTTGTTTTTGTGTTTTTAATCACTTAGTATTATGCCTAGTACATCTTAATTTAAGAAATATTTTATATAACACCATGAAAGGTACTATGGAGAAAGACAAAATTAATCACTTCGATTCCCTTATATCTATATGGATTTTAGTAAATGTCTGACACTGAAGAATGACTTTTGTATGCTAATGGATGAGTGAAGTCAAACTCATTAGAATAAGAACAAAAGAAAACATAACATAAAATCTAAAGATAGTGTGATGTAGTGGATAGAGAAGTAACCTTGGAGCTAGGAAGAACTGAATTCAAGTATCATCTTTGACATGCTGGCTTCATTACCCTGGACAAGTCATGTCAGCTCTTAGTGTTCTAGACAACTCTCTAAGATTTGGAGTTTCTGACTGGCATTGATAAAGGGAATTTCCTCATCAGGAAGATGTATGTATGTATGTATGTATGTATGCATGTGTGCCTATATATTTTATGTATGTGTATGTGTATATATGCATATGCATGTATACACAAAAACACACATATAGAGCAGAATATTTAGCTATAATGAATTAGTTTCATTGTAGTGAATGGACTTATTAGAGTGTCTGGCTAAAGTTTCAGGGAAGTAATCAGTTTGAAGGACAGTATTTTTAGGATTTAGAAATGATTTTGTAAATAATTTTTGTCTTAAGGACTTTCTTTAGTTTTTACAATATATATTTATTTACATAGTGAAGTTCGTATAAATGACTCCCTAGGACATGAATTGATGAGAAAATAAAGGTTAAAATAATAGAAAAGTGAAGTGATCACTAGATTCCATATTTTTTGAAAAAGCAAACACAGCTGGAGGGTGTGAGATTGAAGTCACAAAAATTGTCATGGAGTTTCTTGGAAGTCTAGGTGGAGTATGCATAATATAATGGAGGTGAAGTATTATAACCTCTCAAGAAGTCAGTGAATATATTTATCTTTCATAAATATGCCAGATTTTCCACACTGACCTTTTCTTCCATATCTCTTCCATTTGTGGTGCTGCCATGACTTTAAAGAGATCTACCTACAGTTAAGTAATGGAGAGTAAAAACAGCAATGTCAATTTGATCCTAGGAAAACTATAAATATACTCTTGTCACTCAATGTTTAATAATAAATTGTACTAGGTATGGTTCAACTTAAGCTGCTTTTCTGTTGTGGAAACCATTTTTTTTATATTAGTATTTTTATTCCAGGAATGATATAAGAAGTATTCAATAATTAATCAAATCTTTACCAAATAGTTGGCTTTTAGAGGGATATTAAATATGATTTCAGTCAAATACTTCAGAGATACCAGGATGAAATAGAATGCTTTAAATTTTTTTTTCCAGATGTAGTTATCATTGGGTTTTGCGCAGTGGAAATATCCTAGACTTTGTAGGATTTTGCCATGACATTTAGGTGTGAAATGAGGTAAGAAGGGCCATTGAGTAGAATGAAGAAAAAAACCCTGGGAAAATAAATGTCCGAGTTGTGTAATATGTGTGTAACTGATCCATGACCATTGTTTGACAAAAATGAGGTAATAGAGAAACTTTTGGAGAAGCCCCAGACCACCCAGATTTTCTGTGATCACAGAAGAGAAAGTTATCAAGGGCAAAACACCCACTGCAGCTGCTGTTATCTTGAGAGTAATTACTTTTACTATAAGTTGTATTATTAATTTATGTTATTTTATTTTCATTGATATATTTTGTTTGTACATCACCTTAATTTTCCAATATATTCTTCTCTCGTTACCAGCCAGAGAGCTACCATGTGAATAAGAATGAAAAAGTAGATCCACAAAATAACCCTGTCGGTCCATTTTTCTGTCATATTTTCCAATGGTACAGAATGAAATTCTCTTCTCCTCACCCCCCCCACCCCCCTCAAGGGAAATTCTCTCTAGAGGACATGATTTCAACTGTTTTATCACTTGACTCCCTGCTATTACCTTCCTGACCCAGAGATTCCCTCTTAGTAAAGAAATCACCATTTTTTCCCTTCAATTTTGTACCAACTTTTAAAAGCAGTAATTAAAGGACATAAGGAGAGAAGTTGGTGTTGTATGAAAGGAAAAGTCAAAATCAACCCATATTTAAGCAGTGAGGAAGAAAAAAAAGATATTGTCATATATTTTGTTAGATGAGGTACCACATGTAAATACTTTTCAAACCTTAAACTAATAGATAAACATAAGCATACTTGCTATAATAATTATATTATCAACAGAAATAATATCAGAGATTCCTAGAATCTTTTGATCTGAACAGTATTCTCATGTATATAAATGTATGCATATTCATGCATACACAAAACACACATGTATATGGATATATATATTTTTTTTTTTGTGAGGCAATTGGGGTTAAGTGACTTGCCCAGAGTCACACAGCTAGTAAGTGTTAAGTGTCTGAGGCTGGATTTGAACTCAGGTCCTCCTGAATCCAAGGCCAGTGCTTTATCCACTGCGCCATCTAGCTGCCCCATATATGGATATATTGTACACATGTATTTCTGTATATGTGTGCATGGATGGATGGATAGTGAATCTTACATTAGGAAATATTCATTACTGATCCCGATTGATAACAGGGACTTTAGAAGAGAAGGAATTGGGGCAGCTAGGTGGCACAGTGGATAGAGCATCGGCCCTGGAGTCAGGAGTACCTGAGTTCAAATCCGGCCTCAGACACTTAACACTTACTAGCTGTGTGACCCTGGGCAAGTCACTTAACCCCAATTGCCACACTAAAAAAAAAAAAAAAAAAGAAGAGAAGGAACTATTTAGGATATGACTAGCTGACTAAAGAGATACTGTTAGAGAACATGGTTTAGATTTGTGCTCTGTAACATACAAGAATAATGGCTCTTTGCCAAGGATAGAACAATCTGGTGGGAGGCAGGGAGATGATAACTGTTAATTGAAGAATAGATATGGACATAGAGATAGAGGTAAAGAAAGAGAGATAGAGATCTATCTATCTATCTATCTATCTATCTATCATCTATCTATCTATCTATCTATCTATCTATCTATCTATCTATCTATCTATCTATCTATCTATCTATCTATCTAAATTGCATACCTCAGAGAGTAGCAGATGTGACAGGAAATAAAAAGAGTGAGAAGAGATCTCATGGAATAGGGGAAAGAATACAGGATTTGATGTCCAAGGACCTGAGTCCAAAATTTATTAACTATGTTTCTTTTGGCAAGTCATTTACCATCTCTTGGTTTCATTTTAATTATGAGTTAAAATGAACAACTGAGATTGATGAAAGTACAATTCTGGCCCTTGGTCTATGATATAATCATACAAGCAATAGTAATTCAAAGGAGGCAATATTCATGAAGATGAGCCAGAGCAGTATTCATGGTTTCAGGATTTGATCTATTGATGCACAGAGTATGGGTGATAAAATACGTTAGCTATGTTAGTGTGAACAAATAAATATAGGCTCATGGGGATAACTAAAAGTTTATGAGATTTTAATTAAAAATAGTGGAGAGCAATGGAAAAAACATACCTTGTTCTAAAGGAATAAAGCAGCAAAAAGGACTAGCTGGAAAGACTAGAGGGGTATCATGACATATCCAGATACCCTACAGTTGCTCTGTTTGGAAGTTGACAGACCTGAGGAGGGAAATAAATACCAACTTGATGATCAGAGGTGGAAGAACTGGGAGTGACAATGTGTTCTTTTTTAAATAATATCTTCCCCAATTACATGTTAAAACAATTTTTAAAAATTTAAAACTTTTTTGGTTCCAAATTTTGCCCTTCCATCTAGAATCTTTTTTTTTTTTTTTTAGGTGAAGTACCACCTCACACCTATTAATTATTGATAGATATCAAAAAGATCCTATTCCTGCACAGGAATTGAAGAACTTTGTATAGTCACTGATTTACTCCCAGACTGAAAAAGAGAATTTAGATGGTCTCTTGACAATGTTTATCAATAAAATAGGCATGACAGGTATCCTGCTCCTGAGGATTTGCTACAGAAGGTGGTGAGATCAGTGGAGAACATTGTGGACAAAGTATGATTTTTGAGCTGATTGGTGAACTTTTTGCTCCCTTCCAGCTCTGGGATTTTACCATTCTAATTGTGAGAAACTGAGTGGCAATCATGGGTAAGGACCTGGCCTAAGAATTGGAAAGGCCTTAGTTGAAGTTATGCCTTTAACACAGTGTAACTCAGGGCAAGTCGCTTAACCTTCAGGAAAAGTCTCAGCCAACATTGTCTTAAATTAAAGAATCAGGTGAGAATCAGCAATTGCTATAGGGGACTTCCTCACGAGAAGAAAATCCTATACCAATGAAATGTCATTAATAATTAGCTCCATTAATAAGCTCCAGTCCAAAAAATGATTAAGAAACTTTGTATAGGGGCAGCTTGGTGGCACAGTGGATAGAGCACCAGCCCTGGAGTCAGGAGGACCTGAGTTCAAATCTGGCCTCATACACTTAACACTTACTAGATGTGTGACCCTGGGCAAGTCACTTAACCCCAATTACCTCACAAAAAAAAAAAGAAACTTTGTATGAGTAACTTGATCACTTTTTCTTGTGGTACTCCTAAAGAATGTCAGTGAAAGACCTCTCTAAATATTTGCAACTTATTTGATGTGAAGGGGACCAAGAGATAGAGAAATCATATGAAATAATATGTTCCCAAATAAAAATGCATACATTTTAATTTGATATTAGCTGACTTAAGTGTGAAGATGGTCCCTGGGGGTAGATGGGGAAAATAATCTGTAAAGAAAAATGGTTAAGAGGTAGCATAGAATAGTGAAGAGGGGAAGAGAGTTGACCTTGGGAGTCAAGAAGATCTTGATTCAAATCCCAATTCTGACCCATTCTAGCTGCATAACCACCCCCCCCCAAATCATGTTATATTTCTGTACTCTTAGGCAAATCTCTAAGACCATAAATTGTAGACCAATTGTAATCCTATATTGTTACGGGAGGTTTTTTGACTGGGAGTTCCCTCTAGCTATGAAATAGCTGTGTAGAGATTTATGGGTGAGTGTATTTAGATGGTGTGGTGGATAGAATATTGAACTTGTGATTAGAAAGACCTGCCTTTAAATCTTGCCACAGACAGTTATGCAACAGTGTGACTGTGGATACATCATGTAACCTTTCAGCCTTAGTTTCTTCATCTGTAAATAGAGTTAAGAGCACTTATCCCCACAACATTGGGATATCAAATTATGTAATGTACTTTGTAAATCTTAAAGTGATATAGTAATTGTTAGTCATTACTATCGACATAATTTTTACTACTCTATGTTTATTAGCTATTAATATTTCATATAAATGCATATATGTACATGCATGTATATAGTAAGGAAATTTTTTCTCTTACTCAGAAGTTATATATGCCAATATATCATGAACATTTTCAAAAAGAAATTAAGAGGGCTCAGACATGGTCATCACCAAAAAAAAATTCACATAAAAATGAAATGGATCATAACATAATAGAGAGGAAATGACTGGTTACTGATAAGACGGTTTTCAGAATCAGCTGTGTGTATGCAGTAACTAGTTAGAACATAGGATAAAATCAATACCATTTCAGAAAGAAGGATATATGGGTTGGAAGATAGCATGTATAATTACAGCAGGTTCAACTTGAGGTGCCTTTCTTATCTCTATGAAATAATTATGAGAATGGTCTAGTTGTATGTTGCAGGTATCCTTGATGAACATATGAGCTGAAACTAAGTAGACTTTTGTGGATGATTTTTATAGACTAGGAGTTATCTTCATAGCTGCACAATTGATTGAGAAGTAGAGCAAACCTAACATTTCACTCTATTTTTTGTTTATATATAAAAATCATGAGTATAAAAAGCTCTTTTCCAATAAGATGTCTCCTGTGCACATGTTTAGATTGTAGAACAATCCTCATAGATTCACTAACAGAAATAACTTTCTTTGAAGATGATTTTCTTTTTGAGACAGCTGTCCTGTGAGCCTTAATTTCTGTTAACTGTTTTCTTTATTCTTATAGGTACATGTCATCTCTATATTCTCATCCTGATTTTCCAGAGAAGGGACCAAAGGAAATTAATGAAGAGCTAATGGTCAGTGTCAGCCACAATCCCCTTTTGCTGCTACACCCCAGAAAGTCAAACGCTACATAGAGTCCTTATGGAAGAAGAAAAGCTCTGGACAGCCAGTCACTTTTACTGACATCTTTGGGATGTTGATTGGAGAAACCCTAATCCACAATGTAAGCAGCACTAACATTTCTAGTTTTTTTTAAAATAGAAATGGGTATCTTTTATTGGATCATATAAAAGGTTTTTTTTTAATCTCTTAAATCTCACAATGGTAGATAACCTGAGTATTATTCATCACTTTGTTAAGGGATGAAAACTTTTATGAAGTCTAAATGCATAAGTAAATGTCTGGTAGTAAGGTGGTTACCTCAATGTGCCAGTCTTTCTATCTCTTAATGAACTGAAGTAGATGACTAATTGAAAGGCTTTTTGTGTTTGGTGCATGCATATTTATAAACACATTTTTTATATCTTTGTTTTTTAGCAGGTAATTTCAATCATTCTGATCATATTAGTAATTAGATGTAAGATAGGAGTATTCTCTATGTTAAATGCATTTTTTATGACTTTCTTTTGTTTTCCTCCTCCATTTTATGGAGAAATACATAAACTACTTAAAAAGTAATGTGAGAAGGGTAGGAAATATCCTTAGAATCATCAATATTAATGCTAACAATAGCAACAGGTAATATCTGACTTTATATAGGGCTTGAAGTGTTTTGCTTTGCAAAGGTCTTCAGTACTCATTTCATTTGAAACTCACAATATCTCGGTGGGGGGGGGGTTGGCACCACAGTTACTACTATCCTCATTTTAGATATAGGGAAACTGAGGTACAAATTAAATTACTTGCTTATATCCAAAAAGTTAGCATCTGAGATGGGATTCAAACCCAGTTTTCTCCTGACTTCAACTCCATCACTCTTCCCATTTGGCTTTAGGAATGATTATGCTAAAATCATTTTAATACTTCCATAATCACAGGGTCTGCGGTTTCATTAGTGTGGGCATTCCCTCCAGATACTCTTGGGCTCAAAATGATTACCTCAGTTCTGCAGAGAAAATCACAGCCAGTATTGTCATGAACTTGTAGTGCTTACTGGGAGTGAACAAATTTATCTATGTGATGTTAGACTAACTTGGCCTTGAGGCTTTGTTTCAGTGTAAACAGCGATTAGTGATTAGTAGTTTGATTTGTAGAAAGTAGATCTTTTCTACCTGACTTCATGGTTTGGAAAAATGTTCCTTGACAACTTAGCTACTTTTCCTTCTCACTTGTTCAGCCCCAGTATATAGAATTTTCTTAGAAGAGGGAGGGGGTAGAAGCCAACACACACACACAAACACACACACACACACACACACACACACACACACACACACACACAGGAGGAATCCAAGATCTCCAGGGGATTTTTTGCCCTTAGTGTTCAGGAAATGGACCACATTGAGCACGCCCACCTGAATGATGACCGCAGCTCAGCATTCCATCCGAAGATGAAACAGAGGAAACAGAGAAGGATCCTTCAGTGCCAAGGTGTCCTGAGGGGAAAGTTCCTTCCTGACCCCATAATTGGCAATTCAGTGAAAGACATAACTTCCTAGAGTTGATTGTTTTTAGAATGCAGATAATTACTTCACACAGTCTGTCTTTCATTTTGTTTACATAGATTTCTAAAAAAGTAATGAACATACTTTTTATTATGCAAGTTCAAAACAATTTAAAAACATTTCTCATTGCTGCTAATGGCGTGTTAAAGAGCTAGCACGAGTTAGTGCTAGAGTGTTGGACTTGGAGTCAGGGAAACCTAGTTTTAAATTCCACCTCAGATATTTCTATTGATTCTAATTTTGAGCACGTCACTAATGTCTCTAAATCTCTTTCCTCTTCTGTAAAATGGGATGGAAAAATCAAATGAGATTCGCAAAAACATCTTGCAAAACTTACAGTGCTAGATCAGTGACAACTATTATATTTAACCTACCATTGTCTCTTATTTTTCTTTGAGCAGAGAATGAGCTGCACTCTAAGTAGTTTGAAAGAAAAAGTAAATAAAGCACAATGTCCTTTGCCCCTCTTTACCTGTCTCCATGTGAAACCTGATGTTTCAGAGTTGATGTTTGCAGGTAAGAACTTTAAACTTTCTATATTTTCTAGGGGGTTTTTTTTGCATGTGTCTTAACTTTTTTTTTAAGAGGTCATAATATAATCTGTAAAAGACTATATTTGTTGTTGTTTAGTTGTGTGTGATTCTACATGACCCCATGGACTTTTTCCATGGGATTTTCTTGGCAAAGACACTAGAGCAGTTTGCCATTTTCTTCTCCAGCTCATTTTACAGATGAGGAAACAGAGGCAAACAGGGTTAAGTGATTTGTCCAAGGTTGCACAGCTTGTAACTGTCTGAGCCAGATTTAAACTCAGGAAGATGAGTCTTTCTGACTCTGGGCTTGGCACTCTATCCACTGTGTCACATAGCTCTTCTAAAGTGGTATATAGGGGGCAGCTAGGTGGCACAGTGGATAAAGTACTGGCCCTGAATTCAGAAGTACCTGAATTCAAATCTGGTCTCAGACACTTAAACACTTAACTAGCTGTGTGATCCTGGGCAAGTCACTTAACCCTCCATTGCCCTGGCAAAAAAAATAATCAAGTGCTATTTAAAATATGCCAGTTATTTTATTATTATTATTAGCCTCCAGTCTGGTGATGAATTCATTCCCTGACCCTTGTGAAGTTCTCCTGCTGAGCTCAAGCAATGATTTAAGCGATATAGGGATACACTGATAAATTTTAACATTCAGGCTCTCTGGAAAAAAAAAAACCCAACACCACACAACAAGGTAGGAATACATACACACACTTTTAAGCTTACTCTGCATTATAACACTTTCTTAAGTCTAAATTCATACAGTTAACAAAACAAGTCCCAATGTGTAGTGATCGTAGATTTCTGAGGTGTACAATGTTCACACCGAAACTTTAACAACCAAAAACTCTAAAGCTGGTTAGAACTGGCCCCGAGAGTACCCTTAGGCAGTATGGATGTAGTGGATAGAATCTTGAAATTGGAGTCAGGAAGACCTTAAATTCAAATCCTGCTTCTGATACTTATTAACTGTGTGACCCGGAGCAAGTCTCAAGGTCCTAATCTCTTTGGACTTCAGTTCTTTGAGTATAAAATAAATGGATTGGACTCAGTGGTCTCTAAGGTGACTTCTGGTCCAAATATGGTCCTTTTGAAAAATCCCAGGATAGGAACTAAATGTCCAGTGATCATTGATTCTCCCAGGTTTACCTTTGCTTAAGTGTTTGAGACAACTTTCTGAAGACCATTTGTTTTATTTCGTGTCTATGTAGTAGAATTGAGAATCCCTATTGGGGAGTGAGAACAAGGTACCAGACTTTTAATTGATTGAATTTAAAAGGCCCTTTAGTAAAGGTATATGCTTACAACCACGAGCACAGTTTCACCAACAACCTTGTGCCAAGTTGACTATTATAGATGTTATTATCCCCATTTTACAATATAAGAAACTGAGGCTCGAAGAGAATTAATGACTTGTCATGGTATACTCTACTAGTGAACACAAGGGGGCAGGATCCAGAATCCAGACCCAAGGAATCTTTTCATATAGCGCCCTAACCAACCTATATATATAACCCTATAAAAATATAGGATAGAAAAATGGTAGGTAGATACAAAGAAGGAAGGAAAAAGATCTGAGTTCTTAGTGATGTCATGTACCTCCTTTTCCACTTGCCAATTCTATTTTTTAAGGAGTTTTCTCCTTCAGTGAATTTTTGTGCCTCTTTTTCTATTTGGTCAGTTCTGCTTTTCAAGACATTCTTCTCCTCATTGTTATTTTGTACCTCTTTTATCATTTGGCCTGGTCTGTTTTTTTTTTTTTTTTTTAGTGAGACAATTGGGGTTAAGTGAGTTGCCCAAGGTCACACAGCTAGTAAGTGTTAAGTGTCTGAGGCAGGATTTGAACCCAGGTACTCCTCCTGACGCCAGGGCCAGTGCTCTATCCACTGCGCCACATAGCTGCCCCAGCCTAGTCTGTTTTTAAGGTGTTCTTTTCTTCAGTTTTTTTTTTTTGTGTCTCTTTTACCAAGTTGTTGACTCTTTTTTTTCATGATTTTCATGCATCATTCTCATTTCTCTTCCCAATTTTTCCTCTGTCTCTCTTACTTGATTTTTCAAAATCCTTTTTGAGCTTTTCCGCAGCCTGAGACCAATTTATATTTTTCTTGGAGGCTTTGGATATAGGAGCTTTGACTTTTTATCTTCTTCTGAGTTTGTCTTTTGAGCTTCCTTGTTGCCATAGTAACTGTCTATGGTCAGAGTTTTTTTCTGTTGTTTGCTCATTTTTCCTACCTAGTTCTTGCCTTTTAACTCTTTGTTAAAGTAGGGCTCTGCTACCAGGGTGGAGGGCACTCCATCTCAAGCTTCAGGGATTTTGTGCAGCTGTTTTCAAAGATACTTCTAGGGACCTGTAAGTTTTCATTTCTTCCAAGGTGGTATGATCTAAGGAGACACATACTTATTACTCTTCTGGCCTGTGCTTTGGTCTGTGAGAGACCACAAGCCCTCTTTCCTGTCCTGGAAATGTGATGAAGGTCCCTGCTCCACTCTGGTCCCAAGTTTTAGTGTGCTACTGCGGCTCCTCATTCTATGACTACTACCTGGGGCTGAGAGCTGGATTTGAGTATAGGCAAAGCAACAGAGTCCTACCCCCAGTGCCAGCAAAGAGAAACCTGTAATCTCCTTACGACCACTTGTTCAATTCCCTTACTGTCTGTGGATTGTGTGTTCCAGAAGCAGTAGCTGCTGTTGTTGATTCAGTGGCTCCCAAGGCCTGCTCCTGGTTTGTGGGGCCTGGCCTGGGCTGGTTTTGCCTGCACTGGATTGTGCTCTCACCCTGGTACAACAGACCTTTCTTGCCAAACTACTAATTTGTCTTTGGCTGGAAAATAATTTCACAGTGTCTTTTTGTTGGTTCTGCCGTTCCAGGAATTGTCTTATGGCATTGTTTAAAGTTATTTGTAGGGGTTTTCTCTGCCTTTCCTCAGCCATCTAGGCTCCACCTCTAGAATGCCTTCTTTAAGGTCAGAATTGATTTTAATTTTTTCTTTGAATTCCTAGTCTAGCAGCCTTGTTTGCATATTGCATTGAATTAAGCTGATACTTGAAAAGCATCATAAATGTCAAGAAGCTAAGATATATGTCTGTCATGATACTCAACCTTGAGTTAGCCCTTTATGGAGTGCCATAATTAGTTCTGACCCTTTATTTAAAGAGGAGCTCAGGAGCACATAAGGAGTAAAGGGAAGTGCTAGGGATAATTAAAGGAAGATGGTGGAAGAGAGTAGAAAAAAAGTGTTGGATTGGGAATCACTTGATTGCACTGTTCCTCAGTTTCTTCATTGCTAAAACGAAGTGGTTGAGATAAATGAGTTCAAAGTTCCCCTTTAGTTATGAATAAATGAGCGTGAAGACATCAGCATGCAATATTGTTTAAACATAAGAATTGAATTTCCTACTCAGTGAAGTTCATTGAATCTTACTGGTTTTTTCAAAACAGGAACCTTTTCAAAATCTTTCTGGCAATGGTTTTCTAGTGGAGTTACTTGGAGGGAAAAGGTTGGACTTCTTTAGATAGTCTCACATGGGTCCCTTCTGCCCTGTGTTATAATTCTGGGAAATGACTAACTAATGAGAGTTCAGTTCTAGTCAGTAACATAAAAAGTGCCAGATTGGAGAAATAATAAAACGTATACATTTATCAATCAGCAATTGATTAAACACTTCCTCTGGACAAAGCATTTCATCAGGCACTGTGAAAGCCAATGTGAAAATTTGGTCCTTGATCTCATGGACCCTTACACATCCCCATTATAAAGAGTAATAATTTCATAGAACATATTGTAAATAACTTAAATGATTTCATCTCTTAGGAATTATTTCACTATGTTAAAGAATACTAGAGACCCTACTATTTTTTCCTATTCTGATTCTTTAAATATAAACACCGGAAAAAACGTAGCCTCTTGGCTTGTGGTGTCTCTTAAACAGAATACATCAACTATCTTGCTCATTAAATTACGATGAAGTACAAGCTACTCCATCATGTTGATTCTTGTAGGCCACTTCACTGTATCCGCTAACATTCTTTTAGTGTGGCTGGGGCGGGTTTCATAGGCTGCTAAGCTGACAACCCTTTTTATGCCCAGGGCTTAGCTGTTCATTCTATTCTTAGTATAACTGACCTTGGTGACTGGTATTGGTTACACCCCGCACCAAATAATCATTACTAATGAAATACACTTAACTTTCAGGAATGCTTTCACTGAGCCTTTTTATTTATTTTTTAATGTACCTGTTACTTTTAAAAGACATAATTTTACTGATAAAATAAACGTGCTGTAGTGCCATCTTTTGGAAAGAATTGAGGTAAAATGAAATACAAGTGAGATTTGGTTCACACATTTGTTAATTCTTTTTAAAAACATTTATTGAATGAATATATGAATAGCACTGGGTTTGGCCCATCTAGATATGAAATATACATATACATACGCATGCATACATATATGTGTGTATACAGACATAAACATATATACATGCATGTATACATACAAGTACACACATATATGTGTACATGTGTATATTTCATGGTCCCTCCTCTCTAGGAGCTTACAGTCTCCTTGGGAAGACAAAGTATAAAAAACTAAAGCAGATAAATGCTAACCTAATATAAATGGTATTAGTTGAATTTTTGTTATTGTTCAGTAATTTCAGTGATGTTTAACTCTTTATGTCTTTTTTTTTAACTCTTTATGTTTTTTGGGATTTTCTTGGCAAAGATATTGGAGTGGTTAGCCATTTCCTTCTCCGGATGATTTTACAGATGAGGAAAGTGAGGGAAAGAGGGTGAAGTGATTTGCCAAGGATCTCACAGTTAGTAAATGTCTAAGGACAGATTTGAACTTAGGTCTTTCTGACTCTTGGCCTGGAGTTCTATCTACTGACCCACCTAGCTGTCCCTGTTAATTGAATAGATAGGCTTTTTGGAAATTTCTGAGATTCCCATAAAATTTCCCTTCTTGATGTTTAAAATTTCTACTTGAGAATGTTTAAAAATGGCCAGGTCACAAGGCAACTCAACCTACAAACCACCTGTCTTTGTATGAAAAAAAAAAATAGGGAAAATATTCATCATCCCTCCAAGACTCTTCAAAATCTTAAAGGTAAACAATGCAAGACATGTTGTCAACCTTTCTAGACTGTCATTTTGGACCTTATATTTTTAACCAAATCACCATTTGTAAGAGATAAATTGTGGTATGGCCCTGAATTAATCGTTCCAGTTACTCAGCTGTTAGAAGGGCAAAGTTTGTGAGAAGTATCCATACAAGTGGCAAATCAATGTATAGATGAGGAGCAATTTTCTCATTCCTTCATTCATCCAAAAATATTTAAGTGCCTTCTGTGTACAGAACACTCTTCTAAGGACTAAGATAGGTAAAAAGTTGAAATGAGACATGGCCCTTCCCTTCTTGGATTTGGGTCTCTGATAAGGATAAAACACTTCCTATAGTCAGAGCCCCTGTGCTAAATTGGCATTTATTTAATGCCAAGTGAAGTCAAGGAAGTCTCTCAGGATATTGTATGGAAATGTAGTGGATAGTTTATGAGTGGATATTAATAGAGTCATTATATGATATTTTTATAAATGCTCCATTGCTGAGCTGTCATGCAGTTTACATACATACATATGTATATATGTATGTATATGTGTGTATATATACATACATATACATGCACACACACATACATACACACAAACACACAGACACATGCATATTTTCCCCCAAAATAGAATGTAAGCTTCTTGAGGTCAGGCACCATTTCATTTTTGTCTTTGTATTTCTATTACTGACCATGGTGCCTGACACATTGTTGGGGCTTAATAAATGCTTGTTGATTGATTGACTATAAAATGACAGAGTTGGGGTAGATCACATTTAAGATTCCTTCTAGCTTTAAATTCATGATTCTAGACTTTGGTAATAGATTTTATTGTATTATCAATTTGGAGATGATAGATAATATGTAAGTTTTAGTACAAAAGATAAGTATAAAATATCAGAAACATGATGCAAAGGCTTTATATTGTACTCTTGGTGTTAGAAGCTCATCTTAACAAGAACTAATTAAATTAATTGATGATTAAAAACCTATGTTTTTTCTACAGTTAGGATGACATTTGAAAACAAGTCTGTTTTGAAGAAAAATATATTTCTGTCATCTCCAATGTGATCTTAACTACTACATTGTCTTACTTAGAATCACTTGCCTTTTGAAGGCGAACTGTTTAGAATTGAGGCTTGTGATTATAATAGTATTTCTGAACTTTATGAGCTTTCTAAAAAATTCTTTAATATTAAAAAGGTTCATATTTTGGATTATAGAGATGGTCTTAGAAAAAGACTAACAACAGTAAAATTACAGAGATGATCTATGTGTATCCTTGTTTAGTAATTAACTTAATTATTTTTTTTTTGTTACTTTCAGATTGGGTAGAATTTAGCCCATATGAGATTGGAATGGCTAAGTATGGTACATTTATGGCTCCTGATTTGTTTGGAAGCAAGTTTTTTATGGGCACAGTTGTAAAAAAATATGAAGAAAATCCCCTACACTTCTTAATGGGTATGTAATCAGAGCCTGGTAATTCAGGATTATCTGGTTCCCTTAGATTTGGCTTTTCCTCAGTTAATTTTTATTTTGTTTCTCTTTTTTAGGTGTTTGGGGTAGTGCATTTTCTATACTATTCAACAGAGTTCTGGGAGTTTCTGGTTCCCAAAATAAAGGATCCACCATGGAAGAAGAATTAGGTAATTTGAAAAGAAAGAAAGTACATACATACACACATTTTATGCACCATACATATATGTTTTATGAAGACAAATAACAGAAATTGAAAACTCAAATGGTATTTGTTTTATTTCCTAAGATTATAGATCAATAGGGGACCTCAGAGGCCTAGATGAGGCAACTGAGACCCAGGAAATTTAAGTCCTAGCTTCTTAAACTGTGAGTTGCAACCCCATATGGGAGCATGTAACAATGTAAGGGTTCACAAAAAATTTGACAACACTAAAAGGTTATGTAGACCTATTTTATAGAAATACATACCCAGGTCACATAAAAATTTCTTGGGCAAAAAGGGGTCATGAGTGGAAAAAATTTGAGAAGCCCTAGTTTAAGTGACTTGTCAAGATGCACCAAGATAGTGAGCATCAGATACAGAATTTAAACTTAGGGGGCAGCTAGGTGGTGCAGTGGATAGAGCACTGGCCCTGGAGTCAGGAATACCTGGGTTCAAATCCAGCCTCAGACACTTAACACTTACTAGCTGTGTGATCTTTGGCAAGTCACTTAACCCCAATTGCCTCACTAAAAAAAAAGAACACAACAACAACAACAACAAAGAGAATTTAAACTTAGGCTCTTTGAATCCAAATACCTCTTTCCACTCTACCATTAATGCCTATCACTAAATTCTCAGTGATTAGGTTAGATTAGGTAGAAATTAGTCTACATCTTTATTTACACATTCAAATGGATTTGCTTGTAGCGGAATCTATTACATTATAAATGCTAAAACTCATAATAATTAATGAGCTCTGTGAATAAGTTTCAGTTTTTTTAACTCTTATTTTAAGCTTCTAAGCTAGGTGATTATAGTGGATAGGATATTTCATTTGGGCTTTAGAAGAACTGAGTGCAAGTCCAGTACTTGAACTTGAAACTCAATAAAACCTTGGTTTTATTGGCAAATTTCTCTAACTCTCTCTCAGTCTGTTTTCTTATCTTTAAATGGAAGTAATCTTCTGTACCATTGCATTGGTGAGAAGAATATAGTCCATCACAGTATCATCAACATTGAGTGTTGATCTACTGTGATGGACTATATTCTTCTCACCAATGCAATGGTACAGAAGAGTTCCAGGGAACTCATGATAGAAGAGGATCTCCAAATCCAGGAAAAAAAAAAAGAACTGTGAGTAGATGCTGAATGAACCATATTATTTGTTTGTTTTTGGTGCTGATGTTTTTCTATTTTGAGGTTTTTCGTCATTTCTCTGATTTTTCTCCTATAACATGACTAATGCAGAAATATGTTTAATGTTATTATGTGTGATATATATATATATATAACCTATATCAGATTACCTGCTGTCTAGGGGAGGGGGGAGGGAAGGGAGGGAGTGAGAAAAATCTGAAATTGGAAAGCTTGTATAAACAAAAGTTGAGAACTATCTTTACATGTAATGGGAAAAAAAACTTTATAAATTAAAAAATCCCAAAACAAACAAAAAAATAAAATGGAAGTAATCGCAACTACATTACAAGGTTGCTGGAAAGATAAAATGATTAAACAGGTGGTGCAGTAGATAGAGCACCAGCCCCGGATTCAGGAGGACCTGAGTTCAAATGTGGCCTCATAACATTGACACTAGCTTTGTGATGCTGGGCCAAGTCAATAAACCCACATTAACCCACCTCCCCCCCAAATTTAACAAGTAAATTGTTTTGTAAGCCTTAAAGTCCTATATGAATGATAGCTATTTTTTCTGCATTTTTCTTCATATACCAAAGACCATTTCAAGTGCTACATCTTTTTCTTTATTTCTCATTTTCTTTTCATTTTCATATTAAACAAATTTAGATGTCCTTATATACCTAGGAGCTTCTTAAAAGACCTTATACTTATTTTAGGTATCTGTAAGATGTCCCACTATTGCTCTTTATGCATAGGAGATTTAAAACTGGATAAATAGGCTACATGAAATAGGTCTATTTTAAAAAAATAGACTTCAAGAATTTCTATTCTTAAGTTTTGTGACCCCATAGTTTTCATTACTGAAATTATAGAATATATGTCTAATATTTAAAAAGCTATTTGCCATTGAAGAATTTTACCCCACCAGCATCTTTTTTTTTGGCTGTCATCAATTTTTGCTTTTCCCGCAAAAACACAGATGGCCTTGACTGTAAATAAAAATGTGTTGAAAGCTGTTGTCAAACCAGCAATGGAGCATCGGTATAGCAGCAGAAAAGTGAATGAGGACTTTGACCTAACAGCAGAATCCTTTTGGAATGTTCATGAAGCCCGAATCTCACTCCAAGATACACTGACATAGATAAAATGGAGCAAAAATTAATTTAAAAAAAATTTTTTGCTCCAAAACAAAGAAAATTAAGGAAAACTTATGGATGCCACCATTGCTATTATATGATTTCCCAATTAGCTAGCTTTTATGATCAGTCTGAAAGTAGTCATAAAAGCATTACTCAGGATACCCTGGTGAATAGCCTATTAGCCCCTTTCGGAATATAGAATTGATTTTCGGGGCGGCTAGGTGGTGCAGTGGATAAAGCATTGGCCCCGGGAGTCAGGAGTACCTAAGTCAATCCGGGTCTCAGACACTTGACACTTACTAGCTGTGTGACCCTGGGTGAGTCACTTAACCCCCATTGTCCCGCAAAAAAAAAAAAAAAAGGAAGGTACACTTTGGGACCTGCCAGATGCACAGTGGATAAAGCACCAGCCCTGGATTCAGGACCTGAGTTCAAATCCGGCCTCAGACACTTGACACTTACTAGCTGTGTGACCCTAGGCAAGTCACTTAACCCTCATTGCCCCACAAAAAAAATATAGAATTGATTTTTATTAAAAGATCTTCTGTATGATCCTTTTAGTTATGTAAACTTCTAAAAGCCTTAACATTTCCTCTAGGGATAAGATTGTCATCTGTGGCATAGGAAATTTCTTCTTTTGTAATATTAAAATTATTTTATAATTTTGTAAATTGAAATCTGAAGTTTTTTTTTTTAATGCTTTACCATGAGTACTTGCACCATGAAGGCATGAGTTCATTTACTTATGAATACTCAGATTGGGATTAAGACAGGGAAAGTCAAATACCAATAGAGAAAGGAGACTTTGGTTTCCCCCCCTGTACATGTTGGGTAAGGGCAGAAGCAATGAGAGAGTTGATGTTCAGTCATTTTAGTTGTGTTTAACTCTTCCTGACCCTATTTGGGGTTTTATTGGCAAAGTTACTGGAATGTTTACCATTTCCTTCTTCAGATCATTTTAAAGAGGAGGAAAATGAGGTTAAACAAAAAGAAGTTGAGTCTTTTTACTTTAGGCTTGGCATTCTATCCACTGAGCTACTTAGGAATACTTATCTTCCTGAGTTCAAATCTGACCTGAGATACTTACTAGCTGTGTGACCCTGGGCAAGTCACTTAACCCTATTTGCCTCAGTTTCTTCATCGATAAAATGAGCTGAAGAAGGAAATGGAATACTACCTCAATATCTTTGCCAAGGAAACCCCAAATGGGGTCACAAAGAGTTTTACATGACTGAAAAATGAATGAACAACAACTTATACCATGTTCTCTTCTATATGGATGATTATGGTGATAAACACCTAAACTAGCTGGCTCGACTAATATCACATATTAGTCTTAGGATGGTAGTTTAAAAATAATCTCTCAAATTAAACTAGAAGATATAAGGAACAATGGTAAATTGATCACAACTAATTTCTTAAGTTATATCTGATTCCTTTTTTTACTTGCTATGGTTTAAAAAATTATGTCATTTTTTTTCATCCAGTAGCCTCCATAGGGAAAGAGAATGACATCATGACCATTTTGTCTGAAAAGAAATATTTCTTTTTAAACCATCTCTGTTGTACAATCCTGATGAATACTGAATTTATTTTTCTGTGGCTCAGGAAAGGGATGGGCCTGCAATAATATGTTGAAAGATGGTTGGGACAGTGGTGTATAACTAAGAAAGTAGGACTTTTATAACAAAATAGGTAAAAGAATACTCTTCTTATGAGATATCCTGGTTTGTGGTTAGAACTTTGGCAGCTCTCTGTAATCTTTCTGAAAATCTGTGGGTCAGACTTGCAGGAAATCATTCAGGTTTAGAGCCTCTAGGTGGGCTGATCTGGTAAACCAGATGAGATGAGGGGGTTGCCCAAAATTAAAACAAAGAGGTCACTGAGAGTTGATTTTGGAGCAATAGCTTAGTTTTTACTCATTATCATTTCAGAAGGCCCTAAATATTTTTAGTGTATTTTTCCCTCAAAGTGTTTCTTAAGACAATTCATATAAACTTTTTTGTACCAATGTTTGGGTAACTGAAACTTACTGCTTCTTTAATAGAAAACAGACAAGAAACAAATTGTTTTATTTGAAAGAGTACTGGCCTACAGTCAGAGGACTGGGATTAAATCATAGCTTGGTCATTTAATACTCATATAATCTTGGGACACTTTTACAGTATCTTGGGATGTCAGTTTCCTCACCTGTAAAATGAGAGTATTAGACTAATTGACCTTAAATATCCATTCCAACTCTAAATCCAAGTTTGTGAAGATGAACTGCCAACAGTTGAACCTTCAACAAAGCCTTGATAAACATAGGTGTTTCAGACAAAGATATCAACTTGGAAGACATTGAAAATAGCGTCATATAGCAAGGATAATATTCAAGGAATTAGCCTTTTATATTAGAGTGTCAAGAGGGAGAAACAACATAGCCTAGGGAATAGAGAGCTGAACTTGAAACTAGGAAAACGTGGGTTCAAGTCCTGCTTCTGATACATATTGTCTATGTTACCTTAGGCAAGTCACTTAAATTCTCAAAGCTATTATTTCCAGAAAAAGGTGGTGACCTGTAGGGATAAATATAGTTACCTTATCTGGATGTTCCTTATGTGTATAAAAATCACAGGAGAGGGTGAAAATGAGAAAGCAATAACAACAAAATGCCCTAAGCATGTTAATATGGTATAACACGAGAAGAAAATAAAATAATAATTATTTTCTCCATGGATAATTGTAATTAGGTATTAGTAATCATATTGTCCATTTTCCATATTTATCTATAGTGGCATTACAGTGATTTTTGTTTATGAAGACTAGTTTAAAACTGCAAATAGAAGATTTAAGTCTCTGTGGCCCCTGTTTGCAATTGTATGATAATCCTAGAATGCATTTTAGGCTTTTGGTTTTGGGTCATTAAGTAACTACCTAGGAATCCTGGCAACTATCTGTAGGCACATTCATTGATTTGGTGGTTGCTTAGGGCTATGTATGCTCATGCCTGGTGCCTACTTGGAAATGACCAAATACAGACAAAGAGGCCTGGGGGAAATAGAAAAAGTGTGTATTAGAACCTCATTGGGTTCAAATGCTGAAAATTCCATCCATGCAGTTACATTTAAACAACAAATCAGCATTCTATAGCATTGATTTGGGGGTAGGAGAGGTGGGTAGGTCCAGACCTGAGATTTCAGTAGGTATCTCCCACTTTCCTGTGTATATGTCAAAGAAAGTTTTTGAATTCACTTCATAACTACAAAGCTGACCCTCTGTACAGTATACTATATTGCTCTCTTGACTAAAAGTAATGACAAGGAAAGAAATTTCAAAGGCAAGGTCAGAGAAATGTAGAAGTTTTCCACAATAGTGAAAATGAGAACATCTGTATGTTTTGTTATTGAGGGACTTTCCATTTGGAAAAACATACTCAGGCAGGGCAGTTTCTCTTTTCCTTTCTTGTAATTTGATACTTTTTTGTCACTCTATTTGGATGGAATGCCTTGTATAGTTGAAATTTGTTGTGGTACCAGTTATTTTAGAAAATAAAATTATGTTCTGCATCAGTATTTTTTCAGCTTCTTAAGAAAAATGACATGTAGGTCCTTTTAGATTTCTCCTTTACTTCTCGTATATTCACCTTAAATTATTTTGTCTTCTTTTAAATTACCAAAGGGATGGATCAGAGAAAAAAAATGAAAATAAATTATCATTTTTCCCTGGGATAAGAGAAACTTCTTTGAATAAGGACATGCCTATTATCATGATTAAAACAACGACAACAACAAAGAATATAATGTTTAAACAGATTCAGGGGGCAGTTAGGTGGTGCAGTGGATAAAGCACTGGCCCTGGATTCAGGAGGACCTGAGTTCAAATCCAGCCTCAGACACTTACTAGCTGTGTGACCCTGGGCAAGTCACTTAGCCCTCATTGCCCCGGGGGGGGGGGCTGGGGGGGAAGTTATTTAAAAAAAAACAAGTGGGCAGCTAGGTGGTGCAGTAGATAAAGCACTGACCCTGGATTCAGGAGGACCTGAGTTCAAATCTGACCTCAGACACTTGACAGTTACTAGTTGTGTGTGACCTTGGACAAGTCACTTAACCCTCATTGCCCCACCAAAAACAAACAAACCAGATTCAGTTGTTGCCTTCCTGAGATTATTTTTCCCTTCATACTAAAGATATAATTAAAATGTATTAAATTTGTCAGATTAATATTGGGGACCTATAGCATCACAAATCATAATTATTTTGTTTGCTTTTCACAGAAAATATCACAGCAAAACATATTGTGAGTAATGATAGTTCGGACAGTGATGATGAATCTCAGGAGCCCAAAGGTAAGAAACCTTTCTCTTCACAGATTCATCAGTAACAGGGATGGATGACTTATCCTTCCCTTTTTTCTGTAACTTTTTTTTTCTCCAATTTGGAGTTATAAATAAACAGAACATTGAAGTAGTGGAAGTGGACCTTTCTGTTTTGAGAAAGTGGACAAAAATGTCAAATGCTTTGATTGTACTAAAGTGTCCCTCAGAGAAATACTACATGCTTCTGTTTCATCAAATTTTGCCTAGACCTTATTCAACTCACCTTTGGCTTCTCAAGAAACATTTGTGGTAATATAAAAGTCAAAAGAAAATTGAGTCCAAAGAAAGACTAAAATTGAAGATCGCTTAAGGTCTGATTTCTAACACCTAAAAGATCCCCCTACTTCTTTTTCTTAGGGATTTATAATTTCTTAATAGAGTTGAGCTATAACTTCATGCATTTCCAGTAACTATTGCAACCCAGGCTTCGTTAAGAAGGGCATGTGGTCTGGGCCTTGGGAAGTAATAATCCTGCTGTATTCTGCCCTGATCAGACGACAACTAAAGTATTATGTTTAAACATGGGCACTATATTATATGAAAGCCATTGAGAAATTGGAGAACAGGGGGTAGCTAGGTGGCACAGTCAATAAAGCACTGGCCCTGGATTCAGGAGGAACTGAGTTCAAATCCAGCCTCAGACACTTGACGCTTACTAGGTGTATGACACTGGGCAAGTCACTTAACCCTCATTGCCCTGCAAAAAAATTTTTTAAAATTAGAGAGAGGGGCAGCTAGGTGGCGCAGTGGATAGAGCACTGGCCTTGGAGTCGGGAGTACCTGAGTTCAAATCCAGCCTCAGACACTTAACACTTACTAGCTGTGTGACCCTGGGCAAGTCACTTAACCCCAATTGCCTCACTAAAAAAAAAAAAAATTAGAGAGAAATTGGAGAACATGTAAAGGAGAGCAACTAGAATGGTATGAGAATAAAATGAAATTCATCATTGTGAAATTGCTATGAAATTAGTTCATATGAGGATTAGTTCCAAACTAAAAGTACAACACTATAAGATTGTTCACAATGACAGTAAAAATAAAGAATGATTCAGTGTTGTGTATATCCAGTGTATTGGGAAAGACAACGAGCTTCTTTGATGGTTGGACAGTGAAGATGGTTAAACAAATAGGACCCAACCTTTGAGGAAAATTACTGTGGATCATATTCCATATCTTGTCTAGCCTAACAGTTGAATGATGAATTTTTAAGTCTGATCTGGAGAGGAAAACAATTTTCTACATGACATTTAGCATCTTTCAAATCATAGGGGTGCTATAGGAGTGAAAAATCATGAAAGTTATCTCCATTAAAATTTTAATCTTCAGCTACAGTTGTATTCCCCCACCCTGTAATTTCCTTTTCTCAGTCACCTATTCTTTGTGAATATGAAATATATATGTATACCACAATTAGGAATTCAGGCACCTAAGGCAAATTCACTTGGGGGAAAGGGTTAGCATAGAGGACAGTAGATTACTGAGAGGAATTGGACTGGTATTGCTAGGAAAAGGAAAGGAGAAGGGAAGATCATGGGACTCTTGTGACATCATGTACTGTAAAATGGGGCAAGACTATAAGGTACAAAGGATGGTGACTTGGAGAAACACTGTAGGGAGGAAGTCTCCCTACCCCCGGTTTTGTTCCTTTGAGAAAAAGCACCAGTTATGGTTTTGAACGAAAAAATAAATCAGGACCACTTTAGGAGAAAATAAAAATTAAATATTAACACAATTTAAAGGTCATTTGCTTTATACCCCAAATCACAAGAAAATAGAAAGCCAGAAGTCATAATAACATTTAATGTTTAACTTTTGAATTGACTTGGCCAAAATTATTATATGTAGTTTTCACCACTTTAGGTAGCTTTTGTTGCTTTTCAAGATCTTCATCTTGATTGTGCATAAATTTTTGTATGTAGGCAGTGAAAATAAAGATGCTGAAAAGGAATATCAAAATAACAACCAAGCAAGTTGGGTTCAGAGAATGCTAATGGCATTGGTGAGTGATTCTACCTTATTCAACACTCGAGAGGGACGTGCTGGGAAAGTACATAACTTCATGCTGGGTTTGAACCTTAATACCTCCTACCCACTATCTCCTTTGAGAGGCATCTCTACTCAGGAGTCCATGGAGGATGATGAACTGGATGCTGCTGTGGCAGGTGAGCACACCAATCCCTTTGCTAGCACCAAATATTTTAAATATTATTCTTCCCCATTGATACCAATGATGTGCTACATAAATATATGAGATAGATAGGAATGGATTTCACTGGGCCTAGTTGTAGAATCAAAACATCACAAACTGTAGAGCTGGGAGAAAATGTAATGTCCTTCTGGGTTAACTCTCTCAGTTGAGGAAACTGAGGCACAGAGAGATTAATAGATGTCCCATGATCACACAGTGTCAGTGGCAAAGAAGTCCATAGGAAAAACAAACAAATAAAACAATTCTTTCAAATTTTGCTTTTAACAAAATTCTTATCAACCATTCCTTCTTTACCTCATTCCATGTGCATTTTACTAAAGAAAAATAAATGGGAGAATATGCATGTCCAATGAGTTGAGCCAATCCTCTCTTAACTTTCTATCTTCTAGTGTAGTGCCTGATATATGTTGTGTACTTAATGAATGTTTGCTATGGAGCTGATTGGCTGATTTCTTATCGTAATTAGACCATTTTTCCTTGGTTATGTTTTATTCTACAATAAACTTTCCCATTATTGTTTTCTTGTCTTTGCCCTTTCTTTGACTCAGGACAACAGTGTAGAAAAGATCTTCAGACAGTAGGATGGATAGAAGTATGAGATCTATTTATATTAACTTGTGTAAAATGCTATGATATTAGCTAGAAAATTCTAAAATGTGTTTAGATAGGAGCTAAAAGCCAGAAAATGATCTAGAACTATCTAGAACTATCTTCTCCCTGCTTGGCCTTACTTGGCCAAATCACTTGGCTACCCTACAATTCCTTCATCTTAAATATGAGGATCATATTATTGCTCCGATTTTTGCAAGAATTAAATGAAATTCATTATTATGAATTAGCTATGAAACTACTTCATAGAAGGACTAGTTCAAAACTAAAAATAGAAGAAAAAGCACTATACAATCTAGATAGAGCACTGGACACTCAGTTACCAACACCCTGGGGTTAAATCTCAGCTCTGACCATTGTGTGACTGTGACCCATTCACTTTGTCTCTCTAAGTCTCAGTTTCTTTATCTAAGAAATAAGGGCGGTAATAGTTCTACTACCCACCACATAGAGTTGTAAGGAAAATGCTGTATAAAATCAAAGTGTTATAATGAGCTATTATAACTTAAGTGGGAAATTTCTAGTGCAATCTCTATGCTCTTTAAATACCAAATTATATGCAGTAAATACTTTGTGATAATGAACTTACTTTGTAGCTTTAAAAACAAGTTTGATCTCTGGTATATCATCAAAAACAAGAGCTATCTCATCCATGGTTTAAGGAAAGTAATTTATCCACCATATTTTTTCATTTTCATTTCTTTTATAATATGTTATGCCAAGATCAGTTAAGATACTGGATTTGTTTTCCTTAGTCAAAAGATACTTGGTAGTGGTGGTGGGGACTTGATAGCTATCATCAAATATTTAATAAAACAGAAATAATAAGATTTAAAACTGTGGCTTGGAAGGGTCTTTGAAAATTCTTAATATAACCACTTCATTTTTCAGACAAAGGAATAGAATGATTATGTCATCAAGGTCATACAAGTCTTATGTAGCCTAGTGGCATGGTGGATAGAACACTGGGCCTGGAGTAAAGAAAACCAGGGATCAGATCTAGCTTCAGACACTTACTGGCTCTGTGACCCTGGACAAGTCACTTAACTGACATCTATCTCCATTTCCTCATCTGTAAAATGGGGATAATGATAATAGCATCCACCTTCCAGGATTGTTTTAAGGATATAATGAGAAAATAATTGTATAAAGTGTTGAGTACAGTGTCTGGCACGTGGTATAGGCACTTCCTAAATGCTTCCTTCTCCTCTTAAATCCAGAGTTCTGTTTACTTTCTTGAGTTAATTCTCTATTGGAGATGTTAGGTAAAAGCAGGATTGAACTTTGTGTTAGAAAGCAGAAGAGAAATTGGTGGATATGCCAGAGAAACAGCTTTTGGAACAATATAACTTCTCATCAGAATTATCTCAAAGTAGAATATCAGTGGATTTCCCATGAATGGAGTCTATACATAATCTGTTATGGGGGTTGCTTATAACGTCCCCTATCGGTTTTATTTAATTACAGATAATTCATATATGATTCAAATACAAATAACTATAAGCTTATATTATCATGTTCCTTTGAAATAAAAATTTTCATCCCAGTAGCTTTCTTTTCTTTCCTTTCTCTGTGATTAAAAACCAATTTACTGCGTCAATTGATACAGTTTAGTTCATTAAGGTCATCTTTCTCACTAGGTCTCAGTTCATTTAGTACTAGAGTTCCTATTTGGGCCCATACTATTCTAAGTTTATTAACCTATTATTTGATTAGATAAGAATATTTCAGAAATTGCTTCCCACTATAAAGTTCCCTGATTCTCTGAAGTGTTGTTATAATTAAATCTATGAAAAAAAAACCAACCCTACCTTGTGAAATATGTGTCATTTTCCCAAACTGACCACATCAGACTAAAGGAAACATTCACTGTGTGTGATATATTTGGTATATATCAGAAAATTATGCAAAATAAAAATACATATAACCACACTATCAACATTAATTTTCTTTTTTATATGTATGAATAGTGATAAAAATATTTTTTGTCTTATGATTGTAAGCTTTACAGAGTGATTATATGAATTATTATAAAGAAGCTACAGGGGGCAGCTAGGTGGTGTAGTGGATAAGGCACTAGCCTTGGATTCAGGAGGACCTGAGTTCAAACCCAGCCTCAGACATTTACTAGCTGTGTGACCCTGGGCAAGTCACTTAAACCCCATTGCCCTTAAAAAAAAAAAAAAGAAGCTACAGCAGCTTATTGTATTAATTATTTTTTTCCTTTCTGAAAAAGAAATAGTTGATACCATTATGTTTACTCTATAACAGCTGTATTTAGATAATAAATACTTTGATTGTCAGTCTCTGAGCTGGGGGCACATTTCCAGTTTGGGGATTTATACAGCTGCTGTCTCATACCCAGCATTTTAACAACTTCCAGGGAATTTGGCAAGATTTTCTATAGATTTGTAGAAATGTTTTCCTGTTCAGTCTGATTTAAAAGCCTGAGGATGATCACATCTAGGGACCCAAAGAGGAAAAGATCAAAGGTGGTGTGCCTAGCACAGCAAACACAAATTTATTTCAAATGCTAATGTGATGCTTGTCTTGCTTCTATTCCAGACTTGGTATTGCTTCTCTTACTGAGAGACTGACTCTCTAATTTGGAAAAGAATACAAGATTGAATGCAATGGCAATACAGATGTAATACATTTTGTTTTTAGCATAATCCAGCCTTACATCCAGTGCATTCAAAAAAGAAGGCTAGGTCTTCTATAGATAGTCAACCAGACACAGTGATAGTAGCCCAAATGCCCAAACATTTCAGACCAAAAAGCCCTCAAATTACATTATTTCAGGTGTTCCTACTAGTCAAATAAGAATCTCTTTCTTTCTATTACAACTTTTATTGGTTAAGAAAAGGTCTTAGGGGCAGCTAGGTGGCGCAGTGGATAGAGCACCGGCCATGGAGTCAGGAGTACCTGAGTTCAAATTCGGCCTCAGACACTTAACACTTACTAGCTGTGTGACCTTGGGCAAGTCACTTAACCCCAATTGCCTTACTAAAAAAACAAACAAACAAACAAACAAAACCTGAAAGGGTCCTAAGACAGTAGAACATCTTAGTTTGGGAAACAGCTCTCAAAGGGTTAGACATACTCTTGCCTAGGGTTTTGTCTATCTATGGAAAATTCCAGGGTGGATGTTAAAATAGGAGGAAGGAGCAGCAGAGTATTGGTAAATAATCAAGACATTTAAAGGAAATTAATGTCCTCCAAAAGAAAAACCTTCTATCTATTGTTTCCTGATTTTAACTCATAGAGCTCTGTTGTCTATACAAGAATTGCTTCCCTATAGTAGCCTTTATCTTGTTCACTTACCAAGAAAAATTTACTGAAAAATATATACATTCCTCTGATTCTTATTTGGGAACATGCTATTATGGGCAGAAGAATCTAATCTTAACTATGATCTCTGGCTCTATCTTAATTCAAATGCATTAACATTAGCTCATCCCAACTTTTAAGTATTTATAATGCTATGCCTATGGTTAGCATAAGGTGTTTAACATTCTTTCAAATTCAGAGTTAGGTTTGTAATTTCAATTTATCATTGAAATCCAGAGTTTAATCTATCTGTACTTAGAGGTAGGACAACTAAGTTCAAATAAATCTTAGATCTGACAATAGTTTTATGGCTACTTGGCAAAGTCACTTAACATCTCTGTGACAGTTTCTCACTTGTAAAGTACAAAACAAAACTGTTTCACCACTTCGTTCAGAGTTGTCAGAGAAAATAATTTATGAACGCTCATTGCTTCCTCTGCTTTTTTATTAATTTATTAACTAATTTATTTTTGGGGTGAGGCAATTGGGGTTGTGACTTGCCCAGGGTCACACAGCTAGTAAGTGTTGTGAGATTTAAAATTGGATATTAGATCATAAATCTCCCCTACTTAACCTTTCCCTTAATTTATCTCCCAGACTAGTAAATGGAAGAAGCTTTTGGTTTTCTAGATAGACCTTTTATTGTTATGGTAGTCACAAGGTGATGTTGATTAGAAGGATAGGAAAGTAGAAACACAATACAAATCGCCTTAAGTCTAAGCTTAGTCTATATTCCTTATAAAAACTCACCAAAACCAAAGGCCACCTTTGGAGAGAGAGAGAGACCGTCTGTGCCGCGCAGTCAGGAGACCAGCAGAGCAGGAAAAAGCCCCACTTCCATTCTTTCCTTGTCTTTTAAGCTCGCACCCCGGAAGTTGAGTGCATAGCAGGCAGTCTGATGTGCGCAGCAGGCGGACTGTTGGTCTCCTCCCCAAAAGGGTGGTCCTTCAAAAACTGGTGTCTTTCAGTTATCCTAACCGACTGTTAAAAAACTTTCATATTTTTTTAGCACAGTGTTAAGTGTCTGAAGCCGGATTTGAACTCAGGTTTTTCTGAATCCAGTTCCAGTGCTTTATCCACTGTGCCACCCAGCTGCCCCCGCTTCCTCTTCTTTTTGAAGGATGTCATAATCATGGAAGGAAGTCAGGAAATTATTACCTGTCTGGTTTTGTCTAGAGAGGAGACTTCAGCAGGTCGTTGGACTTCTCTATCACTGTTTTCTCATGCAATGAAAAACATTCCTCCTTGAATTAGGGTAGCTAGTTCCCATTCATTATTACCCAACTTTTATATTGTTTCTTGTTCCTTTCTTCGATTTTCTCTTCTGTGGATTTCTGGGGCTCTCTTCTGTTGTCAGCACTAAATTATTATTTAATCTTTATGGCATTTAGTCTGGTTTATAAACTCATGCAGTTTTTTCCTCCCCTTTTCTTTTCAGTTTAAACCCCTATTTCTTAGGTTTCCAAGATTATAGGCAAATGCATTTTTAGGAGTCCTTGTCAAATGCCCTCCATTACTGGTCAAGACACTACCATTACTAAGTTAAAGGTATGGTTCATAAGTCTAGGGATGTATTTTCTCTGACACCATATTCTTTTTGAGTTTCTTATTGCTCATAATTTGGCATTAACTTTGATCTTAGTCTCATAAGAAGCTATTTATATAGATTGTATATAAATCATTTATTTAGAAATTATCATCTCATTAATGTTATTTCTTGTATCTTAAGATATAGGCTATTCAACTTTTATAATACTGTCACATGAGTTAATACATATAATGCACTTTACAAATCTTTTTTTTTTCTGGTGAGGCAATTGGGGTTAAGTGACTTGCCCAGGGTCACACAGCTAGTAAGTGATAAGTGTCTGAGGCCGGATTTGAACTCAGGTCCTTCTGAATCCAGGGCCGGTGCTCTATCCACTGTGCCACCTAGCTGCCCCACACTTTACAAATCTTAAAGCACTATATGCATGCTTATTGTGGTCATTATTCAATTATTTTTATTGTGTCTGACTCTTTGTGACCCCACTTGGGCTTTTCCTGGTGTGACATTTTAAAAGTTTGAGAAACATGCTTTCTAGTTAACTTAATCATTTTATTAATAAGGCTGGCATGTTATTAATAAAAGAGGTCAGTAACACTCTTGAATGTCAAAGACCCTTCATGGCAGTGGGCTTACGGTTGGAAGAGCAGGTGTTCCTGAGGGTGGCAATTGACTGTGATTGGTTGACAATTAATGAGAGAATGAATATTGCAATAAGAGTTGGGCTATATTGCAATGAGGGTCTTGAAGTATGTAACACTGAGCACCCAAATTTTGGTCAAGGAGACCTATCAACTTCCATATCATCTGTGTGACAACAGGGAGAATCCATGTTTTCCAAGGTGTATATAAGTAAACACAATGAGTAGAAATTCATCCATTCACCTAAATTTTAGAAATTTCTTTTAATGTCTTTGATTAGATCTTAGCCTGGGTAAGTCAAAGCCCAAGATTTCCCACACTAATTAACTTCTGAATAAGGAAGTAAAAAAAGGGGAAAAACTTGGTCCTAATTCAATAATTACTTGTCAATATATAAGAGAAATAATGATTATTAGTAGTATTTTTATTGGAAGCTTTGGACGTAGGGGCCCTGAGGTTGCTATCCTCTTCTGAGGGTGCAACTTGATCTTCCTTGTCACTAAAGAAACTTTCTGTTGTTCTCAACTTTCTTTGCTTGCTCATCTTGCCGTTTTTTACTTGACTTTAACTCCCTCTTACAGTGGGGCCCTACTTCTAAGCTACATTGTCCCAAGCTTCAGAGGGTCCCAGGTGTTTCGGTTTGAGGAAGGGCAGGTTTTTCTCTGGCCTGGCCTGTTCTCTGGTCTGAAGACAACCTCAAGCCAGCTTGCTAATTAACCAGCCAACAAAACTTTGTGTGCTGTGGTTCTTAGCTCCAATGTGCCTGTGCCCCTCCCCCACCTGGGCCTCAAGATTTCTTCCTGGCTCCCTGCTGGGGTGGGATAGCCAAATTCCTCCTTAGGTCCTGCAGACACCCCTGTATTTTACACCTCCTCCCCCCAGTCAGCTGTTCAGCACTCTCACCCTACCATAAGCTTACTTACTTCCAGAAGATCCTGGTACTCTAGCTTATTTGGAGGCTCAGGGGTAAGATTCTCTGGAACAGCCTGCCTGGGGACTGTTTCGTCAGGATTGCATGGTTGGCTCTACCTGCAGTCCAGTATGGCCCCCTCTAAGCTGTCTTTGGCTGGAAAATAATGCCAGTCCATCTTTTTGTAGGTTTTGTTGTTCCAGGGGTTGTTTTATGGCTGTTTGGGGGGTAATTGTGTCAGGAGCTCTGCGTGTTTAATGTCTTTCCTCTACCATATTGACTCTGCCCCTCTATATCAAGAAGAAGGCATGTAGATGCTTTGTTGTATGAATTATGCAAATTACTGAAAATTTACAGTCAAAACTTTCCTATAATGTGGAGGTGAGATAGTAACAAAATCTAGAGATATTGGTGCTCATTAGTGATTCAAAGAGGCCGTTTGGTGGAACCCGAGTTCAACTCTTGCTTTAGATACTAGCTATGGGACATTGAAAGAGTGATTTAACCTCCATCTATTCCAGTTACCCCATGGGTACAATGAGAATAATTATAGCACCTATTATCCAGAATTATTTTGAAGATAAAATAAAATAATATTCGTAAAGTGCTTTGCAAAATCTTGTTTTTTGTTTTTTGGGGTTTTGTTTTTGTTTTTGTTTTTTTTTTGCGGGGCAATGGGAGTTATGTGACTTGCCCAGGGTCACATAGCTAGTCAAGTGTCTGAGGCCAGATTTGAACTCAGGTACTCCTGAATCCAGGGCCGTTGCTTTATCCACTGCACCACCTAGCTGCCCCTTTGCAAAATCTTAAAGTTCTAAATCAGTCAGTCAACTGCTGTTTCAGGCAAGTGTTAGTGATACAAAGAAAAGCAAAAAAAAAAAAAATCTATTCTCAAGGAACTCACAGCCCAATGGGGTAAACAATTTGCAAACTGCCATGTACAAACAACTTGTATACAGGATAAATTGGGAGTAGTCTCAGAGGAAAAGCACTAAGATTAGTATGGGAACTGATTTTCATTATATAAATGAAGACAGACTCAGGTGAATCTTGTCCAAGTTTATAAGTGGTAAGTGGAAAAGCTAAGATTTGATTCCAAGACTTCTGCCTTTACAAAACCTAATTAAAAAACAGTATTAAAAATTTCAAGGAAATAGAAAGTAGAGACTATGGTTAACTTTGAGAGCCCTATGTGTTAAAGTATCATCCCACTATAATCATATATTGCGAGCTTTTATTTCTCAGAATTCAAAAGTAAATGAGAATGATGGTAAAGTTCAAAATGTGAAATTTCATTGTTTCACATTTCTCTATCAACATTTTGCAACCATCTTCTAAGCTTGTTGAGATGAATAAAAAGGCAGAAAAGTATAATATAAAACAAATTTACCTAGAAAGTGAATTGCTTGAGGGAAAATAGGTACATTAATGAATTGTTTGTGGAGTAGTGAACTGATTCAACCATTCTTTGGAAAAATCTGGAACTATGGCCAAAGGGCTATAAAATTGCCTACCATTTATTTGATTCAGCAATAACATGAATAATCTTTACCCCAAAGAGATAAAATAAAAAGGGAAAGGACCTATAGATACAAAAATATTATAGCAGATTTTTTTTGGTAGCAAAGAATTGGAAATTGAGGGGATACTCATCAATTGGAGAATGACTGAACAAGTTGTAGCACATGATTGTAATGGAGTACTACTGTGCTACAAGAAATGACAAGAGGAGTGGTATCAGAAAAACACGTAGCAAGATTTAGACAATCTGATACAAAGTGAAGTATGTGTAACTGGGGGATCATTGCTCACTGTAACAGCAATGTTGTAATGATGATTAACTGTGAAAAACTAGGCTACTTTGATCAATACAATGATCTAAGACAAATCCAAAGGACTCATGATGAAAAACTATTCACCACCAGAGAGAGAACTGATGAACTCTGAATGCAAATTAAAGTTTTCTTACTTTCTCTATTTTTCCCTTTTTTGTTATGGCTAATATGGAAATATATTTTGCATGATTTCACTTGTATAATTAATACCATATTGTTCACTTTCTCAGTGAATAGGGGAGTTATGGGAGGGAGGAAGAAAATCAGGAACTCAAAATGTTAAAATAATATTAAAAATAAAGAAATCATAATTAAAAATAAAGAAGGCGAATTGTCAAAGGAGCTTTATCAAATGAACACAAAATAGTGATCACAATTTTGAAGGAAAGAGTCAACATATTTTTCTGGGTATGGAAAATTTACTTCAGATCTTCTAAAGGATGTCTCCAATGGTATGAATAGAGTTATACTGTTTATTTAAAGAGGAAGTTACTACTGCTAATGTCCCAGCAACCAAACTGTATAATCTTGAGTCTAAGGGGTACTATGGAAAAACATCAACAGAGATATCTCTCGCCTTTATTACCAGAGAACACAGGTCCTTTGGTGTGGGTGGAGATTAAGCAATTCCTGCTTCTCTTGTGTATTCTCAAAGTTATAATGGTGAGAATAAATCATTTTATGGATTCAAAATAAGAAGAATTCCTTATGAAATCTATCTAACTATAATAGTTTTATCTACATTTCACAAACATTTCTCCCTTTTTGTATTACACACCCAAGTTGTTCCTCTGTAGAAATCTTTCTGAATAAATTCTTATTCATTTCAAAATGGTCCAGAGTTCCTTCTATACCTGAACTATATGTTTTAAGTGATTTACCCTCAAGGATCAAGGAATGTCAACATTTTGTTTTAGAAGAAAAATAATTGGGCTTCTCCCCATATCTAATATGTATTTGAGGCAATTTCTTCACTTCTACTTGCATTTCTCATATTATGAATAGTCACTTGGTCATCATATGCAGGACTTTTTGTAGGCATGAGCAGCAGTAGTTATGCTTTCCTCTGTAGTTAGACATTACAACTCTCATTAAATCTTATTCATTATAGAGTTTTATGGAAACCACAGGCCCTAGTAGAGGCGATATAATTAATAAATTTCCTTTCTATTTAAGGGATAATTGGGATGTTTTAAAAAACTACAAAAAAGGGGGGCAGTTAGGTGGTGCAGCAGATAAAGCACCGACCCTGTATTCAGGAGGATGTGAGTTCAAAACCAACCTCAGACACTTGACATTTACTATGTGTGTGACCATGGGCAATCATTTAACCCTCGTTGCCCAGCAAAAAAAAGAAAGAAAGAAAGAAAGAAAGAAAGAAAGAAAGAAAGAAAGAAAGAAAGAAAGAAAGAAAGAAAAGAGTTAACAAAAAAGGCTATTTTTAATAAGTAATTATTGTTTACTGCATTCAAGTCTCTTTGCTAGGTGCTAGGCATATGTACAAATGGCACCTATGTTTCCTTTTTTGTCTTAAAACTTTTAGGGAATCAGTGTATTTGCTTAGGTCCAGTGAAGGCAGGCGTCTACACTTTGTATCCCCTTCCCTAAATTTGACACCTAGTAGATGTGCATTAAGTGTTGACTAAATGGATGAATAGATTTAGTATATTTTCCTTCTACAGAAATAGACAAATAGGGCTTTTCCCCAAGATATTGAAATGAGGGTCTAATTTGGATGGATTGCTTTGTTCAGCTTCAAACAAAACCTCTGATCCTTGACCTGGCTAAGCATCCTAGTTGCTGTGGCACAGCAAGTGAATGATAGGTGACAGGGGAGAAGGGGAAGAGAGATAAGTGAGTGTGGATGATGGCTTTGAGCCAATGAATCACTTAGTACTGGAATTGGTAACTCAAATGAAATGCTTTACTGATAATGAGTAAGTAGCATCATAAAGGTGCAGCTGTTTTTGTATATAATGATAGTCATGATGACAATGATGTTACAGTCATCCATTTACTTTAATTCCTTGTTGCTTCAACATGATAAAAGCCGAGAAGCACTGGATACCTGATGGAATTGATAGACTTGTTTAAATTCTTCATAATGTTGCATCGCACAGGGATGGTATATTGTTACAGAAATGTATGCAGTATATCTAACTTTATCTCCCCAGGATAATGAAGTATAAATAATAAATATTAATTTAATATTTTAATTGATTTCCTTCTCCCTCTTCCTGTCTTCTCCCCCTCCCCAAGATCCTGATGAGTTTGAGAGAATATATGAACCACTGGATGTCAAAAGTAAAAAGATCCATGTGGTCGATAGTGGGCTCACATTTAACCTACCATATCCTCTGATCCTGAGGCCTCAGAGGGGTGTGGATCTCATCATCTCCTTTGACTTTTCTGCAAGGCCAAGTGACTCCAGTCCTCCTTTTAAGGTAAGTTCATTTATGCTGTTTTCAAATAAATTATATTTCTTTTGTTATTTATGTTTCTTTAGTTCTTTACGGTTTTCAGAACATTTCCACTCTGTCATTTGGTGGTCCTAGCAACATTTTGAGGCACATTATTAAGTACATTTTACAGATGACAAGACTAAGGGCCCCAAGATTTTCCCAAAGTCACATGGTTAGTAATTGGCAGAGCCAAGACTAGAGTCAAGACTTTCTGTTGCTTTTTCCAGTGAGGTACATGGTCTCCTTTAACTCTTGTCTCTTCCCCAATCATGTTGACTATTTTGAAAGTTCCAAGGAAATGATGTCATGATCTTATCCTATCCTCATAGACCATAAAATATGTTCGGGGAACAGACTTATACAGAAGAAAAACTTAGAACAAGAAACAAAACAAAAACTCTGCAAGACTAGCCACTGGGGCAGCTAGGTGGCACAGTGGATAGAGCACCGGCCCTGGAGTCAGGAGTACCTGAGTTCAAATCCAGCCTCAGACACTTAACACTTACTAGCTATGTGACCCTAGGCAATTCACTTAACCCCAATTGCCTCACTAAAAAAAAAAAAAAAGACTAGCTACTAAGTGACCTCTAAGGTCCCTTCTGGTTCTAATTTAAAGTGTGAAATTGTGTACTGACTATAGATGATCAAAAGAGGAATGGATCCATATGAACTTGAATGATTGGGAAGACTGGTTGGAGGGGGTAAGAATGGTTTGATGATCAAATGAATCACCATATCATAGCAAATATTCATTTTAAGTACATTTACTTTATATCTAGAGGCAGAATCCTAAAGAACAATATTAGGGCAAACTATAGTGTCACTATAGTTGTGTGGATGGAAAATTGTAAGCATTTACAGGGAAAAAGGGATATTTTTCTTCTAAACAGATAAACTCAGTTGTAACCTCTTGCCATTTTCAAGCTTTGGTGAATGTCAACCAATGAACAATATTTATTTTTTCCATATAAATATTTTATTGTTTTCTAGTTACATTTAGAGATAATTTTCAACATTTGTTTTTATAAGATTTCTAGTTTCAAATTTTTCTCCTTCCCCTCCCTCCCCGCTCCCAAAGACAGCAAGTAATCTGATATATGTTATAACAATATTTATTAAGCTCTGCTCCCATGTTTAATAACATATTAAGAATTGTCTATCGACTAAAGGTGGCAGGGGATGGAGGTGGGAAGGAGGAAAAGCAGGTGTATAAAAATAGAAAAAATAATTCCATGAAATAATACTTAATAATGTGTTGCATTTGAATTTGCTGATTTACGAAGATGTATAGTGTGAGAACTAGCCTCTTCCCTCAAAGATCTGCAAGTCAGATTGGGAGAAAAGACCAATGTTTGGTGTTATTCAGCCACATTTCATAACAGATCTGTCTGAATTGGTTAACTTAAGTTCATTTCTCCCATCTCAAAGTGCATGCCTTCTCTAACCATATTTGTGCTTCTTTCTTTGTATTACCTAACCATAGGACCCCCTTTTCAAGGTCAGGATTAGTGACACTATAGTTTGTCATATCAATTCTGAGAATCCTTCAGAGCTTTAGAGAATGCTTGTAAGAGTGTTAGTCAGAGGACAACCTTTCCCCTTCCTCAATCTCCTTTTCATCTAGATCTGAGTCTTTTGGCAGCGCTCCGAAAGGTGGGTTACACTTGATTTTAGGGAATTAACCATTGCATCAAAAATAATCAGAGCTTCATTTAATGGAACTTTAAAAAAAAGAGATTTATTTTCATTGGAAACCATGTGTTCAGTAAACAGATTTTGGCTTGTTCTTTTCATAATACCATGCCTCATTTCCTGAAAGTTAAGCAATGTTAAAAATCCATAACAGGTAAATTCTTGGAAAAATATTATGACTCCCAGTAACTATGATTTAGGTGGAGACAGTGTGTGTGTGTGTGAGTATATCAGGGGGGTCTCCAGAGAAGCTTTTAATATAAAATACTTGGTAGTATTTGATATGAGTGGCACACTTGAATTGTTATTGTCGCTGCTTCCTGGAAAGTGACTTTCCCATTTTTTTTTAAATGGATTAGAGGCATTTTTCATGACTAAGAGAAAAAACCCACCAAACTACTAAAAGTCATCTGTTTCCTAGTAGACATTAGATAGGCTCATTTGTTTTTGTGTTTTTTTTTTTCTTTTCCATGACGTTGCCATACCAACGTTGCCATACCAATTTTGTGTCTACAACCTGGCATTACTAAATGGTTTACTTCCACAACAAATAATATCCTAGCACAGGCGAATTCTTATCACTGACTAATATCTTTTAAAGGTTATACTGCCTGGTCATTATTAAAAATGGAATTCCAAAGTTCCTGTGAGAAGTCTCCGGAAATAGTGGGAGGGCTTATAAAAATACTGTGTAATGGAAGAGACAAATTCCAAAATACACTAACAGGAAACTGTGAACTTGGATTTAATGAAGTTGATTCAGTATTAACTCATTTGCTACCTGTGAGATTAAAAGATTAAAAAGGAATATTTTTCTACTGGAAAACTGGGGAATCACGGGGGCTTAGATTATAACGGTCCAGCTACTGATCTACTTGATGTTTCTTGTATATGACAATCTGTCTCCTCTCGCCATTCTTTCATTTTTGGAATGTTGTCTTCCCCCTTCCTTCTCTTTACTTCTCTGGCTTCCTCCAAGTCTCAGTTCAAATCCCTCTTTCTGTACCCCTCAGCTGCTGTGCGTTTCTCTTCTCTTTCTTCTGTACCTATAGTTATTTTACATGTTGTTTCCTCCATTACAATTGGAGCTCCTTTAGGGCAGGGAACTTGGTTTTACCTTTCATTGTATTGCCAGTGCCTGGCACACAGTAAGTACCTATTAAATGTTTATTCATTTGTGGAGGAGGAAGAGGAGGAGGAAGCAGAAAAAATGGCAGCATGGTATACTGAGAAAACTGCTTGATTTGGAGTTAGAGGCCTTTGATTTTAGTTCTGGGGCCATTAATTATCACTAATATGACCAATGGCAAATAACTTTACTGGCCTTGGCTTCTATTTTTCATCTATTTAAAAAAGGAGTTGAATTATTTTTCCTCTATTCCAGCTTTACATATATGATTCTTTGATCTCTGAATTCCTTTCTCACCCAGTGTCTATGATTCTATTAAATTCATTTGAAAGGTCTCCATGTCTTCTGAATAAAGATTACTTTGGGACTTGGGAGGAAATGTAATAAAAATAATAATAGTATGTATTAACACTTTAGAAATGCTTTACAAATATTTCATGTTACTCCCACAACAACCCTAGGAGGTAGGTGCTATTAATATCTTCATTTTACAGATAAGAAACTGAGTTAGAGGTTAAGTGACTTGCAGAAGGTCACATAGCAGTAAAACTTAGGCCAGATGAAGTTGAGAAGAAATGTTAACCAACATCCAGCTCTAAGTAATAATCCTAAGAGATCATGGAAAAAAGCGCTCTATAGTTTTATGTTGCCAAGATTTTTTACCATGGAATAATTGCTAAATGTTACACAAACCAGGGTGCAGCTCAGTGGCATAGTGGATAATGCACTGGGCCTGGATTCAGGAGGACCTGAGTTCAAATGCGGCCTCTGACACTTGACACTTACTAGCTTGTGTGACCTTGGGCAAGTCGCTTAACTCTTATTACCCCACAAAAACAAAACCAAAATGTTACACAAACCAAACTTTGGATTTTTCAGTTATGTATTCTCAATGGAATCTCTTATTAGTTTTTTATTAGTTTATTATGACTATCAAAATTAACACAAAATTCAAAGAAACAAAAAATTAAGTGTTTTTAATTGACTCTTTACTGCTATTATGTGACCACAACCTCAAGATCCCAAATTGGTATGTGATGACTCTCTTGGTTCCTTAAAACATTCCACTATACTCATCATATGGCATATCAGTGAAGCATAATCTTCCATGATAAAATTCCAGTGGAGCTAACCAACTACACAGCCAGTTAGCAATGTTATTTGGGATGTGAGCCTAAATCCTCAATATTAGATGTGAGAATCAGCAATGTGTTACATATTCAAAACCATGCATAAATTAAACAGCGGCTTTAGTTTAAAAAGAAAAAAAAAGAAAATACTTTTTGGGAAAAATTAATTTCTTCCTTCCTTCCTTCCTTCCTTCCTTCCTTCCTTCCTTCCTTCCTTCCTTTTTGTTCAAGCATATATGGTAGTAAGCTGACTTTAATTCTTGGAAGCAGACTTTTCTTTTTTTCTCAGTGTATATTTTTTTATTTTAATTTTCTTTCCTTTTTTTTTTTTGTGGGGCTATAGGGGTTAAGTGACTTGCCCAGGGTCACACAGCTAGTAAGTGTCAAGTGTCTGAGGACAGATTTGAACTCAGGTCCTCCTGAATCCAGGGCCAGTGCTCTATCCACTGTACCACCTAGCTGCCCCTTCTCAGTGTATTTTAATAGAGTTCATAGACAAATATTAGGTAATAACTCATGATATTGTTAGGCATGAGATTGTTGCAGTCTCTGACGAGTTTTTTAAGTAGATTGATCACTGGGGGTAAGACCAGTAGAATCTCATAGCTCTCTCCAAAATGAGCTATCCTCCACATTGTGGGAGTGAGGTACATTTAATCTCATCTCCTTGAATTTCACTCAGCTTCTGGCTTTAAAATATCTGTATGTTTCTATTTTCAAGATTTAATTGGAAGTAGCATTTTTTTTAAAAGCCAGATAACTTTACCTACAGGGGCATGGCCCTGACTTAGGTAGCTTTGAAAATGATTTAGAATTAGATGTAAAAATCATGTCCAAACCAGGACAGCCAATAATATGAGTGGGTGGTTGGCTGGGGAAGTAGGTCATGACAGCTTGTGAACTTTAGCTTCATGAGCCACAAGATTCAGGCTTACCTGCTGATCAGGAGAATGTAGTTATCAGTCATAACCAATTGAGCCTATACAATCTTTTAATTTTCCAGCTGAAGAGACTGAGGTCTTGATAGGTAAAATGATAAAATCATTTGCTCAAATTCAGAATGGCCAGACTGTCTTCTTTCCATACACCTGAGAGATCAGGCCCTTGTCACCTCTTAACTAGACTATTCAAGCAATTTCCTAATTGACTTTTCTGCCTCCTCCAGTCTCTCCCCTTCCCAGTCTATGATCTTCACAGTTGCCAAACTGAATAGTCCCTCAGTTCTTGGTGCTAGGAATACAAACATGGAAGCTTATACATTTTACAAATTAGAATTTTGGAAGTCATATTGCAAATCTCTGCATGTGTTACTTTTCAAATAAAAATATAAGAAAAGAGGACATAAAAACCCAAAATTTCCTGTGATTGACTTCATGAAAATATGATACTTTAAATGACATCCCCCACAGAAAAGTGTTTCTAAAGATAAATTTCTGGCACATTTCTATTATTTTACAGTACCTGGCTGGTAATCAAATTAAATGAAAAGAAAATAACACACAGACAATAACAACCTGGCAAGAATTCTTGGACCAGTAATGATGTGTCATTGTTTCATTCCTTCTTTAAAAAGACGGTGAGGGGGCAGCTAGGTGGCCCAGTGGATAAAGCACTGGCCCTGGATTCAGGAAGACCTGAGTTCCTATCTAGCTTCAGACACTTGACACTTACTAGCTATGTGACCTTGGGCAAGTCACTTAACCCTCAATGCCCCCCCCCCAAAAGACAATGAATATTATAGTCTGACTTTTTTCACTTATAGTCATCCCTCTGACTTTAAATTTGTGACTTTTTAAATGCATTCTTTCAGGATCCCATAAATGGAAGGTTCTAATCTTTCTGACTGCCAGTGTGAAAGGATCTATCTAAAAATAGACTTTTTTCCCCTTACACAGTTCATTTTCCCTTTTCTCTTACATATTCAAGCAGTTGGGGAAACATAACTAGTCAGATTATTGAGTCATTATTTTTAAAATAATTTCTTTCCACCTTTCCCATATTCCTGTCTCCTTTTGGTTTTATCTTTAATAATTCTTAGTGGCTATTAGTAGTTGTTGTTGCTTGTGTAGAAATAACACACTGATTAGTGACTCATTTTTTTCTTTTAAAATTTATTTTTTACGGTTATATAGTCCTCAAGGTTATTTCCACTCCCACCCCCAAGTTTAAAATAAGAAATTGGTCATTTGAAGAATGGATTATTCACTGACAACCACTGTGATGTTAGGTATTTATTGTCTTTGGAAGTATTATTGAGGGAAAAAAAAAACTAGCTTAAAATTTACAATTTGATAGCTCCTCATAGAAATAAAGTTGAACTGAGGGTAAAATAAGTACACAAATCAAGTACCTATGCACTGTGCATAAGGCACTGCTATATGTACTGGAGGGTTATAACAGAAAACACTTCCTACCTTCATAGAGCTTACATTTTTTGAGTATATGTTCACAGAGCCACATTAAAAAGAACATATTTGACATCTAGAATAGTGTTGTTTTCTTTGCTATAATTCTAACTGCAAGTATAGTTTTTCAAGGTTGAGTAGTAGAAGGTACAATGGGAATTATTGAGATAATATTAAAATATGCGTTCCATAGATTTTCTTAGAAGAATCATTGGTTAAGATCCTAGATATGAAGTGTTTAAACTTATGTTCAAGTAAAGAAGTCACTTGATTGGAACCCTCATCTCCTCTTGAAACTTTGGACAGCAAGAAGAAAGATCTGGAAAAAAAAGAATTGAAATATCACAAATATTGCTATTTTTCCCTAGGAAATTCTGCTTGCTGAGAAGTGGGCTAAAATGAATAAGCTTTCCTTTCCAAAGATTGATCCTCAAGTCTTTGATCGAGAAGGTCTAAAGGAATGTTATGTCTTCAAACCCAAAAATCCTGATGTAGAGAAAGATTGTCCAACCATCATCCATTTTGTTCTGGCCAATATCAACTTCAGGAATTATAAAGCTCCTGGTGAGTTGGCAGTGATTTATAGAAATTTCCATTCAAACAGAAATTGTTGTTTTTCTTTTTTGAGAGGTATAGCAGGGCAGCGTAGGAGGGAACTAGGTGTAAGGCACTGCTTGTATAAAAAGACCTGGTAGTTTTCATCAACTGAAAGTTCAGTGTGAATCAATGGTGCAGCATGACAGCAAGAAAAGCTAATGTAAACTTAAATGACTTAACAGACATAGAGTGTACCCACTAATGGAAGTAATGAGTCTTCTGTATTCTCTGAGTTAGTTCATATCTGCAGAGTATGTTAAATTATGCCCTCCCTTAATCCAGGAGGATAATTGGTAATCTAAATAGTGTTAAAAGAGGGAATATGCAAAGCTTAAGGATTGATGAAAAGAACTAGAAATATCTAATAAAAGAAGAGATTTCAAGTATATATAAGTGATCATCAAATATTTTATGGATTATCAAGTACAAGAGGAAGAAGACTGGGTTGCTCAACAGTGAAGAACTGGGACCAATAAGAAGTTAGGGTTTTAGGTTAACATAAGGACATGGTTTTTGTTTGTCTGTTTTTATTTTTGTTTTTGTAGTGCTTCTTAACAATGAGATTTTTCAGACAATACAATGCACTAGCTAACTGACAAAAGAGTGAGCTTACTTTTGGGGGAAGTATTCACATAGAGATTGAATGATTTTTAGCAGAAATGCTGTAGAAGGAAGGAAATTGGCCTATATGTCCTGTAAAAATTCTCCCAAATTTAAAATTTGAAAATTCTACATATGTTAGTTGGCATTTTAAAATGGTTTACTCTTTGTAAATTAATATCATCATTTGTATATATTCTGTTGCTATAGGAATTCCAAGAGAAACACAAGAAGAGAAAGATTTTGCTGATTTTGATATTTTTGATGACCCTGAATCTCCCTTCTCCACCTTCAACTTTCAGTATCCAAATCAAGCTTTTAAAAGGCTTCACGATTTAATGCATTTCAATACATTGAATAATATAGATGTAAGTATCATCTTCTACCTTCAATAAAGCTAGATTATTTCCAAGGAAGATACACAGAGTGATCACTAGTTTAAATCATTTAAATATGCAAAGTCATCTTAAACACAGATACTGCTAACTTTTTTAAGGGAGAGTGTATATGAATTCATAGCAAAAGTAATACACTGGATTGGTAACATCTTCAAAAGCAGAGTTTCAAAGAAAATACAACTTTGCAATTTAATGTTTCTTTGGCTTCCTTCTGAGGTGTTATTTCATCACATAGTAGGTTATAATAAATAACTCAGTTTTTACATGCAGAGGGCAACTTTGAGGATTTTGTCATGCTTCCTCCATTGTGGTTCTACAAACTCAGTATTTAAAAATTTGATTGCCAGAAAAAATAAAGGCAAAATAACCTGTGATTTGTGAAGTTAAGAGTTTTTAAATTAGTGCTTTGATTTTGAAATCCATAACAATTTCAAGGAGATCTGGAAACTTGAAGATATCATAATTCCTCGAATGGAGTGTAAGTGGCATCAGGAGAATGTAAACTTGAAGATAAGGAACATTTCACATTTATCTTTGTATTACCAGTACCTAACAATATTTGGAATATAATAGGTGCTTAATGAAGGATAATTGAATAGAATTCTTTTTTTTTGTTTTGTTTTGTTTTTGTGGGGGATAGGGGTTAAGTGACTTGCCCAAGGTCACACAACTAGTAAGTATCAAGTGTCTGAGGCTGAATTTGAACTCAGGTTCTCCTGAATCCAAGGCCAGTGCTTTATCCACTACGCCACCTAGCTGCCCCCTTGAATAGAATTCTTGATGAAGGAGAGTCAGGCGCACATATTTGTATGAACACATACTAGGCAGACAGGATAGACTACAGATCTGACAGATTGCAAATATTGTGGGTCTGTAAAATTACCCTAGTAGCCATAGAAAAATAAAAATGACATTAACTAATTCTACATAATTGATGCACATTTCTCCTACCGTTTATAATTTTGGTTTAAAATCCAATGAGTAGTTTGTTTTAAGTACAGGCTGTTGTTTATAATCAATCAATTACTTATGTATGTTCTAGGCAAGTGAAAAAAAATGGTTTGTTGGACTCACTGATGAGAAACTGAGGAACTGATTTAAATTAAAGAGATGGAATTTTAAGAAACAAATTTTAAACAAACCTCGCCCTATAGCAAACTCATAAAATATTGTACTCTTGCAGTTCATTTAATCATGTTGCCTTTTAAGTGATTCCATTAATGTCTTAGGAACTAGAGGGAAGGTGGGAGGGGGAAGATACTTAGCTAAGAAACAGATGTAACAGGCTGACCACTTATCTCTTAAAAGACAATTTGAGGTGAAATCTGACTGGAAATTTGGTTCTTCAGCTCCCACTTATCCCTAATCAACCCTTTGCTTAAAGAATATTCCAAAATAAGAATAAAAATGAAAAGAAAACCCCCTTCCCCCACCTGAATTTGAATCTCCCAGCTGTTCCCAGCTATGCCGCCTCATTGGAAACTGAATTTGTATTTTTTTTTTTCAGTGCATTAATGGCATGTTTTTCTTTCCTCTCTACTTTGTTGCCACTCTGTTTCAGCACACTGTGATGATTGTTATTAGCACCAGTTTTTGCATATATCAAAGACAGCCAATTTCTGGCCATTGACCATGCTTTGATGTTTCTAACATGGCTATAATCTATTACTGAGGGCTGGAGTCTGTCTCTGTGTCACCATGGCCTTTTACTTTAGAGTTTCCTTTGTATACATCTCATTTCCTCAGTCACATTGCAAACACCTTCACTGATGGGGTGGGGATTGCAGGGCAGGATCTTTATCTCATATTGCCCAGCATACATCCTCTTACATTTAATTGAATGCTAGAATGAAATAGCTCACACTTGACACTAATGCAGCTGATCAAACAGCTTGCTGCTTTGTGAAGAAGGATGCCATGTTTCACTGCCATATAAGATTCAATTTAATGAAGACACACACATGGGACAGCTGGGTGGTACAGTCAATAAAGCACCAGCCCTGGATTCAGGAGGACTTGAGTTCAAATCCAGTCTCAGACACTTGACACTTACTATCTGTGTGACCCTGGGCAAGTCACTTAACCCTCATTGCCCCACAAAAAAAAAAAAGACATACACACATGTTAAGTGCCTTCTACTTTTTATATATATAGATGCTTCCCTTGATACAACATAATCCCCACAAGGGCAGAGATAGCTTTATTTTTATCTTTGCATTTTCATTGCTCAGCACAGTGCCTTAAGTATTTTGTACCTTCTTAATAAATGGTTACTGGTGGACTGATTGATTGTGAGGCTGGGAATACAAAAACAAATTTTCTTTTAAAAACTCCCTACTTTCAAAGTGTTTATATTCTCTTGGGAATTCAAGTAACTAAACCAGAATATGAACCAACTGATCTCAAGAGGGAGAGAGTAGTAACAAATGATGGCAAGGGAAGGGATCAGGAAAGAGCTTGTGTAAGAGTTAGGCCTTGTAGTATGTTTTGAAGAAAGCCAAGGATTCTATAAGGCTGGGGTGAGGAAGGAATACACTGTAGACATGAAATACGTGCAAGTCCTTCCATAAATTTGTTACAGAAGTAGAGTTCCTGTGGTGACAAATGAGCCCATTTGAATTTTTTTTAAATGATCTTATCTGAAACACATAGTATGTCCTGCAAGCATTTGAAAAAATCTACAAAGAAATTCCCTGAACATGAAATGCCATCTAGTGGTTCAGTCTGTGTTTCTACTGTGATTGAACTGGGTACACCAAACTGTACACAGAATGTTGGAGCCAGTGGGCAGTTTAGAAGTGACTCAATAGAATCCCTTCATTTACAAATAAGGAAACTGAGGGGCCCAGAAAAGTCACCTGACCATGCTCACCAAATTTAGAGTCTGCAAATGATGATGAGTGAGAATGGAAAATATTTATTCTAGTTTGAATTTTTCTTCTCATTAGTGACTGAGAACATTTTTAATATGGTTGTTCAAGTCAAGTTGTCAACAAACATTTATTAGATACTTATTATGTCCCAGGCACTATGCTAAGCATTGAGGATACAAAGCAAGGCAAAACCAATTCCTATTTTTAAGAAGTTCATAGCCTAAGGGGGAGGCATGCCGATAATTATGTACAAACAAAATCATTGAAGTCAATCTCAGAGGAATGGAATTAGCATTAAGAGGAAGCAAGAAAGGTTTTCTCCAGGTGGGATTTTAGTTAAGTCCTGAAGGAAGATGAGGAGGGAGAACATTCCCAGCAGGAGGGACAGCCAGAGAAAATGTACATAGTTAGTAGATGTGGAAAAGAAAGGAGGTTAGTAGAGGCCACTGAATCTTAGAGTACGTTGAGGGAAGTAAGGTGGAAGAAGACTGAAGATTTGTTGAGAACTTGCATTTTGTTGTTGTTGTTGAAAAACTATTGATACTTTTGTGCATTTATCTACTGAAATTACTTTCTCCTTAACAATACAGAATGTCATAAATGCTTTACTAACAAGAACTTTGAGGGGAACAAATGTGTACAAATCCTTCAACCTAGAATTTTCAGTATTTTCCTGTAATGGTGAAACATTTAGGAATAATAAAACCTATAAAGATAATGAGGAAGGTACTGAGGAAAGATATGGAGGACAATTTTACTCTAATGTCATACTATTCTACTAGATGAATACTTTCGCAAATGAATTCACAACAGCTTTGCATTATACATATCCATGTCAATAGCCCTATCCAAGGCATTTGCACATACCATCTGAGCTCCTTCCTCTAGGAGTAGAATGTTTGCTCCTTGTGGACAGGAACTCTTTTTTTTTTTAATCTTTCTATCTCTAACACCCAACACAGGCCTTGCATGTAGAAGGTTGTGAGTACACATACTGAATGAATCTGTTATTTCTGTTTTACAGGTGATAAAGGACGCCATATTTGAAAGCATTGAGTACAGAAGACAGAACCCATCTCGTTGTTCAGTTTCTCTCAGTAACATTGAGGCACGAAGATTCTTTAACAAGGACTCCCTAAACAAACCCTCAGCTTAGGTCCTGTGCTAGAAAGTACATCCATTGTCTATGCTATAGCAGTTTGCAATCCTGTAAGAACTGGATTTGCCACAAAGCATCATTGCTCTAGAGAGACTGGATGGCACTAAGATGAACAGTGATTTTGCTGCATGAGAATAATACCATCATTGTCTTTTTGAGTTGACAAATGTCAGTCATTATGTGGACACATGCTTATTTATGTATTCCATCGGTATGAATTTCTAAATGTACTGTAGGAACATATACTGAATTTTTAAACATTCCTCACCAGCTGTTTTATTCACTGTACTATTCTTTTTAAAAATGCTGATTCTTTTTTAGAGTATTTGAGAGGATTGATGTCAAGGAGTACTGTTTTACAGGGAGTGCAAATTTTATCCACTGACCAGATTTATCACCATATGGGACAACACTATTTCTTATTTATGTATACAGAAATGTAATAGATGTCTTTAGCAATATAAAAATTATTTCGTGAAAGCTTTTTTTAAAGATTCATTGTGTCAGCACTTTTAGTGAAACCTCAGATCTTCTGTCCCCAAAGCAAGAAACCAAAATTGAACATAAATAATATTATCTCACATTTATATATTGCCTCATGGGTTTACAAAGCACTTTCTTCACAACAGCCTGATGAGGCAGGTTGTGAGGGTGTTTTTCCTCCTATCTTATGGAAGAGAGAACTTATTCTCAGTGAGCCTCAGTGACTTGCCCTTGGGTTACATAGCTAATGAGAGACAGGATTCAAACTTAGATTTCTTTCTTTTTTTTTTCCTTTTTTTTGTGGGGCCATGAGTGTTAAATGACTTACCCAGGGTAACACAGCTAGTATGTGTCAAGTGTCTGAGGCAGGATTTGAACTCAGGTCCTCCTGAATCCAGGACCTGTGCTTTATCCACTGCGCCACCACCCAGCTGACCCCTCAAACCTACATTTCTGAATCTAAATCTGTTCTTCTTTTGACTACTCTACCCTAATGCCACAACTCTATGACCTTCAGACCATTTGAGAACTCTTAAGTGTTCTTGTGATTTGTTTTAATAAACAAATAATGCACATAACAAATCAGGAACCTGAAATGCAGAATTATTAAATCAGGTTTATATATTTTAAAGAAAAATGGTTTTTAGAAATTTAATGTATTTTATTTTATTTTTATTTTTTTTTGTTTGTTGTGTTTTCCTCCAGAGAATTACTTAAGGCAATGGTAATGACAGAAACAGTCTGCTTATACAATGGCAGTCCAACTTTACTATTCTCCTCTGTGATTATATATATACATATATATATATATATATATATATATATATCATGAAGGATCACTAAATCTCACTGCATCATTAGTGTTACTTCTTCTCATCTCCTGAGTTACAGGCTTGATGTTTACAGAATGTGACCTTTTCTCTTCTCATTTTGACTTTCCCTTATTCCTCCTCTTTCTATGTATTATTTTCCTTTTTGACTAATTAGCTTCCATTCATTTTTGTTTGTTTGTTTTTTTGGTGAGGCAATTGGGGTTAAGTGACTTGCCCAGGGTCACACAGCTAGTAAGTATCAAGTGTCTGAGACTGGATTGGAACTCAGGTCCTCCTGAATCCAGGACTAGTGTTCTATCCATTGCACCACTTAGCTGCCCCGCTTCCATTCATTTTTCCTCTTTCTCTCAACATTTCCCCACATATTCTGTTCTTCTGTTCCTATTTGCCTCCTTGTAAGGCTAATTTTGACAGTAGGCTAATCTACTTGACAACCATCCTAATCAAAAATACAGTTTGATTTGATTCTGTAGTTCAATAATTTCTCCTAGTTCCATACTTGGTGGGAAAGGAAAGTTGCGGATCAATGTGATAACCTTGCAAATATTTTTCATAAACCATGTAGCTCACCACAATCCCATGCAGTCTTATAAACAGAAAGCTGTACATTGCAACCCCGAATCCCTCCCAGATTTTGCTTCTTAGTCAGGCATACCTTTCTTGATTCTAGCCCCTGTTCCTGAGGTAAAAAAGCAGACCTCTTCCCACAATAAAAAGCCTGAATTCACTAAAAATGGATTACAGGTAACAGTGTGATGTAGTGGAGACGGCCCCAGTGCTTGAACCTGAGCACCTGGGTTTGGTCTCAGATATGTCACCCACACCCAGTTCTTGTGTGACCATGGGCACTTACTGGGTCTCACTTTCCTCACCAACCAGGGGTGGACTAGAGGATCACTCACTAAGGTTCCTCTAAATCTCTGGCCCTAAGATACTCAAAAAGAAACAATTTGAAAATCCACATAATGTGATAATGACCATCAAAATTATTCTGAAGCTACTCTGTGGTTTTGTTTGTTTGTTTTTTTAGCTCAGCTCCTTACTTCTTTAAATCTCTGGATGGGAGATAAGACTTAAAGAATACTATTTGAGCAGGATATCATAACCAGTCCTGTGGAGAGATTTTGAAGGAAATTGCATACAGGGCCCCTGACCTTAAAAAAATTGAATGGAAATGGGAAAGAATAACATTTTTCTTTAAAATATATAAGATGAAGCACACAGTAACATAAAGGAGTATTCAACTGCCAGCAGCAATATAGTTATTGATGCATTCACTAAACATTTATTAAGCCCCTCTCATATGTAGAGAACCGTGTAATGCATTGCAAGAGATAGGACTTGAATGAATAAAATGTTTCCTTGCTACTATGGATCCTACAGACTACCACTACAGACAGAATTTCCTGAGTAGTTAAAGTGACCAAAATCTAGTGGGATTGATCTGAGAAGGCTTCATGGAAGGAGTGAGTTGTGGAAATATTTTAGCTAACTAGCCTGATTTGGGGGGACTAATCTGTGGATGACTAATCTGGGACTGTTGACTAACTGGCTATCTGACTGCTATTGTTTTAACATGGGCCATTTATAAAGTTCCACCACACTGCTGTACTCCCAAAATTGATAAGCAAAAGATTTAAGAAGCCTCTAAACTAAATAATCAAAGCAGAGTTTATTTATGAGATACCATTTAAAATTAAGAATACAGGGAAATAAAATGTATAACCTGACTGAGATCCAGCATCTCTTTCCACCTGCTGGGCCTGGAACTTTTGTAATACAATAAGGGCCTTAGCCTCTTGCCTTAGGGTATGTTCTACTTTCACTGATCAGCTACTTTCTTCTAACTTTCCTCTTAATCTTCTGGCCTCCTTCCAGCATCTCTAGTCTCCATTCCCTCCTTGTAGCCCCTTTCTGTCCTTTTCCTCTCTAACCTCTTAACCTTTTCTTCTTCCCCCATCTCTTAGTGCTCCAGCCTTTCTGCTCTCTTAATCTCGTCTTTCAGCCTCCCTCCTGTTCTTCTAATCTTGTCAGTTCCCATTCTCTGTTCTTGTCTCCCAGCCCCACTGAGTCTAACTTCCAAGTCTATATGTATTCTTCCTTCTCCCCACTCAAATCTCGGGGCTTTTTGCTCCCCCACTGACCAAGCTAATCTGCCAGCCAGGGCTGCGGCTGGGGGGAGGGGGGGGGGACGCTCGAGCATCACATGCTTCAGCACAGGCTGCACCAGAGCCCGGCCTGGAAAAGCCCGGGATCTCTCGGATAGATCCGCTCAGGGTGGAGGGAGCTGGGGGCTTTTCCCCCCAGCTGTCTGACCTGGCATCTCATACAGCCCATGGGGTTTTTTGGCTCAGCTGAAGGGGAAGGGAAGGGGAACCAACACCTCCCACACAGAAGAGACCCTGAGGGCCTAATGCTTTCTAATCTCAGCCCAAAGGTAGGGTCCCCAAATCAAAATAAATTTTCACAGAGTGTTTTGAAAGAGAAAAATGGTATGTTTTAGAAGAGGGTGGAATGCATCCTCAATCCCCTCCACTGTTTTTGCGTCATCCTATAGGGCTCATGGTAGGTGGAGTAAGGGAAGAAATGATTGACTACAGATTCCTCTCTATTTACTTTATTCATACTCCTTTCTTCACTTGAGACAAGCTTTCTTACTGATATAATCACTATCAATATCATTTTAAAGTTTGTACCCACTTTAGATACATGCATACACCCCACACACACACGCACACATTTATGCTCTAAGTGCAATGGACTTGGTTTATAACTAGTCACCATCAAGTTTGAGTGCCTCCATCTTCATCCCAATTAGCATCACCTACAGCCAGTCAGCACTTTTTATCTACACTTTTCACAACAAACCAGACTTACAAACATGGACTCATTTATCAAAAGGGTTATTGTTAATCAGATGGATGGGCTCTTACGTGAATTAGAGCCACATTTTTAATTGTCGAGAATGTGCAAGCCTCTGAAAAGTGTTTGCAATGAATTTTTCTTCCTAGACATTGTCTTGATACTAAATAAATCTACCAGGTGATTAATAAGTGCCTCCAGTATTGATGAATAGATTTTTTTCCTGTTTAACTTGGAACCCGTAGAAAATCGAAAGAAAATAGAGGCAATTATCTTAGCACCCTATCTGTTAAATTGTCACAGTAAAAGTCAAATGAAAGTTCATACGCTCAAGCCAAAATCATAGCAGTGAATTGCATCATTGCTGCCAATATGGTGTGCCATTCTATGGTGTCAGAATACAGAATTGGGAGTTGAAAATTGTGCATGGTTGAGTGCTTATTCTTGGCTTATATCTTTGTTTCATTAGAAAAAAAAGGCCAGACCAACATATATGGCCAACTCCAAGTATTCTAACCCTTCATTTTCAACAACACACTCATTTAATTCATACAATATAGAGAGCAATAAATCAGAAATGGAGAAGACACAAAGATAATCAGTCATTTCTGTCTTCAAGGACTTTACAATCTAACATGGGAGAGGACATACAGAAGTATTTCTATTACAAAGGAGAGTCAACTAACAAATAATGATCTAGGCTTTGTTTTATGTAGGAGGGACACAAAGTCAAAAAGCAAAGATAATGGCAAGTGCACAAGAGGTATAGAATAAAGTAATATCTATGAGAGTGAGACTTCTAAAAAAGCAGCATAGTCTTCAAGAAGAAAGTGAAATCCCAACTGGGTCTCAAAAGCTGGTTATATCCAATAGAAGTAAATGGGATGCTGAGAGGAGTACCATGAGTAAAGCATGAAAAAGCAAAGAATGGGTTTAAGGAATTGTGAATATAAGAAGGGAGAAGGAATAGTTGTAGTTGGCAAAAAAACCCCTCAAATATTTAAAATTATTTTGATTGACCTCAACTTTTCTGGTTTTTTTCTGCATCCTTTTTTCTACTTCTTAGTATTTTCTGATTTCCCTGTTTAGGCATTCAGAAACATGGAGCTCCTTAGTCTATATAGTTTTTCTTTCTGCCTTTGTTTTTTTTCAATCCTTATACTACTTATTGAGGCTAAAACAAAGTCTCAAGGCAATAGGTCTATTGCAGTATATAGTAGTTATTGATAGTAAAGAACTTGCTGGTCAAATTTCTGTGTACTCCACTCACCTTCTCCATTTTTTACTCTCTGGTTTTCCTAATTCTATCCTTAAATTCTCTCATAATGATGAGGCTAATTATACATTTTGCCAAACTTTCTAGATACTTGTTTCCTCCTTTCATTTACTATCATTATGTGGCAGTATTGCTCATGATTTCTCACTATATTATCCTATAATATTTTGCAAAACACATTGAAAATCAACCTTGCTCTTGGTTTTCATGTCTTTCTTGGCAAAGCAATCAGGTGCTGGTCAATGGTGTTCTTAGGATCTTTTGGCCCCATTGGTGTAGCAACAGATTTAAATGGATCAAACTTACTCAGGGAATTCTGGTAGTCTTTGGAAAACCCTGTTTTATCCATGGCCCATTTTTGTAAATGTGAGTATACCAATATCTTGTTTAAATAGATCATGTTAGATTTGGTTTCTTTTTATGATGTGTCTTTTTCTCATTTTTAATTTGTAATTTATTTTAATCTTTGCTCTCACACGTCTGTGGGACTAAGAAATATCTTTTATTTCAGGAACCACTTGTTTCCTGTAAAATTGTAATCACCACTTTTCTAAATGTTATTTAGTACTGATTATAGCCAACACTTCCTGACTTTTTATTGAAGAAAGTAGTCATAATTTGTAAGTGGGCAGAGGCTTCTGGGTAGTGGATAAACCTTTGGCCTCTTTTTGTTTCTTAATCTTGAGTCAAATTTTCCAACATTTTCTACTATGTCCTTATTCTCAATCTTTCCTTGAAATTACTTACTAATAAAGTCTATAATGATTTAATTTATTTTTTAAAAATTCATTTTGAACTTAAATAGAAAAAGAAAAAAAATCAGTGTATGCAGCACAATCCAAAAGGAGGATTCAATAGGAAACCACACATCTCCATTTCATACTGTTTACTTAAAAAAATGTAACAAAAATTTGGAGTATAATGAATTCTTCATTGAATTCTTCTATATTTACATCTTCAATACATTTTAGAAATAAACTACAATTATGTTGATAGTGGTCTTTTATGTGTTCTAAAATGTAAAACTGTCCAGTGACCCCCAAAATGATCTTTCTTCTTATCTTTGAGTTCACAATAAAATGACTTCCACCAATTTCTTTACTTGGCTCTCCCCAAGGAGAACCTATAAGCTACCCTCCCATTAATGCTAACTTCCTCTTGTCTTCTGGTTTCATCTGTAGCAATGTTTCTTAACCTTTTTTTTTTTTTTTTTTTTGGTATTTTGGACCACTTTGGCAGCTTAAGGAAGGCTATGGATCTCTTCTCAGGATATTGCTTTTAAATAATTGAAAGAAATGCTCTTCCATTTAGAAATGAATGAAGATAACAATCTGATTTTCTGACATATTTTCTATGACTCTATCACTCAAGTAATATGTCAGTTCACTGCCCATTGGACAAAGACCGTATGTTTAGAACATCAAGACATAAGTTAATTTTATAGATGGTCTAAGAGTCATCTGATCCTCGGGTCATTCTGTTTTCTGCTATTTTTGCCACTCTCACTGCATAAGGAAAATGGGATCGCACAGGATTGAAGGCCATTTTGTTTTATTCTTAATTTCATGGGTTGTTCTGGACAGATAATTTATTACCTGGAAGCTACCTTTCTTTATAATGATTTCCCCTGCATACTTGGTTAGGCTGAAAATACATAGGCTTACTGGGACTTTATGAGGAACAGTGATGTGGATTAGTAGATGGAGTGCAATAAAAGAAAGACCTGAATTCAAATCTGGCCTCATACATTTATGAGCTTTGTGACTCTGGGTAAATCACTTAATCTCAGTTTCCTCATCTGTAAAATGAGGATAATAGTAGAATCTGCCTCACAAGGTTTTTGTAAGGATGAAATGAGATAATAATTGTAAAGCTCAGGGTGTGCACGTAGTAAACACTATATAAATGTTAGTTATTATAAATGCTGTTATTTGAGGCCTTTCTATCTTGGTGCAATCTGCCAGATCTTTATTTTCACTGACAACTCAGGATCAGCTCCATATCATGATGTATAATATCATATCATATGATAAAAATAAGCATGAAACGGAAAAAATGTGATGAAATTAAGTTATAGATAAGAAAATCAAGCACTAGAGATGTGAAGTGACTCACTCTGGGTCCCATAGTCAGCAAGTATCTAAGGTAGAATTCAAACCCAGGATCTTCCAAGTCCCAGGCCCAGCACTCTATACATGGTTTCAAACTCAAATAGAAATGGTATCACTATTCCTTACATAAGGATCTCTGCTGGGTATATACTGATTTAACTTTAAAATGTAATGTTAATTCTGGTTTATTATATTTTTATTTATTTTGGTAAATATTCACCAATAACACTTTAATTTGGTTCTGGTACTCTACAGAGTGTTGTTGACCACATATTTGACATCTCTGCTCTATACCATGTTGCCTTACCTAGATTTACTTTCTATGAGACCCTTGGCAAATCACTTAACTTATTGAAGCCTGTTTCTTCATCGTATTTCAGTAGTTTTTCTGTCATGCCCAATTCTTTGTGACCCTATTTGGGTTTTCTTGGCAAAGATACTAGAGTATATTGCCATTTCTGTCTCCAGCTCACTTTACAGATGAGGAAACTGTGGCAAACAGGGTTAAGTGATTTGCTCAAGGTGACACAACTAGTAAGTATCTGAGACCAGATTTGAATTCAGGAAGATGAATCTTCTTGACTCCTAGACCTGTACTCTATCCATTGCACCACCTTGCTGTCCCATTTTTCATCTGAAGAATGTAAATAATAGTACCTACCTCACAGGGTTGTAGTGAAGATTAAATGATTTTATATACTTATATACATATATATGTACTTATACACACATATGCCTTTGCAAATCTTAATGCTCTATATAAATGTTAAATATTGTAATGCAGTTGACAAGCATTTACTAACTTCCTACTCTGAGGCAGGAACTGTGTTTAGTGTTGGGTATGCAAGAAAGGCAAAAATAGCCTCTGTTTTCAAGGAGCTTATAGTCTAATGGGTGAAACAACATGCAAACAACTGTAGAAACTCTCTACATACATATACATACATAGACACATACATATGTGTATATATTTATATTTCTGTGTATATGTTTATATTCAAACATAAATATATACACACATATAGGCAATTTGGTGATACAGTAGATAGAGCATGAGGCCTGGAGTCAGGAAGACTTACCTTCTTGAGTTCAAATCTGGCCTCAGACACTTAATAGCTATGTGACCCTGGGCAAATCATTTCACTCTGTTTGCCTCAAGTTTCCTCATCTGTAAAATGAGCTAGAGAAAGAAATGGCAAAACACACCAGCATCTTTGCCAAGAAAATCCCACCTGGAGTCAGGAAGAGTCCACATGACTGAAATACACGCACATATACACATGTACATATATACACACATGTGTGTAAACCCATATGTATGTATATAAAGATAAATTGGAATATATAAAATTTGTATGGATATGAAAAACTAGTTTATATAATGATAAATTGGAATATATACATATATAAACATGTACATATATACACATATTTGCACATAAATATACATACATACAAGCACACATACCTACATCTCTATCTATACCTACAACTACACCTACACTCACACCCACACCCACATTTATACCCACACCTACACCTATACTTATACCTACACCTACATCTATATCTACATGGCAGCTTGGTAGCTCAGTGGATAGAGCACAGGACCTGGAGTCAGGGAGACTCATCTTCCTTAATTCAAATCTATCTTCAAACACTTATTAACTGTGTGACTCTGGGCAAGTCACTTAATCCCATTTGTCTCAATTATTAATCTATAAAATGAGCTGGAGAAGGAAATGGAAAACCACTCCAGTGGTTTCTTTGCCAAGAAAATCCCAAATGGGTCACAGAGAAGTGGCCATAACTGAAATGACTGAACAAACCGAAAATAAATTGACATGTATATGGTATAAATTGTGTATACACACACTGTTATGGATGGAAAAATAATCCCTTCAGGAAGACAATAGCAACAAGAGGGAGGGACAAAAGTTTCTAGTGAAGTTAAGATTATCCATAACAACTTTGTGATTGATTGACTAAGGAACTCCAAAGCTTTCCTCATACCCATAGGGAGTTTTCTGTCAGTTGCAGGCTATTGGAGGAGATAGACAAGGCTATGAATATAAAATATTTTCCTTGCCTAGTCCCATAAGTAGGATATGCAAAAAGGCAGTGATCCAGAACATACATGTACAACTCTACTCACTGTGTCCCACCATAAATATAGTTATAGATTCTGACTGTAGAACAGAGCCAAGCATATGTAGACAAGAAGAAGCAACTGGATGTTTCAGAGTTAAATAACAGGGTTTTCTTACACATTAGTCATGATTAGTTTCAACTATTAATATATACTCTGGACCTAAAAGCAGAACAGCTAGGAGATTTTTGACATGTTTGGATGATATTTTTATTTTTCAAAGGATCAAGGAAAAAAAGAGGAAAATTGTTATTCTGGAGGTAATTATAACCAACAAAGAGAAACTGTTTCTTGAAACAAAAATGACAAGAACTTGAGAGGAATAAATCCTACTATTTTAGAATTTCTGAATGAGAATTAGAGGAAGTGAAGCAAGAACCAGATTAAAATGTAACTGAGATGAGTTGAACAAATAATCAAAAATACAATACAACATAAACAATGTTAATTTGTAGTTTCTTAAGTCAATATGTGGCCCACAGGTATCTGTTTCTATTTGACTTTGACACGCAAAAGAAGGTTTAAAAAAATGAACTGATATCTGACACCTATAATGAGCTCACGTAGAAACTTCTCCTCGTCACCCACAATGCTACCATTCAGGAGGTTGGTCAAGCAAAAGAACTGACCTACAGGCTTGGGGGAAGAAACAAAACAATGAACACCACACCCCAGTCACCCCCACTCTTTCCGGTGTGTTGGAGATCTACGCTCCAGGCTGTTGAATTTTGCTAGGACCTTGGTGGCCTATATTGTGGCAGAATTCATGCTGCAGGAGAATAAAGGAACAAAAGGAAAGAGGCAGCAACATGTTTAGACTTGCAATAATGCTGAACAAAATGCCCCAATCCCCCCTCCTCTCAAAACTTCAGAGACCCAAAAAAACAACAAAGGGAATAATAATCTACAAGAAGGGAAGCAAAGAACAGCAACATTGAGAGAAAAAACTACGCTCTCTCTCCAAGCAAAACATACTTACTTTGAAGAAAGAATATATAGATATATAGACTAAGGATTTTTGTCATTGTTCAGTCTTGGCCAGTTTTTTGTGACCCCATTTGGGGGTGCCTAGGCAAAGACACTGGAGTGGTTTGTAATGACAAATGCTATTCTATTCCAGTTCAGTTTACAGATGAGGAAGTGAGGCAAACAGGGTTAAGTAACTTGCCCAGAGTCACATAGCTAGTAAGTGTTTGAGGCTGGATTTTGTGAAGCTTAAAATATAACTGTGATGTCTAAAAATCTAATGTGTGTTCACTTTAAATTAGAAGCTTTAGCACCAGTCTTTGGGTATTAGGTATTTATTAAAGTATGTTGGGGGTTAGCAAAGAGAGAGAGAGAGGAAAAGCTGCCTTCACCTAGCTATCCAAGAGACTGAATCCCCTCAGTTCCACCAGAAACCCCCTGTCAAACCGGAAGAGGGCAGTCCACACACACAGCTCCAAGCTAATTGGCTGGTCTATTGATTGACATGACTTACAGGCAGTAGACATAACTTCTGGATGCCAGTCTGACTTTCGAAATCTCAGAAAGGTCACCTCATGCTTTCTCCTCAGGGCGGAGCTGCCCTGGTTCTCACAATGTCTTTCTCAGCAGGGAGGTGGCGCTCTGATTCTCACAATTTGAACTCACATCTTCCTGAGTCTAAACCTAAAGCTTTTTCCATTGTACCACCTAGTTGCCATAGCCTAAGGATTACAAATCTCCCAGAAGAATATAAGTCAAAACACCTGAGCACTATAATAATGTAAGAAATATTACAAGAAAACTGTCCAGAACCTCTGAACACAGAAAATGAAATACCAATAGAAGGAATTCATAGATTGCCTCTAGAAAAAAAAAAAAAAAGAAAAGAAACAGTAACAACAACAATGCCCACCCCCACCCCCAAAACAAAACAAAACAAGACACCCAAGGCTATAAACTTCAATATATGTAGTGGTTAAATTTAATAATTCAGTTCAGAAACAAGAAAGACCATAGTACTGTGCCTAGCACGTGTTATTGTTTTTCAGTCATTTTACTTGTGCCTGACCCCATTTAATATTTTCCTGGCAAAGATACTGGAGTAGTTTGCCATTTCCTCTCCAGCTCATTTTACAGATTACAACACTGAGGCAAACAGGGTTAGGTGACTTTCCCAGGGTCACAAAGCTACTAAGTGTCTGAGGTTGGATTTGAAATCAGGTTTTCCTGACTCCAGACTGGCTATATCCAGTGTGTCAACTAGCTGCATAGCATATAGTAATTCTTTAAAAAATACTTCTCTGATCACATTGTACATAGTAATAGCAACATTGTGTGATGATCTACTGTGATAGCCTTGGCTCTTCTCAGCAGTGCAATGATCCAAAACAATTTCAAAGAACTCAAGATAGAAAATGTTCTCCACATCCAGAAAAAAAAAAAAGTGTGGATTCTGAATGCAGATTTAACCATAATGTTTCTACTTTGGGGATTTTTTTTCCTTCTTTTTTGAGGTTTTTTCCTTGTGCTCTGATTCTTCTTTCACAATATGACTAATGCAGAAATATGTTTAATGTGATTGTCCATATATAACCTATATCATATTGCTTTCTGTCTTGGGGAGGGGGGAGGGAAGGAAGGGTGGGAGAAAAATTTGGAACTCAAAATCCTATGAAAACAAATGTTGAAAACTATCCTTACATGTAAATGGAAAATAATAAAATACTTTCATAAAATTGAAATAAATAAGTAAATAAATAAATAGACAAATAAGAAGATAACTAACTAAATGAATGAATAAATAAATATATGAGTGAGGACATAAATGAATAAATGAGCATGCAAACAAATCAATAAATAAATAATGAATGAACAGATGTATAAATAAATGGATGAATCAATCAATCAATAAATAGGTGAGTGAGTAAATAAATGAGCGAATGAATGAATGGATAAATAAATAAATAAATAAAGGAGTGGATGAATAAGTAAATAAATAAATGCTTCTGATTGTTAAGAGTTGGAACCCTCAAAAATAGTATCCTTTCCACTTCACTATTCTGCCTTTTTAGTTAATGAATTAAACCATCATGAGTACTAGTTAAAATACATCTATCTTTAGCAGATTCCTGAGGAATATCTGGAATGGTGGAAATTTCAGGTATCACAGTGATCATTTGGGAGGATTTCACTTAATCTTGCTAATTTTTTCTTGACCATGATAAGAGCAAAGCTTATTTATATCAGGGAACAAATTAAAAATGAATAAAATTTAATTAAGAAATAGAAAGGTTGATTTAAACAAGTTAGACCCTCATGATTTAAAGATTCCCATATCAGGTACAAGGTTTAGGGAATGATAACAACAAGAAGTTGTATGTAAAAAAATGAAATTCTCTAAAGTCTCAGGTAAATTATAGGTTCCTAATCTGACATTCTTCTTATAGTTCTGTTGTCAATAGAATGAGAACCATAATACTTGAACTTTTCTTCACCACATGAAATAGCTATTAGAAAACCAAATGTAGTAAGTTGTAATAAATTATATTAAGTCTTGTTACAGGCAGATTTTAGTAGAATGACCTAGGATTCTCTACAAGTGACCCTGAACCAGAGAAGCAGAACCCCCTTCAGAGCCATCTTGGGAATGAGACCTGTTCCAGAAGGTCCAAGAGAAGATATTTCTTGCAACCAGATGACTACATGGGATATCTGGGACTCAAGACAAAATGTTTAAATGGACATTGTGAGTTGGTTACTAGGATACTAGGAGACTTCATGTTATTTAATAATGATGATTATCATTGTGTCATTTTGACCTTTTATTTTATGGTGATTATGCTAAGTTTTTTGGTTATCTTGGTGATGTGTAAATCCTCTCCTCAAAATTAGTCCATTGTGAACCCTCTAGTTTGATCTGTAGTTTACCGACAGAGTCTATGTAACAAGGTTTTTACATTATTATTATTGTATATTATCATTATTGTTCTTAGACATTGTGTTAGCTGTTGTATGAGACTATGAGAGAGGATGCTTCTCAATGGTCTTTTCTTGGTACGTAATACTGATTGTAAACATGTTACTTTATTCTTGCCTCTGCTTCAAAATTTTTTTCAGTTACCATTGTTAACTGTTTCCCTCCATCCTTTTCCCATCCCCTTGTTATTTACTCTGTTTTCTATTTTCTGTCACCCTATCCCTCCTCAAAACTGATTTGCTTCTAACTGCCCCTTACTAATTTTCCCTCCTTCTTTCACCCCCTCCCTCATTATCTCCTTCCACTCCAACTTTCCTGCAGGGTTAGATATATTACTTATCTCCCTGAGCCAACTCTGATGAGACTCTAAGGTCTTTGAGCCCAATTCTGATGAGTGTAAGGCTCATTCATTGCCCTGCTCCTCATCCATCTCTCCGCCCCACACTACACTAAGCCCCTCTTCCTGTTTCTTTCATGTAGGATTTTACCCCCATTCTACTTCTCCCCTCTCCCTCCCTCAGTGCATTCCTCTAATCCTCTCAATTTTACCCTAAAGATGTCATCCTGGAGCAGCTAGGTGACACAGTGGACAAAGCACCCACCTTGGACCCAGGAGAACCTGAGCCCAAATCTGGCCTCGGACACAAGAAACTCACCCACTGCATGACCCCAGGAATGCACTCAACTCTAACCACCCCACCCAAAAAAAGATAAACAAAAAAATAAATCCTTCTACAGATATCATCCCTTCATAATTAATCTCCCGGATGATATCTTGGAGGATATCTAAGCTCTTTCCCTTGATCATGGTTTTCAGGTAGTCCAATAATTTTCAAATTATCTCTTCCTGGGTCTATTTTCTAGGTCAGCTATTTTTCCAAGGAGATTATTTCACAGTGCCCCTCTATTTTTTTTATTCATTTGGATTTGCTTTATTGTGTCTTTATTTCTCATAAAGATCACTTAGCTTCTATTTGCTCACTCTTAATTTCTAAGCAATGATTTTCTTCAGATAGCTTTTGTACTCCTTTCTCCATTTGGCTAATTTGGCTTTTTAAGCTGTTAACTTTTTTTTACTGACCCTCCTGCATCCACCTTCTCATTTCTCTTTTCCATCTTTTTTCTCTTACCTCTTTTACTTTATCTCTCAAAGTCCTTTTTGAGTACCTCCATGGCCCTGAGACAAATTCATATTTTTCTTGGAAGCTCTGGATGTTAGGAGCCCTGATGTTGCTATCCTCCCTCTGAGGGTGCACCCTAGATCTTCCCTTGTCATTAAAGAAACTTTCTATGGTCTGCATCTTTCTATGCTCATCTTTCTTGTCTTTTACTTGACCTTTTACTTCCTTCTTAAACGTGGGGCACTGTTTCCAGGCTTCACTGTCCCCCAATTTTCAGGGGGTCTAGGTGGTACCAATTTAAGGAAGGGCAGGTCTCTTCACTCACCCTGGCATGTCTCTGGTCCATAGATAAGCCCAGGCCAACTTGCTAATTAACCAGACAGCAAAACTTTGTGTGCTGTGGCTGTTAGCTCTGATGAACCCTGCTACCCCTCCTCCACCCTGTGCCACCACCACTCAAGCCCTACTTCCTGGTTCCCAGTAGGGGTGGACCACACCCCGGTTCCACCTCAGTGCCACCGAAGACCCCTGTACTCTCCCCCCAGCCAACCCCACCTCAAGCTGTACCTCATCAGACTGTGAGCTTAGTTCCAGCCCAATTCAGAGCTCCAGGGGTCTCTTTGGTGAATCCTGCTTGGGACTGGATCTATTTCAGTATGACCATGGGGTTGGACTCCCCTCCCACTCTGGTAAAGTAGTTCCCTCCTTCCAACCTTCTAAGCTGTCTTTGGCTAGAAAATTATCTCAGCCCATTCTTTTGTGGGTTCTGCTGCTCCAAGAATTGTCCTATGGCATTATTTGGACGTTTTTTGGAGTGATCATGTTGTGAGTGTATGTATATATATAATGGTGATTTAAGACTCACTGGATGTTACTTGTCCTATTTCATCTTTAATGGCTTAACTAAAAGAGAAAGTATATTTCTAATTCATTTCCATGTCAAGAGTTATAGTATCTTACTTTGCACTCAGACAAAGGAATGAATTCTGGAGCCTTTTGTTTGTATATTTTTGTAAGGTAAACACTTATGAAGAGTGAATAAACTAAGAAGCATTGGTAGTTTTATCTATAAAATTAATAGTAGAAAAGTCTGAAGCTATCTTTTTGAAGAGGGAAAGAATGAACAGTCATGATTTTCATCAGTAAGACATGTTTTGAAGGGCAACTTTCAATTACTCTACCTAACTCTTGGACTTTTAACAAAATTTAAAATATAACAAACTTAGTTTATAACAGTCTCACTGCTAAGCTACTTAGGGAAAGCCAAGAAAATTACATAAGACATGCTTTCTCTGTTGTTCACAGGAGGGAGACAAAGCTTTTCCAGAGTATTTCCTGAAGCTGTAGTCAAATTCCACTTGCACTTTTTCTTTTTGGTCATTGGTAAACAACACTTGATTTGTGTAGTACTCAATGATTATCAGTCACTCAGTGACTCAGCAGAGTTGGGTTTCCTAGCGTGAGAAGGGCTCTATGAAGATGATGAAAAATCAAAAAGTTGTTTGCTAACAGCTCACATTACTGAGAGCGGTAAAAACAACTGACTCTCTAACTGCCTGCAATGAACTTGCAGGAAATCACCCAGGAACATAAGAAATAACCTTTGGAGAATTCAGTCCAATAGTCAGATTACAGTCAGGAAATTGCAAGGGCTTTAATCAGGTCAGTGAATTTGACTAAATCAGAAATGTATAAAGTCTCTGATAGCTCTAAAATTCCATAGTCTTAGTTGTGAATATAAACTTTATGTTCTGCATTTAGTTTAGGTTTAAATTTCTTCATTATGCACTTTTAAAATTACTTTAAACAAACAATTTAACACTCATGTTATTGATAACAACATTTAATAGGGAAGCATCCCAATTTAAAATAATGAGCTGTTTGATGCTTTGACATCACTCTCATAGTGATTACAAAGCAGCATGTATACTGGATAGACCACATGCCTTGAAACACTAAAGTCCCCAGATGTGAATCCAACTCAGAAATTTACTAGCTGTCTGAATCTAGCAGTTCAGTTGGAAGATGAAGGAAGCTTAAGCTGTCATGTCCATGGGGAACTAAGGGCTGATGATTACATCTTTGCTTAAAAGCATCCTAGAAGTGCGGATACTACACAAAGAAATAATTTTTAGCTGTGCAAACCGCCATGTTGATTGTGACTTGTGAGTTGAGAACTGAGGGAGAGGAAGAAAGATGGCCTTGTCTCATGCAGAGACTGAGCCTTCATCTGAGAAAGTACCTGGAATAGATGGCCTAGGACCATGGTCCCTTCATCTTGAGAAGGACCTGTGCACAGTGACAAGGTGTCATAGACCTGGAAGTTGGGGTTCTTTTTCTGTTTGCCCTGTTCTGCTTTTGGGCAAGGTACTGCCTGAGAGCCTTTTGCCTTGTGTGTTCTACTAAAAGCTTGTTTTGGGAAGATAAGGAAGTAGTGTAATATGGTGAGTCTTCACAACTCCTGGAGTTGGTACAGCTAGGTGGCACAGTGGATAAAGCACCGGCCCTGGATTCAGGAGGACCTGAGTTCAAATTTGGCCTCAGACACTTGACACTTACTGGCTGTGTGACCCTGGGTAAGTCACTTTGCCCTCATTGCCCTGCAATAATAATAATAATAATAATAATAGTTGTTTTTATTTATTATTATTATTATTAAATTATTTGTGGTAAAGCTTAATATCAGAAGTTTTAGCTGAATCATTTGAGAGATTGGCGCATGCTACTGAAGCCGGCTTTGAATGACCTCCCTTTTGGGGAGGAGACACACACAGAACTTCTAGGGACGCCCACTTAAAAGTGAGGGCAGGAACGGAAGTTCGCTCTCTCTGGTGGCGAATTTAGCAGCAACAGAGCGGGCTGATGCAAGGAGTGCATGTGGTTTGGTGTTCGGTCTTTTCAGGGCCTTCGCGGTCTGGTGGGCAGTTTGGGATTTTGTGAGTTTTATAAAGGAATAGACTAAGCTTAGATCTAAGATTATCATTTGTGTATTCTCCTTCCTTATTTCCCTAATTGGCTTCAGTCTTGTTGTCTAATTAATTCCCAAGCATAAAAAAACTGATCCCTCACAGATTAAAGCTCAGTGGCTCCTCTTCTTATTGGTCTGTATATATATAAGGGAAGTTTAAAAGGGGGAACTTAATGCTCCATATATCCAATTTGACCTCTCACATTGCAAAGACCTACTGTAACAAATCTTATATAGACTAATATTTACAAACTTCCTGGACTATTTTAAAAACCTGCTTATGTCCTTCATCTTCTCTTTCTTGTTCCTCCAAGTAACTCAGTGGGAGACTAAACTTTCTAGTGGATTCTAGATGAGGTCTTTCTTGATTCTTATAGCTTCCATGATCTTCCTCTCCCTAATAAAACTTATTCCATCTTCAAAAGCCACTCCTATGGAGACTGTGAGTATTGTTATTACATCTTTAAGGGGGAATAAAATTAACATTAACAATATTTGACTGTCATGGTGAAAGAGATTGTATATACATATAAACACACATGCATCTATATCTAATCTATCTTCTATCAATCTATCTATCATCTATCAATCTATCATCTATCTATCAATCTTCTATCAATCTATCATCTACCTATCTATCATCTCTCGATCTATGCAATTCCTATCTATCTATCCAATTTATGACTCTCGGAATAAAAAAAAATCTTCCATAGAGTGCCACCAACTTCTCTGTGTCATGGGGAATCATAGGTCTCCTTCATGATCATGATCACCACCGCCACCACCACCATCACCATCATCATCATCAGTGATTTATATAGTGCTTACTATGTGCCAGATATTATGCTCAAGCATTTTACAAATATTATCTCATTTGATCATGTGTTTAGAAATACTAGGAGCCTTGGATGTCATTTTAGCTCGATTCCCCTCATTTTACAGGTGAGGCCTAGAGAGGTAAGCACTTGTCCAGGTGACACAGACCATACCAGTTTTAGGATCTGAACTCAAGACCCTCTGACTCTGAAGTCTGTGCTTTTTTCACTACACCATGTTCTCTACAAACTAACGAGACCATACTAGAGAAGTTATCATTGGTGCAAAATAATTACTGGTTTTTCCTCATAACCCAATTATATTGGGAGATTATGTGCTTGGAAGATATGGTAAGAAATGGTGACTTACAAGTTTCCTTATACAAATGACTAATATGGTAATGTTTTACATAATTGCACATGTATAACCTGTATATGATTGCTTACCGCCTCAGGGAAGGGGGAGGAGGAAGGGAAGGAGGGATAGAATTTGGAATTCAAAACTTTAAATTAAAATGTTTATCATTATTTTAAAAAGAAATGGTGAATTAAACTCACCTAGGAAAAACTGCTACCTTCATGATGCCTTCCAATTCCATTATGGAGAATGATTTTGTAAGTTTTTCTATTTGTAATTTTTGGATAATACCTTTAGAACTGCTAAGGCTTTTCCCTATTGAATTGGGGAACTATTTTCTTTATAATGATGACCATAATTCTGCCAAACAGACTGTTAGGCCTTCACCATTCTGTAACATAATCGGCAGCAGAGGAACTTTATTAGGCTTCTTACACAGCTCATTAAAAATGTGAAGAGCAGACATTATTGGCTAAATTTATAAGGAGGATGTTCTATTCTAATTTTAGGCCCCAATTACATTATTTTTTACTATTGTATTTGGCACCAGTTTATTTTTTTTAAGTTTGGTTAAGTGACCTTATTAAATACAAATGGCACTGAATCGAGATCTTTGCTGCTTAGGGGTGAATCACTTGATTTCTGCAAGCATCAATTTCCTCATCTGTGAAATGAGTTGTAGGCATGAGATTATTCCCTAAAGTCTCATCCAGTTCTAAAATTCTATATTCCATGATCCAAGTGTATTCTCCTGTCCCCTAAACCTCTTGCCTCACCCAATGTCTTTCACAGAGCAGATATTAGGTAACTATTTGTTGAATGGATTAAGTTACGATGTAGAAGCATTATTGAAAACATTAATATTATGAACAGATATAATATTTCCTATAATGACCTTCTAACTATCCTCAGTGTTTTCATTCTAACATAGGGTGAGGTCATTTTGTAAGTAGCCATCAAAGAACAATATATAGGCAGCTGCATACTTCATTATTTTATATGGGACCATACCTAAGCAAATCTAATTGCTAAGTCAGAAAGGTGTTTTTCTTGTTGTTTTTATATTTGCACATTTAACTTTGTCACTGCTTGTAACTAATAGGAAAAATGACTTTTAAAAAATAACTGTAGAGTTTTGATATCTTGAAACGATTTAATATAGCTTCCAAAGAACTATCATTTTTAGAGGCAAATAATAGAGCTTAGAGAACTGGACTTGACATCAGAAGACCTGGATTGAAATATCACCACAGGCATCTTGCTATGTATGAGATTACAGAGAAGTCATTTATTCTTTCAGTTTCTCCCAAATTTATATGGAATTTATATCCTTCCTACCCTAACCTTGTGAAATGTAAATAAAGATATTTACATTTCACAAGGTTAGGGTAGGAAGGATATAAATTCCATATAAATTTGAGTGTTTTCCAACTAGATGGCCATTGGACGGAACTAGCTCCATGACTTTCTTTAATATGCGGAAAGATTTATAATAAAATGATAAAATTCAAAAGAAAAAACACACAATAGAATTCTTCACCACTATGAGGAATATTATGAGATAAAAAGGCTTGAGATAGTCATGAGAGTTTAAGTTAAATAGAAAGATGGCTTGCCTTCTAGGTTAGGCCTCACACAATAGGAATTAGAGTTATGGAAATTATCCAGTCAGGGGATGTGCTTAATAAATATTTAACAACCAGCTATCGAAAAAAAATCTATAGCATTTTAAAGTGTAATCTGCATTATTAACATTTTCTTCTGGCGGGGTGGGGGGCAGCTCGGTGGCGGCAGTGGATTATAAAGCACTGGCCCTGGGATCAGGAGGACCTAGGTTCAAATCTGGCCTCAGACACTTGACACTTAATGGTCTGGTGACCCCTGGGCAAGTCATTTAACCCTCATGCCCACCAAAACAAAACAAAACAGAAACATTTTTCTCCATCACTTCTCTTAAATCTACACAGTCAAAGTCAATCAAGTCCTGATTTATAGTGTTTGCTGATTTCTGATGTAAATCTTCATACTGAACATTAATAACTGGCCAAATGCCTGAGAAATTGTCAGATTTTGTCCAATCACACAGATAGTAAATGATGGTAAAAGGACTGAATAAACTTTTAAGATTGTTTGCATAATTCATAAACACACACACACACAATACACACACACATATATACATAATAACTATATGTGTATATTTATTCATCTATCAGCTATCACCTATCTATCATCTATGTATCTATGTATCTATGTATGATTATTTGGTTATAATCCTACATAGAAAAAATGTTTTTATGAGTATAAAATATCCGATGACTTATTGTAGTCCACATGTATTTCTACAAAGTTTCCTTTTACCAAAATACAGAACTTTAAAAGTGAAAATAGCAGCATCAAAGTAGTGCCAGTTCCAATCTCCCTATCTTAGAAAAGCACTATTTACCAATAGGACTTATTGACCCAAAGGAGTTATTAATCACTGGAACTAGCTAAGGGATTGTATATATCTCTGGACCAGATTAGTCAGAGAAATAATATACCCTCCTTCAGGGATCATTTGGCTCCAATCTGGATATTTTTGCTCCTTTCAGGCATAATAAAACTGTGATAAATTTAACTGAATGCCAGCTGTTTTAAGGGAACCAAGAAATATCTCCTTCACTGACCTGCTGTAGTATCTGAAATTATATCATCATAGATTGATTCCTTTAGTAAAGACTTTGAATCTCCAGAATCACTCCATTAAGCAACCAAACAAACATATTTCTGTACAAGTTTACGCATTATTGGCTTTGGGTGCCATTAATATTCCAGTGAGGATTTGTTGAGCAGGCTAGTAAGAATGATTTGAGAAAGACTGGAACATTAAGCAGTTAAGAGTTAGGGATGAGAGGGACCTTAGGGATTCAACTCGGAATTTGGAATTGGAGGAATTGTGCTCCAACCTGGTTTGACTACTAGCACCTGAGGTAAGTTGCTTTACCTTCCTGGTCCTCAGTTCCTTCACCTTGTAGCAAGTTAAAACCATATGTGGTAGCCCTATTACTGTCCCAAGTATAGGGAAAATTAGCTGGGGTTTCTAATATATTTGTTACTTAGAAATTAGAGGCTACTGCAGCAGTTCTGGGCATTAAGTATTTATTAAAATATATTAGATATTAGTAAAGAGAGAACACATGGAGTTCAGAAAGTTCAGAAGCCTTACTACTTAAAACAAGGTGTACACCCACCACCTCGGAGGCTCAGGCCAAAATGAGGAAGTTCCTCTGCCTGCCAGAGCAGAAGCTACCTGTGGGTCTGAAAGAAAGGCGGTCCCTACACACTGCTCCAAGCTAATTGGCCAGCATGCCTTGAATCTATTGGTTCACTGGAGTTGAGGGCGGTTCATGATTAGAACGTGCTGATGTCAGAGACCAAGAACTGATCTTCTGGCAGAAACAAGGTGTGAGAATTGGAATGGCACCCCCTGCTGGAGAGATACTGCAGTGAAGCTCTGCCATGAGGAGAAAACATGTGATTTAGAAGCCATGTGACTTAAGCATCTGGCAGTTGGCCAACTTCGGGAACCAGCATCTGTAGAGCCGCCTGTTAGTTCTGTCAATCAGGGCTGCCAACCAGTTAGCATGGAGCTGTGTGTGTGTGTGTATGGCCCTGTTTCCTGTTGGACAAGAGGCTTCTAGGGGGAGGGAGGAAGCGTTGGGGGCTTTTGGGGTCCTGACCTCGGATTGGAGAAGTTGGATGCTGGGGTCTCTTAGAAATAGTTAGATTTTTACCTCTCTCTATCTCCTCAACAACTTCTGATTGCTCTTTAATAAACTCTTAAAAAGTCTAAACTCTTGCTAAAGCTTCTAATTTAGGCGACCACTCACTAGATTTTAGACATCATCGCCTAGAATTTTAGCCCCTTACAAAGGCTTTCAAGTAGGTGTGGTTTGAGTGAGGTAACTTCCTGACTCTGGGCTGACCTTAAGAAAGGTCAGGCCTAGCTTTCTCAGCAACCTCTGGGGAGTCCCCAAACCCCCATTATTTTCTCACAATCTGTATTTAATTATGGAAATGGCAGTGCCAGTCTCTCAACTGATCCCTGTACAGCAAAAAGGATTTCGGTGCTGGCAACTCATATTTATCCTGATGGTTTGTATTGAGAGTACTGTGATTTGTACTTTGTGGTACTTAAAAGTTAGAAATTTCCTGTTCTTAAGCTTTTCCTCCCTCTCTGGGCCAGATAGAGCTACTGAGTTAGAACTTTTCTCTGACACCCCCACTGAACGGTGGAACTCTATCACCTAGGCATGATAGAATTAATTCTTTATTGAAGCACGCAAGGATACCTGGATACCACATCTAGCTGGTTTTATTTTCTAGTATAAATCAATAATAGTACATAATAACAAAAGCACAATGCATAATTTAAAAAAATCTACCAAGTAGCTATGAGCTCACCATGCTCCTAAAATAGATGTTCTTGAAAATTAAGAGTTAGGAGCCTATATGATGTGTCAAAACAGTGAAATAGCATAACTTTATTTTTCTCCCATTTATTTATTTATCTATCTATCATTTATTTATTTATTTATTCACTTGTTTGTTTGTTGATTTGTTTATTTATTTTTACGGCATAACTTTCACAGGATGTTTGGCTAATACTAGTAGTAGTTCTCTTCTACAGGTGATCACTCTGAAATTCTGGAAAATCTTTGGCCTGGGACTCCTGGTGTGGGGGATAGACTTTGCACCTGAGTGATAAAGAGAACTAGTCTTATAACTGGACATGGAACTTGGTCCTGATGATCTTGTGGGCAGAGACCTCTGGTTTTTTCTGTAGAGAGTCCTTCAGTGAGCAGGCTGAATGAAATAAGTGGCTGGCCCTGGCAAGAAGCCTGTCACCAAGTTTGTACCCCAGCATCCTTAGCACCTCTCTGCTGCTGTTATATCCTTCTTCTCATGCTGTCTCACTTTACTTTGCCATTATTCTCTCTCATCCCTCTTCTCCCAGGCCATTCTTCCTGCACCAATCTACCTTTGCTCTATGAATGCCCTGGACTTGTAGTTAATATGTCCAACTATGTACTGTCCATTTGAAGCCTTTTGTCCTTTATCCTACTAATCTTCATGGACTGAAAATCTTTAACCCTAGGTCACTTCTACTCATCACTCACTTTCTATACTCCTACTTCCCAGACGGTGAATGGGTACTATTAGGGGAAGTCCCACAATCCTGATGACTAAGTCCATTACAGATTCATATTGCAAAATCTCAACCAGTCTTTCACCCCTTCATGGAAATCCTTTTATTACCAAATTGATTCTAATGCAATTTGCAAAATAGAAAACACTTTCAAATATTTCCCCTTCTTTTAAGACTCCCATGCCCACCTCTTTTGGACAATGAATTTAGGACCATACATAGAGAACTTAAAGTCAGTTTAGAGATTATCTATTCTAAACACTGGATTTTACAGATGAAGAAACTGAGGCCTAAAAGAGATTCGGGGACTTTCTTTTTTTTGTTTTTGTTTTTGTGGGGCAATGGGGGTTAAGTGACTTGCCCAGGGTCACACAGCTAGTAAGTATCAAGTGTCTGAGGCCGGATTTGAACTCAGGTACTCCTGAATCCAGGGTCAGTGCTTTATCCATTGCGCCACCTAGCTGCCCCCTTGGGGACTTTCTTAATGGAGTGTCTCATGTCAGGAATAGCACTGAATTAAAGAATACATGGCAGGCATTGGGAGAAAGTGTTAGAAGACTAGAAAAGTAGAAGAGGTGCAAGTTGTAAAAGGATTTGAAAGCCAAGAGGATTTTATCTTAAATATCTGAGGCTGATAAGGATCTACTGGAGTTTATTGAATAGGAGTGGTTACATTGTTAGACCTATACTTCAGGAAAATCACTTTAACAGCTGGATGGAAGATGGACAGGTTTGGAGAAGCAGAGAGATCAACTCACAGAATCTTGTAATAGTTTAGGCATGAAGTGATAAAGACCTGAATGACAGTAGTAACATTGTCAGGGAAGAGAAGGAGCACTGCAATAATTGTTATAAAGGTAAAATCTATGGACCTTGGCAAAATATTGGATAAGGAGGATGCAAAAGAGTGAGCAGTGGAAGATGATACCTTGTGGGTAAGTCTGGATGTCTGGAAGGATGGTATCCAGTACAGAAACAGGGAATTTTGAAAGAAGGGAGCATTTCGGGGAGGGGAGAGAAAGACCAGTTCAGCTTTGAAAGTGCTATATTTAAAATGTCTATAGGAAATCAAGTTTAGATATCTGATAAGCAATTGGAAATGCAGGACTAAAAAATAGCAAAGACTTTAGGGCTGGATGAGTGAATTTGAGAATCATCAGCAAAGAGAACAAAATTGAACTTATGGGAGCTTATGAAATCACTAAGTGAAATAGTATAAGGGGAGGGGGCAGCTAGGTGGCGCAGTGGATAAAGCACTGGCCTTGGATTCAGGAGGACCTGAGTTCAAATCCAGCCTCAGACACTTGACACTTAACTAGTTGTTTGACCCTGGGCAAGTCACTTAACCCTCATTGCCCTGCAAAAAAAAAAAAAAAAAAAGGAATAGCATAAGGGAAGAAGAAAAGAAGGCCCAGAATGGAGCACTGTGAAACAGCCATGTTTAGTGGGTATGACCCTGATGAGGATCCAGCAAAGGAATCTGAGTGGTTAGGTAGACTTGAGGAAAAGAGTAATGCCACAGAAACCAAAAGAGTAGAAATTATTACGGAGAAGAGGGTCAAACCATGTCAAAGATTCCAATGAAGTTGAGATGGATAAGGATTTCGAAGAGGCACTTTGAAGGGCTTCAAGATTTGGTAATTGAGTGATCATTGGTTAAGTTTAGAGAGAATACTGTCGAGGGCAGCTAGATGGTGCAGTGGATAAAGCAATGGCCCTGGATTCAGGAGTACCTGAGTTCAAATTTGGCCTCAGACACTTGACACTTACTAGCTGTGTGACCCTGAGCAAGTCACTTAACCCTCATTGCCCCCTCCCCCCAAAAGAAATATATATATATATATATATATATATATATATATATATATATATATATATATATATATATATATATAATGCCCATATTTTAGAGAGAAAACTGTCAGATGAGGTCAGAAGGCAGACTACAGAAAATTAAGAAGAGAGTAAAAGGAAAGCAAGCGGAGGCATAAACTATAGATAACCTATTAAATTGTGTTAATGCATCGATTCTGTTTTTGATTCTTTCACTTATCCCCCTCCCAGTCTTCAGTTTTTTGCAGAGGAATCATGGCATGGAGTAAAGAATACTAGATTGGAAATTAGGAGAGATCTAGGTTAATCATTTAATTTCTTTGCACCACAGAATCCCAAGGTTTAAAGGGATCTTTGGGCTTTAGATGGGTGGGTATTCTTCATAAGTAGCTTGGACCTAAACATATATCACCATTCCCTGGCCATTTTCATGTACTTGAACTCCAGTCACCCTTCCCCATTCTTCTCTCTAAGCTTCTATCTGGGGACTCAGTTCACGATAGTGGTGAAAAATGATGACATGTAGCCAGTAATCAGATGCATTGTGCTACCCCTCATAATCTTAAAGCCAAGTGGCCGTTTCCTCTACTACTTCCTACATTAGCTCTGTGAAACAATACAAAAATCAACACTACCTAAACAATTCTTCCTGCTTACCACCCCTGGACATGTGTTTGGTTCCTTTTGTAGGTGTACAAGTTTCTTTCTTTCTTTCTTTCTTCTTTTTGTGAGGCAATTGGGGTTAAGTGACTTGCCTAGGGTCACACAGCTAGTAAGTGTTAAGTGTCTGAGGCCAGATCTGAACTCAGGTCCTCCTAACTCCAGGGCCAGTGCTCTATCCACTGCACCACCTAGCTGCCCCAAGGTGTACAAGTTTCTTGATGGCAGTTGTTTTTTAGTATCTATCTCTAGTTGTGCCATTACCTAACAAGGATTTTTCCATTCCATCTTGGAAATCATCTAGTTCAATCCTTGTCAGAATAAGAATATTCTCTATAACATAACTGAAAAGTAGTCATCTAGTCATTGCTTAAAGAAGTTCAATGGGGAGAATTTTGCTCTCCTGAGCCCAATGGGACAAGATGAATCCTTCTCCTAAATTAGGGCTTCTTAAACTTTTTGCACTCACCACTTTTCACTAAAGAAATGTTTACATGACCCTGGGTATATAGATGTTTAAAATAGGTATACATAACCTTTTACTGTTGCCAAATTTTTTGCAACTCCCCCATTCATTTACGTGACTCCATATGGGCCGTGACCTCGGGTTTAAGAAGCTTTGTTCTGAGTGATATTCTTCAGATGAATGAAGTTAGCTATCATATCCACCTCCAGGATAAACAGCCCTAGTGTCTTTAAGTGACTATCATATGGCATGTTCTCAAGGTAGTGTACCATGATAGAAAATGACTAGAGTCAGAGAACCTAAGTTTGAATCTGAACTTGGCTATAAACTACTTATTCAACCATGAGCAAGTCATTTAATATCCCCTACCTTCAGTATCCTTGCCTGTAAATTTAGAATGCTGGACAAGATGGCTTCTATCATCCCTTACAGAGCTAAATAAATGATCCTTTGATCTCCTTGACATTGTTTGTCATTTTCTGTACATTCTCCAGCATATCAATGTCCTTCATAAAATGTGGAACTTGGAGCTAGACAGATGTGATTTTGCAATGGCAGATTACAGAGAGACTTTCAATTCCTTAGTTTCCTCATGTGTAAAATGGGAATAAAAATCACAAAACTTACCTCACAGAGATGTTGTGAGGAAATAATTTGCAAACTTCATAATAAGTTCCTAAAAGAAGTGGCATGACATATTGGATAGGGTTCTGGACTTGAAATTGGGAAGAAGTTGGGTTCTAATTCTGCCTCTGAATGCATTATGACTATATGAATCTGGGTAACTTTTAACCATTATGTGCTTTAGATAAGTCTCTGTGATTTACCAAGTAAATCATAGAATATTGCTGTCTGAACTGGTGAAGGGGAATTCCCATATTATTAGCATCTTACTTTAATGAAATCAGTGAAATTACTGATCTTTAAAAAATTCCCATAATGATGTCCTGAGGGACTCTACCTCTATGTTGTTGTTATTCAATTGTTTCAGTCATGTCCCACTCTTCATGATCCCATTCGGGGTTTTCTTGGTGAAGATACTGGAGTAGTTTTCCATTTCCTTCTCCAGTTCATTTTACAGATGAGGAACTGAGGCAAATAGGAATAAGTGGCTTGCCTAGGTTCACACAGGTAGTAAGGGTCTGAGAACAGATTTGAACTCATGAAGATGAGTCTTCCTGATTCTGTGCCATTTAGGCACCTCTATAGTATACAACATTCTGGTCCTCTTGTGAAAGTGTATGGGGTATTTTGGGGCCTAGATTTCAGGTATTTAGTGAAAATAAGTCCTTTGTGTCTCTGAGAGGGGATTCCTGAGAATTTGTCTATAACAAGCAAGAGGAAATGTTGAAAATTACTCAAATTTTCAAGGACAGGTAGGCAATGCCTCCGATCATTCTCTATCCAGGCTCAAGTGTGAATGAATGGCTGTGAGATAAACTCTTTTCACTTATCTTTTGTCCCTTGTATGAAAGTAGAACATATGGAAAAGAGACAATGCTCTCTCATGGTTATTGAACACTTACTCTTTATAAAGCATGATATTAAATGCCGTGTATATTCTAAAGGAGAATAAAACCATCTCTGCTCTCAATGAGTTATTGTTATGCTATTCACACATTCCATAAGGGGAAATAACACCATTCTATATTTTTCTGGTCATTAGCGTGCAGATTATCTGACCAGTGGCTTCTCTATCTAATCTCAAATTTTCAGACTCAAGTAGGCTGGATTAACATCTGAATATGCCAAGATAATAATATTTAGGATATTTCTTGACAAGATGATCATTATGCCTTCAAGTATTAGAAAAGATATTAGGCAAAAGAAGACAATCAATTAAGCTCTACATAAGACATAATAAGTCATTAATGTTTCTTTCAAAATTTCTCAGGATTTGTTTTCAATTTCAATAATTTATGTACATGCCCATGAGATTGCAGATATTATATTTGACTTTTTTATAATACTATTTTGGATTGTGTGACATTATTCTAATTATTCATGGTGATAACCCTTTAAAATTTTTCTTATTCTGTCTTACTTTTTGCAAATAAGGCATTTCAAAATTAAAATGTAATAACTCAAATATCTTATGAATGTAGTTTTTAATAATGTAAGATGATGAAAATAAATATAACATCTTAAAAGTAGATGAGTGGGAAAAAACTTGTTTTATTTTTTGGTTCAAATTTCTTTATATTCTAGTTAAGGTAGATTTGGTGTATCAAGACAGCATTGGAAGATGAGGAACAGATTTGTCAATAAAAAGAAACAATCTATGAACACAGCATAAATATTTTCAAGATGCTTAACTATAAAAATAACAAACACATACGTGTAAGAAAAAAGATCCTGAAATTTATAGACACAGTCCATCCATCCTGTTAGATTCAATTGGAGAATTTAGTGATTATTATTGTGTGGAAAACCACCATTTTTCCATCTTCTGTTTAAAAAAATTCAGATGGTGATGTGGGGAGTGAAGAGATGGGAGGAGGAAGGCAGTTAAATATTTGAAGTCAGAAGACCTGAGTTCAAATCACAGCTTTGTTGAACACTGTGATATTGGACAAGTCTATTTGAGCCTGAGTTTCTTGTAAAATGAGAGCATTGACCTAACTGGCTGTAAGGTCACTTTGAACTCTAAATGTATGACATTATGACATCCTAGATACAATTAATTTTACTTTCCCTCTTCCTCCCATGTGATAATGATCTTTCCCTTCTCAAATTTTTTCACAGGACTTTATATAAACTGTTTTGCATTTATAACACCCACTCTTGCCTTATAGTTATGTTTATGCCTTGTATTTTTCAGCATTTTGAGGGTAGGGATTTTGATAGATTTCAATTTTTGTATTCCCAACTCCAGACACAGTGATACGCTTGATATAGGGACTTAATAAATACATGTTAAATTGAATTAAATACCTGAAGAAATTTGTGAGGCTTCCGATGAACAAGACTCCACTGCCACCTGGTGGCAATAACTAGACTTGCAGTCAAAAGTTTCAATTATGAAATTACATTAGACTTTTTGCAAATTCTTTCATTCCATCACTCATATATTCATCAAATATCCATTGAGTACTTATTATGTAGAAGGTATTATTCCAAGCTCTGTGGGAGATAAAAAGCAGTTTATAAGAAGTCTATCTGATCCACTACCTTTTGTTCTGGTTGCATTTAAAACAAAATTCCCTATAGCTTAGTCTCTATTATATTCTAAGATAGATACTTGACAGTCATTATAGTACTGTACTATCACTGTATATAAGGCACTTTGGAAATTAAAGGATCCATTATTTCTAATCTAGTGACTGATGAGTTTAAAAAATTATTCTTAAAGCATATCCTATAGCCTGTGATCATAAAAGAGATTTGAATAGCAACTTTTATAACTGTGCAAAGAGTGAACAACAACAACATGTTTTCGCAGGCAGAATATGAGCTTCTTGTATTAAGGGACCATTTTATTTTTGATTATGTGTCACCTATTTATGTAGGATACAACTATCATTTCACACAGTGGGTACTTAAATGCTTGTTTAGTTTTCTTTGTCTTAAATTACAAGCGTTTACAAATATGTCTCCTCAAAAAGTACTTATTGATCCAATTGCTCACCCTGAGTCCCTGTATAGGATCAGGAGGGCTGTTGGAACCAGGAGACATGCATTGTCCTACCATTTGATCACCCCACCCTCTGTATTTGTAGATTAGGAAGAACAAACCAAGAAGGTGCTAGAATTAATGGAAAATTCCTTAAAATCATACATCATATAAGCCATGAAGCTAGCTCATCTTGTCCCAAACTGCTTTAACTACTGTCATTTTCTTTTTGGTGAGGCAATTGGGGTTAAGTGACTTGCCCAGGGTCACACAGCTGGTGTTAAGTGTCTAAGTCTGAATTTGAACTCAGGTCTTCCTGAATCCAGGGCTGGTGCTCTATCCACTGTGCCACCTAGCTGCCCCTACTACTGTCAAATTTAAGAGGCAGTTCTAACACTATTCCTCTCCAGGGTCAGTGTTGGGGTGAAATAAAGTACTTGCAAGTCATAAGGAATTTTGCTTTGCCTTAAAATCCACAAGAATATGCAATGAGTATACAGTACCATTTAGCTTCAGACAAAATATTATGTAGTTCTTGGTGAATCCCATGGTCTTCAGAAATCCACCATTTGAAGGGGTCCTGTCTGAATGTGTTCGATTATGACTTTTTGTGCCATTAGGTGACCAGAAAACTGCATCAAGGAAACCACCAATGAGATCCCAGGACAGTTTTGTTTCTTAGGGAAAACTAATTTGTTTTGCAGGAGGGAAGGATGGGGGTGGGGCTAACTCATAGTTTTGGGAAAAACTGCTAGTTATTTCTTTAGGATCCTAGACCTGGCAAAGTCAGGGCAACCCAAACAGTCACTAGGTTTCCACATGGCTGTGTGGGAGGTATGAGGCACTACAGTAAGGATGTAGACACTCCATCCACTGCACAAATGTTAAGTTTATTTATTCCACTACTTGGAATTTGCAAGAAAATTCTTTGTACAAATAAGTGTTCCCTCACATTATTTGAAAAGTTAATTTTTGAGGATTAAAATTTCCTATGGAGGAGATACAAAGTGTTTCTTCCATTGCAAGGGGCAGATTGTGAATCAGCAAAAATGAAGGTTTTTCTGCTGACTGCTTATAAGTGAAGGGACTCAGGAAAATTATGATTCCTTTTTTTTTTTTTTTTTTTTGCGGGGCAATGAGGGTTAAGTGACTTGCCCAGGGGTCACACAGCTAGTAAGTATCAAGTATCTGAGGCTAGATTTGACTCGGGTCCTCCTGAATCCAGGGCTGGTGCTTTATCCGCTTTGCCACCTAGCTGCCCTCAAATTTTATTTTATTTTATTTTGTGCTGGGTAATGAGGGTTAAGTGACTTGCCCAGGGTTACACAGCTAATAAGTGTCAAGTGTCTGAGGTCGGATTTGAACTCAGGTCCTCCTGAATCCAGGGCCAGTGCTTTACCCACTGCACCACCTAGCTGCCCCTTAATGATTATAATTCAAGCAGATTTGGGGCATCAGTCAAAGGAGGGGAAACCTTTAGTTGTGAAAGAAGAATATTGTCATTTTGTGCCACATTCATTTCAAGTGAGTTCATCTTGAAAGTTCTGGGACAAATGAGCAACAATATGGAGGACAAGACTTTTTTTCTAGTCTCCACACTTCTCCAAAACAGGAATTATAATACAAAGAGGGGGGCAGCTAGGTGGTGCAGTGGATAGAGCACCAGCCCTGGATTCAGGAGGACTTGAGTTCAAATCTGGCCTCGGACACTTAACACTTACTAGCTGTGTGACTCTGGGCAAGTCACTTAACCCCAATTGCCTCACCAAAAGAAAAAAAAATACAAAGAGAAAATAGCTTTCTCTATGGTCAGTGTGCCCAGAATCCAAAAAAGTAAAAGAAAACAAACAAACAAAAATACAATCTATGAACTGATGCTTACTAATTCTGAGATTACTTAGAAACCCTCCCTCACTTCCCATGCTACCATTAGTGAAGCTGCTTTAGCAGACTTAACCCACCCCAGCACCCTGGTTCTCCCTCTTTCTTTTATCATGTCATGGAGACCCAGGCTCTAGGCTGTGCCCCTGGTTCAGAAAGTTAGACAGTCACAGCCCCTCAGGAGCAAAAGCCTTCCATGTACCATAAGTGGGGGAAGAAGCTGATAAATTTTGAAAGTTAGACCCAAAAGAAAGCACAATCAGAGGGGAGGGAGTCAGAAAATGACTGTTAAGGGAAAACAAGCAGGGGAGAGTGAAATGACCAGATTTGAGGAAGAACAAAACTGAAAGCACTTAAATATAAACAGATGAATCAAGAAAACCTTAATAATAGAAGGAAATATGGCCTCCAAATCTTGTAAACAAATTCAGACATCTATGAATAAATACCACAATACAATGCTAAATGATCTAATTTGATGAATTAGAGGATCCTGTGGATTTGAGGAGAACATGCAATCACAACATGCTGTTTCTGAGTTATTTGGAAAAGAGAAATGAGAATTATGAGAGCAGAATGCATGACTTATACAACAAAAATGATGGGTAGAATACAAAACAAAACAAAACAATTTTTCAATGGCAAGTCTCACCAAAGAAAGAAAGGATAATAGATTTGCAATTCTAATGCACAGAAGTGAAGGAGAGAAACAAAAAAATGACCAGTATGATTAAAAACATAGGCAAACGGGGCAGCTAGGTGGCGCAGTGGATAAACTACTGGCCCTGGATTCAGGAGTACCTGAGTTCAAATCCGACCTCAGACACTTGAAACGTACTAGCTGTGTGACCCTGGGCAAGTCACTTAACCCCAATTGCCTCACTTAAAAACAAAACAAAACAAAACATAGGCAAACTATATAAGCAAAGCTAACTGATCTCAAAGATAGGATGTGTAGAATCAACCTATGCATCATGGGCCCACCAGAGGACTATGGCAGGACAAAAAACTTATGATTAAAAGAAAATATATAAACTATGCAAGCAAAACATACTGATCTTGAAGACAGAATGTGTAGAAACAGCTTAAAGATCATAGGTCTATCAGAAGTTATGGAAGGATAAAATATTTTAGCATCATAACGAAAGAAAGAATAGAAAAGAACTATCCACAGTTTCTGAACATAGAAAATGAAATGACAATTGAAAGAATCCATAGATTGCCTATAGAAACAAAACAAAACAAAACATAAAAAGGCTGCAGACTCCAAGATTAATTGAATTTAACAATTCATTAAATTCATTTCTGCAAGTGATCAGGAGAAAGTCCTTGAAATTCAAAGAAAAGAAAATTTGAACAATGCAAGGCTATTCTGCACCCACTAAAAAATGCAGGAGAGAATGCAATAATGTGTTTTGAAGAACAATGTAACTCAGCATATAGCTCAGGGTGAGTTGCCTTGCAAATCTGAGCTTAATCGTATGTGAAAAAAGATGGACATTCAATAACAAAAAAAGGTGATTGAAGATAGTTTTAGGAAGTAAACCAGAACTGAAAACATTATTTGCTTCTCAAACACTTCAAATAAGAGAAATGTAGGAGGAGTGAATACACACAACAGAAAACGATAGCAACAGAGAGACGAGTGAAAGACTTTCTAAATATACACATGAAGACAGAGATGAATGCAGATATCTGGTAGAGGGAACAGTGATGAGGTAGACATGGGGAATTATGGATTTTAGAATCTGGAGACACTGCATACAGGTGAAACAATCTGGGCGGGGGCTACATTACATATAACATGGGGAGTTACTGGAAAGTGGAGAAAGGAGAGGGGGATAGAGAGGAACGAGTGATATGCTAGGCTCAAATAAAATGAGATTATCTCATTTTTTGTCATTTTCTGTAGTGGAATGGAATCGAGACCTGGAGCCAGAGGACTGTATTTGAATCCTGTCTCTAGAATCCTGTCTGTGTGTTATCCTGAATAAGTGGTTTTACTCCATTAGGGCTTAGTTTCCCCATCAGTAGAAACCAAGGCTGGACTAACATCTCAAAGTACCCTCTGACTTTCTGGGACTAACATATATGTGGTTGTGAAACATCACAGAAAGGAGTTTAGACATTCAGATTGTTCACATTTCAGTTAAATCAGAATCTGCCAAATAAACAAATACCTGGAGTAGCAGAGTTAGGAGGTACATCAATCCGGTCTAATCTATACTTGAAAATGGATCCCTATTTCAGGATTCTAAGTCACATCACATAATTGCAATCACTTTTTTGTACACTTGACATTCAAGTTCATTAAAGCTTCTTTAAGGAATCAATTCTACCATAAGGTGCAGGGCCTATAGCAGGATAACCTAGAAACTTAAAAGAAACTAAATGAAAAAAGTGTTTTTAAAAAAGACATATGAAGAATATATAACACTTACTAAGGGAATTGATATCCTATCTAGGCTACCTTATATCAGTCTAAGTTCACTTGTTCATGACTCAAAATACGTAATTAAAGAGCAATCATGTGGAAAAGATGCTACAATAAAGGGACTCCTCTCTTCTGATGTTTCTGAATTGCAAGGACCATTAGACACCTGAGTCTCCCATCACCAATTTCCTGCCCAATTCTCTGAAGCCTAAACTCCATTTCCCTCCCCAATCCCTCCACCCCAAAAGTCTCATGTATATTGCTTTTTTCAAGATCTTAAATTAGAGAAGAATAAACTTGCTTGATTGTCATAAGCTATTGCAATAGGATTGTAAATAAAAGAAAGACATTTGATTCAAGAAGCATTTAAATAACTCTATATTTTGCCCTTGATATTCAAGGTCCAAATTCAACACTGGTCCTATCTATTTCAAAAGATTTGCTAGAGATGACTACAGACTATAGAAGCATTTTGGGGGGATTGAAAGGCAAGCATGTAAAAATATAGAAGGAAGGATTTTTTTGCCACCCTGATATGGCATGTGGTATTATGCTAATATTCTAATTTGGGTAGTTCTTATGGGAAATGTAGGCAACTTTCCAATCAACAGTCTCATCCAATCTAATAATGGATGTATGAATGAATGAAAACATGTTTATAAAATATCTGCTTGTGGAAAATTTCTATAAGGGATACAAATAGAAAAATAAGGCAGTCTCTGCTCTCAAGAATCTTATATTCTAGACTGTTGAACTTGGAGTCAGGAAGACTTAGTTCAAATCTTATCTCAGCCACTTATGCAACTCTAGGCAAGTCAATTGCTCTTAGCCTCAGTTTTCTCATCTATAGAATGGGGATAATAATAACACCAACCCCATAGGATTGTTGTGAGAATCACATTCGATAGCATATCTATATATATATGTATATATATATATATATATATATAAATGGGGTTTTATGATCATTAAAGGGCTTTATAAATATAAATGCTAGCTATTATTATGTTATAGTCATAACAGATATTGAAGGTATCAATTTCAAGTCAGATGGAAAGGTCCCATGATCCTTAGGATGCAGTGGTAACACTCCTTCATTGATATAATTTTCACTGATAAAATAATATTAAATTCTGATGTTGAACCACTTGACAGTGCCAAGGATTTTGGTGATGAGAACTTTATATCCTGGGCTTTTAGTACCTGTGATTACAGAACTTGCAAAAGTAGTTTCTGGGCTAAAATGCCATGGGAGAAGATTCCTGAAATGATGGCTTTTGATATAGGATGGAGAATAGGCCCATTGGTCTTCAGGTCTCTGGGGTTTACTTGACCATCAGTGGCAATTGGTGGTAGTGATGCAAGGAAGGTAGGCTCCTTTTTCCCAGTGATTGCTCTCTTCAATGATAGTTGGAAGGGGGCATTCTGGCAACAGGGTCTGTGGTACTGGGGGAGCACCACTATTTCCAGGGCACTTGGGTTCATGGACTTGTCCACTAATTGTTTGGAATGTATCCCTAGATGATGTCTAGAGGCTAGGCTGGAAATAGCATCAGTTGCCTGGGGGCAGCAGGGTACTACCACCCTCAGCACTCAGACTTACTTGTTCTGTGGTGGCAGTTGATCAGCAGTTGGTTGTGGTGGTAGAGAGGATGATGGGCCCTACTCCGCAGTGATTTTTCCCCTTAGTAATGGCTGTAAGTCCTATGATCACAGCAGACAGAATTAGTGGTCTCAGAGGTGCTACTATTCCCAAAGCTCTTGGGATACCTTCAAAAGGTTCTGAACTGTGGTTTGAATTGCCTGACACATGCCACCTCTTGATTCTTCCTCAGGGAGCCTTATTGCTTCAGCTGGGCTGGATTTCTTTTCCCATAGGATTCATTAAGTAATCTGTCATGTACAAGATACTGTACTTGGTGTCAGGGTTACAAACACCAAAATGAAAACCAGTCTCTGTCCCCAAATAGATAAATATATGTTTAAAGAAAAGGTCTTTTCTTAGTTCCCTCAGACTTTTATTTTTCTTCTTCTAATCGAAGACAACTATGTTATTTGGCTAATGTTAGCCTTCATTTTCATTTGTCTCTATTTTAAAAGAATGAATACTAGAACCAATCACTTTGATACTGCTCTCAAGGGTGTCATTTCTTTTATGGAATACCAGCCTGAACTGAGGAGCCAAACCGCTTTCTATAAATACTGGCTAAATACTCCAAAAATAGGTTACAAGGAGACTGAAAATTCTGACTCATTTCTGAATGTAAACCTGTGACTGAAGCTGGTGTTGGGTGGTCTTGTGGTTTGGTGAAAAGCATGCTGGATGATTTGGATTCAGAAGATCTGGGTTCTTGTCCTGGCTTTACCACCTATGTGAGATAATAAGTGTCCGAGGCCAGATTTGGTTTCAGGTCTTCCTAACATTAGGCTCAGAGCGCTATTCACTGAACCATCCATGGCAGGATACTCATAGATGGCTTCGATATGGTTTGAATAATACCAGCTAAATGCTTAGTTGGGAACTATTGTTTGTTCAGATCCTAGAAAATTGGAGAGTGTTGTCTTGGATGCAGGTTACTCTCTCATGTGTCACAGGGGAAAAGATCATCCAGGGTTTTGGTCACTGATCTTGAATAGGTGATTTGTAATAAAGATTCCCATACACCAAGAGAATGGTCAGAGAATCTGTTCAGGTGAAGTCTTTATACAAACTCAGCGCAGGGTTAAAGGGAATACCCAAGTAGCAGGGAATTCATAGGGCAATTAGATGGTGCAGTGGGTAGAGTGAAGAGCTTATAAATGAGTGTTTCTGCATTCAAATCTAGCTTCAGACACTTACTAGTTGTGTGACCCTAGGCAAGTCACTTAACCCTGTTTGCCTCAGTTTCCTTATCTATAAAATGAGCTGGAGAAGGAAATGACAAATCACTACATTATCTCTGCCAGGTAAACCTGAAATAGGGTCATGAAAAGTTGGGCATGACTGAAAAATGACTGAACAAAAAAGGGAATACATGGTATGTATCTGTATCATTATAACCATGATCTATAGCAAGGAGAATTATAGTTATCATCAGAGAAATAGAACTCCTAAGACTTCCCCCTTTGACCCATAAAGAATATGTCCTGACATGACAGCAGTAGGATTGAACTAGAGCATACTCTGAAGGCATTATTAACCAGGACAGCAGTGAGCAGCTAGGAAAAGCACCTGGGGCCACCTGCTATGAGGATTGATATAAACATAATACTGGTTGATTATAGAGGAAAATATTTAGGATTGTAAAGGACTTCAAAAGTCATCTAGTATAATCCTCCTTGCCCCCATTTTGCATATGAGGAAATTGTAGCCCAGGTCCTTGGAATACAAGCAATGCTCTCTCTGCTGTATCTCATTGCCCCTCAGTATTTTGTCTCTGGCTTTGAGGTTGATGTAAAAGTTGAGAGGTATGAAAATCCCAATACAGATACAGAAATGTATATCAGTATTATTATCCACCCCAGAACTTCATTGCAGAAGTCCACACTTGTTGATCAGAAGTGAAGTAGAGAGCCGTTTGGTGGCTTAGCTCATTTTGATATGTCTTCAGCAACTAAGGAAACAAGTTTAAAAATGGAATGGACACTTTAGTAAAAGTGGTTAAAATAGTGATGACTTAGACTGTACACCATTTACTACTGTATTTCATTTTGTCACTGCACATCACTCCTTATCCAGCTGTAGTACAAATCTATCTGAGACTGAGCAGAGAAATCCAGTCTGATGCATTGTGGAGCCAGTTGAAACTGCCTCCAAAGCTTCCATTTTTAAATTTTCAACTTGGGCACTTACACCTCAGAAATGGGCAAATACTACAAATCAGAGCTTGATTTATTGTTTTGTTGATTTTCGATTGATAAAATTATGAAGATGTTTAATGCAGATTAACCACAAAAGCGTATCATGGTACTTTTTATTTTTGGAGAACTAGTTGTTAAACATTTACTAACATATTCCTAGGCCCAGCATTTCTTTACTTCATCAATAAAAATAATGATGATTGAAATCTCATATCTTTATAGTGTCATCAGATTTGCAAAGGACTCTCTTCACAACACTTGTAATTCAGATAGCACAGTATTATTATGCCTGTTTAATGCCACTCAACTAGCTTGTCAGCATCTAAACCAGGCTTGAAATGCAGGCATCGTCTCTAAGAGCAGTGCTTTCCCCACTATATCATGCTATACTGTGCCATACATCCAATAGGCTTCCTTAAAGTCTCATACATAACCACTGATAGTCATACCTATTTATTCCCTAAATTTTGTCCAAAAATGTTTTGCAAGAATATCTTTATTTATTTACATTGATGGGAAGATGGAAGAGAAAGAGAAAGGAGAAGATATAAAGGGAAAGGGCTGAAGAAGAAAGAAGGAAGAAGAGGAGGAAAGAAGGTGTAAGAGGATGAAGGAAGGAGGACATATAAGACAAAGGAAGAAGAAAGAAAAGAAAGAAAAAAAGAAAGTGAATGGTATCTGAGACATTACTATCTGCAATTTGAACTGTGTTTGTCTGCAGGATGCCCAGTGACTTCTACTTTGCTTCTGCCCTACCTATAGGCATACAAGGGTGGCAGGAATTTCTTCACTCATTGCAGGGTATTAGGAATTGTAATGTTCTCTGCACTCTTGCTTGGACAGTTGCAGTGTTCTCGGGATTGAATGTCCTGATTTTTTCTATACATTTGTCATTTAGATTAAGCAAGTTCATTTTTTGGTACATGGGGTAAAGTGGAGGGTGGAACAATGACTTAAAGATTTTAGGGAATTCAGGGTGTGGAAAATTCTATAGGTAGAGATCACTAATTCACTAAGAGCAAGGGCTCTTATAGGGGCCATTGAGGATAAATTTTAGGAAATCTGTGAACTTGGATAGAAAAGAAAATATCTTTATGTGCACTAACCTCTAACTGAAATTTAATAATTGCTTCAATCATTTGAAAATATTCCAAAAAGTGGTTCAGAGGCTTCATCCGACTGCTCTAGGGGTCCATGACATTATAAATCCCTGCTTGGAGGTCAAATGACTTGCCGGTGATTTTATAGATATTATTTGTCAGAGGCAGGATTTGAATTCACATTTTCCATTTGTGGCAGAGATAAGATTTGTAGCTATGTTTTCCTGGCTCTAGTCCATGCTGTTTCTTTAGCAGTTGTGGTAGGTGTCATCATCTCCATTTCACAGATGATGAAACTGAGGCTCATGGGGGTTGAGTAATTTACCTAGTGTCACAGAACTAGTAATTGTGTACGGTAGGATTTGGCACCAGGCTCTACATTATGTACTCTATAGTTCAACTGATATTAGTGATAACAGATAATAAGTGTGTTTTGGAAGCTATCATAAAGAGATGTAGGTAGAGCATAGCTAGTCAGTTACAACAGACTTATTAAGAGAGCACATAATGTTGTGCAATGATTTAAAATCTATAAATATTGAGGAGGGAGTTGGAACATTTAATTAGGCATGCAAGAGTAAAATAATGAGAGATGAAATTACACTTAGGGTCTATTACATCAGTGAAAACAGCATGACATTAAAGATTATTAGTATATAGAATAGTCTCTAGGGAAAGCTGTGAAAACTCCTCTCTTAAAATCAATATTGGCCAAATTCACCACTGGTCACAGGAATTAGCAGACATCTTGAAGAGTTGAAAAAAAAAGATACCTTGTAGGTGATGTCATAAATAAGTGAAAATTCGTTAATTGACACTGTATGGTTAGAGTGTCTCTCTAAAAAATTTGAATCACAGTTTCTTCTCTATCAGGGTCATAAAATCAAAGAATCTCACAGTTTAAAGGGACCTCAGAGGCCATCTAATCCAACCTGTACCTCATTCATTCCATTGAAATATATTAAATGAATACATGCCAGGCATTGTGCTAAGTGTTTGTAACACTTACAAAGAATGGCAAAAATCAGTCCTTGCTCTCAGGGAGCTCACAGTAGAATGGGGGAGACAACAGGAAGACAGTTATGAACATGTGACATATATCCTGTATAAATTGGAGATAATCCCTAGAGAAGAGTCACTAGTTTTAGTGGGATCTAAAAAGACTTTTGTGATGGAAGTCAGGGAAGGTAAGAGGTAGAAATGAGGAGAGAGCACATTTTAGGCATGAACAGACAGTGAAAATACCTGGGGTCTGGAGATATAGTGTCTTGTGTGAAGAAAAACAAAGAGGCCAGTGTCACTGGATAACAGAATATGTATGTATGTGGGAGAGGGGATAAGATGTAAGAAGACTGGGTAGGTAGGAAGGAGTCAGATTAAGAAAGGCTTTGAAAGGCAAACAGTATTGATCCTAGAAGTATTGAACAGGGGAGTGACATGGTCACATATGTGATTTAGGGAGATTAATTTGAGAGCTAACTGGAGGTTGGACTAGGTGGGGAGAGAGATTTCTGGCGGGAAGACCAACAAGCATGTAACTGCAATAGTCCAATTATGAAGTACTGAGTGTCTACATCAGGGTTGCGTTGGTATGTCAGGAATGACAACTAGGTTGTAAGTCTGGGTGACTGTGAGTATAGTGATTTCCTTGACAATAATAGGGAATTTTAGAAGTGGAAAGGGTTTTGAGGGAAAGATAATGACTTCAGTTTTATGTGTGTTGTGTTTAAGATGTCTACAATACATCTAGACCATGAATGGCTTTTACAACATTCCTGACAAATGTTCATCAAGCCTTTCTTTGCTTAAGGGTTCCCAATGACAGAAAACTACTATTTTCAGAGGTAGTACATTCTATCATGGGACACCTCTAAGTATTAGAAATTTTATCCTTGCATCAAAATTCAATTTGTCTCCTTTCAACTTCTATCCATCACTTCTAATATTACCCTCTGAGACCAAGGAAAAACCACCCATTTCTCTCTCTCTCTCTCTTTTTTTTTATTTGCCTATCATGTTCCCCTTAAATATGCTCTTCTTTTCAACTACTAATAATGTATTATGAATTCAAGGTGCTTTACCATCCTAGTTATCCTTTTAGAGATATTCTTGTTTATAATTGTCCTTTCAAAAATGTGATATCCAGGACTAACTACCACACTTCACATATGGCCTGGCCAGAGAGATTATCAGCTTTTAATTTAGGTCATTGTTTCTTTCAATGTAATCTAAGTTTCCTGGGCTTTCTAAACTCTCAAACATTACTGTTGATTCATATTGAACTTACAGACCATGAAAACACCAAATTAAAAAAAAAACAATTAAAACATACTTCTCACAGGACAATGGAAAATATGAAAGTATAAGAGAAAACTGTATAGAACTCAGTTCTCTCACATGACTATTACAACAAAGGTTAAGGAAAACTAGCAGACTAGTGATTGGGAAATCTAAAGAGAAACCACATTGGGCTATTTTTCCATTCCATGTTCTTGGATTCAGTCCCTAGTGAAGTAAGCAGGGCAGGGACTGAAGGGGTTGATCTATAGCTATGTCTACAGAGACATCTATATTTATGATTTTTATAACATGAACCAGGATTTTGGATTCAGCCAACAACCTGAGCTGGGACCTGAAGATGAGTAGCAAATTCAGGGACTGCAGATGTTAAAATGATGGGGAACTTACAGGTTTATTGCTTTGAACTTTCTGAGGTTCCCATGTGGTAGATGGGTGCAGAAGCTAGCAACTATTTACATGTTTTCTATCAAGGGGCAAGACTGTAGTTTTATTGCCCAAACCCACACTGGAGTCTGAAGACTGTAAAACTCAGACTAGGAGGGTACTGATCTTAAAGTTTCAGGCTAGCAAGAAGAAACGAAAATGCAGAAGAGTGAATGAGCTCTTTCCACAGAGTGAGATGAAATCTTAACTCAAACCAAGAGATAGTCCTTGATATTATCTAAGAGAAAATTATATGAAGTCAAGTAAGACATGCTAAAAAGCAGGGACATATTGAGGAGTTGGCTTTCCTTATGTGTTTTCAGCTTCCAAAGTTTTTCTTTCTCTTCCAAAAAATGACTAGAATCATGAATTTATCTTTCCAAGTTCTCTCACTAACTCTATCTCTCCTATAGGCCCACAGCATTTTCTTGTTCATTTATGTTGTTTATGTCCTACTCTTCACAATCCCATTTAGGGTTTTCTTGGTAAAGATACTGGAGGGTTTGCCATTTCCTTCTCTGGTCATTTTACAGATAAGGAAACTGAGATGAACAGGCGTAAGTGACTTGCACAGTTAGTCAGTGTCTGAGGACAGATTTGAACTCAGGGAAAAAAACAAAACACTTCCTGATTCCAGGCCCAGCAATCTATCTACAATGACACTTAGCTACTTACAACATACCTTCCAAAATACCGATATTTCACCATTGTCATCTTCTATATGAGAAACGGTATAAAAGACATCATTACATTTGTATCAAATAATAATGCCTAACAATATCCTTTAAACTTAGGCATAATTATTACCCCCATTTTATAGAAGAGGAAACTGAGGCAGATAGTCACTAAATTACTTGCCCAATGTCACAAAGTTAGGAAATATCTGGGGCCAAATTTGAACTTGGTTCTCTCTTTGGGTTTAGCCCTCTAATTCTCCACACCTCTTTGTTGTGCAGAAATGGTTTGTTATTAGAAAATCAGCCATGAGCTGGTTAACTTTTTTTGGCCACAACAATTTGTTAAGACCTGAGAAGCCTGAGTTGATGTGGATTGCCCTAGGTCACACAGCTTGTATATTTCAAATGATGGACTTGAACTCAATTCTTCCTAACTCCAAGGCTGGCCCTCATTATTTTATACCATGTTGTACTCAGATAACCAGCTATGAATGGACATCAGGTTTCGGAATGTATCCTCACAACACAAAATATTCAACAATTTCCTGCTTTATTATTTTTTTTTGTTTGAAATAAAGTTGATGTATTATAAAGGTTTAAAAATGTTATGTTAGGAAATGGTCCTTATCAAGGTTTATATAAACCCAAATCCACTTTTGCTTTATTGAAAAGTAGCTCCAGAAAAGATGGTCTGATGTATGACCCAGATCTGGAGTGTTGTGTATGAAGCTTCCCAAGTTTTACTGATTTTACCCCCCAAAATGGTATGTGTATGTATACATACACATGCGTACATATATTATATATACACATACACAAACACACACATACATGTATATGTATGTGTGTGTATGTGTAACAAGAAGTAACAGCATCCACATCTATTAACAGATAGACTGTTGACAATTTATCTTCATTTTTATTTTAGGTTTGCAAAGAGCTGGAAGAGTCAAAGTCAAGTGTGGAAAGCTGGTAATAGCAACAGATGTGGACGACATTTTTTGTTTGTTTTATTTCTTTTCTGAAAACTGATATTTGTGGGGCTATAAGAGGCTCTTCTTTTCTTGCTAGAATTAAAAATTCATGAAAGAACAAAGTTTGTAATGGTAATTTGGTAACAGAAAAGGAAATATTATGCATCATCCAGATTCAGGAACTATTCCTTAACCTTGACTCAGAACATGCAGAGTAAGCACTTTATAATATTTTTAATTTACTTACTTATTTTATGTGACAAGCCTCAAGTACTTGAAAATAGGGACCATGTTCTTTCATTGTCTTCTTTCTATTACAGGATAAAAATAACACAGTTTTTTTGAGTAATCTTTATATAGCATGGTTTCTAGACCTATTGATACCCCAGTCAACATCTTCTGCATCCATTCCAATTTGTCAATGTCCTTACTAAACTGAGGTGTATATTTCTTACACTAATCCTACTGCCTTTCTAGCCCTGGTTAGTATTTCCCCCTTTTTATACTAGTCAAACTGGCTTTCTAACTCTTTCCCATATTTGGTAGTCCATCTCCCACCTCTGAGCCTTTGTCTGGAATGTCATATGTTTGTAATTCCATCTTTTCAAATCCCTGCTACCCTTGAAAGCACAGCTTAGGTGCTAGCTGTTACATGAGAACTTTCCTTATTGCTCCCAGTGGTTAGTGGTCTTTATGTCTAGAACTTACTTTGGATATTCTTTGTTATCTACTGACTTTTGTACATGATACATGCCCTTAGTAGAATGTAAGCTCTTTAATGCAGGCACTTTTAGTTGTTTTTTTTTTAATTTTTTACCCAGCATTTAATATATTGTTCTGCATATAGTAATAACATTTGTTGAATTTCAATGAGTTACATTGGCACTTATAAAGATATATTACATATGTAGATATATTACAGTAATACTAGCTATTTATTAGCTCCAATTAAGTTAAAGAAAACAGCCAACCCCAGGGAAGACTGCTTAATATTTTCTTGTATCAATACATTCTAGTGTGCTATGACTTACCTCATAAACTACTGTCACCAAGGGCAATGCTAATTGAATGACCTAATAATGGTATGGCCTTATATATTTATAATTGATCTAATAACAGTATAACTTCATATATCTTTTTTTTTGAAGGGCAATGGGGGTTAAGTGACTTGCCCAGGGTCACACAGCTAGTAAGTGTCAAGTGTCTGAGGCCAGATTTGAACTCAGGTCCTCCTGAATCCGGGGCCGGTGCTTTATCCACTATGTCACCTAGCTGCCTCAACTTTATATATCTCGAGGATAGAGCCTTTGTTCCAAAAATACTGAAATATATTTCAAAATGTTTTGTTTGAGATAAAATCGAGATTTAGTTTTTTCATTGTTTATGGATCTTTATGTATTTTGTCACTGAGTCTGTTTATGTCTCCCTCCTTTTCTTGCTTCTTTCCTCTGATTCCTCCATTAGCTTTTGTGATATATTTTTCACATACATTTGAGACTCAGTGGGAATATAGTACACTCAATCAAAGAGGGTCAGATTGTTTGAAACTGGAGATGATAAAAAATGAGAACAAGGGAGGGCTCTCTAATGATGAATAATGAGACAAAGTATTTTTTTAAATGAAGGTATGAGAGAAAATAGTGCATTAAGCTTGACTTTAATGGAAAGAGCATGGAGGGGAGAAGGGGTAGGAAGAAATAGATATACAGAAAAAAAATCCCTGGAAATGAATATATGAACTCTTCTCTCTCTGTCTCTGTCTCTTTCCTGAAGTAACATCACTTTTCTGGCCACTTTTTATGTTATTACTAAATCTTTTTAAAGGCATGTTCCATTTTCACCATAGATGGCATGAATATGTACATTATGTTATCAATTTAACTCTTATTTTAAAGCATAATTGTATAATCCTAAATATCCTTGATTTAATCTGTAAAGGCAATTCTTTTGATACTGATTTTTTAGATTACACATGAAACTGTAAATCTATTATGAACAACTTGCTATTCATTTTAACATAATAACATTATCATGTAAATTTTTACCCCTCTTTTCTCCTTCTCATTACCCCTTGCCCTAGAGATGGTTCCCATTAGATACAAATATGTATGCACATTTTATACATGTACATACATATGTATATGCATTATACATACACATGTACAATCATTCTATATATCTATTTATCACTTCTTTCTCTGGATGCATATAGCGTTTTCCTTCATATGTCCTTTGTATCTGAGTATTTATAATAGTCAAAATGACTTATTTACTCAAAGTTGTTCTTTTTTTTCAAGATTGTTCTTAAAATGATATGGCTATTACTGCATACAATATTCTCAATATTCTCTTGGTTCTGCTTATTTTGCTCTCCATTATTTCATGCAAGTTTTACATATTTTTATAAGATCATTTTTTGATCTTCTAGTGTTGCTACCTGGCTGAAAAATCACATAACATGACAGCTTCTCAAGAGTGAATGAGTAAATGAATGAGTGAATTTCTTAGTTATAAAGTAAAACAGGGCAACTGATTTGTGGATCTAGGAAGGCAGCAATTATGACAAGTCCTGAAAGATGTAATACTCCCTCCCTTGATGGTGCTGTTTTCCCTGTGAAAATAGGGAAGATGTAATGGAAGTGAACATTAGAACTTTCTCTGAAGGTATTTTGGAGATTTCTCTTGGGGGTAGTTGGAGCAGGCTTCAGTTCCCTTTGTTTCATTAGGTGTGTTCCTTTTTTTTTTTTTTTTTTTTTTTTTAGGGAGGCAATTGGGGTTAAGTGACTTGCCCAGGGTCACACAGCTAGTAAGTGTTAAGTGTCTGAGGCTGGATTTGAACTCAGGTACTCCTGAATCCAGGGCTGGTGCTCTATCCACTGCGCCACCTAGCTGCCCCCAGGTGTGTTCCTTTTACTATTTAAAAAAAATTTTTTTTAGGTGTGTTCCTTTGGATTTTGTGTCTTTTGGGAGGGAGTCTTGAGTCCTGGGTCATACAGATGAGCTGTACCAAGTTTGAAGCATATGAAGTAGCAAAGTGTTAGAAAGTGATGTGTTTATGGCAAAAATTTCTTGGTAGCACTTTCTAAGGCATTTTCTTTCCAATAAAATGAGGGGATTAGACTGGATGCTCTTGAATTACCAATCAGTTCTAACAAAGTAGTTTAAAAAAAGAACCTAGGCACTTTGGAAATATCTTATCTTCAAAATCCTTCAGTTACTTCTGGTTTTTCTTTACTCACTCAACTTCTGAATTAGCATCAGCTTCCACTACAATTAGTCTAGGTAGGAAGTGCTTTCCCAAATGCTTTCAGGACCCTTGACAGGCTTATTGATCAAATAGAGAGGGAGAAGAACAAATTACCTGAAAGCCCTAGTTTCAGTTGATTACTATGATTAGTAAGATAAAATTTGTTTTATATTTGTGAAAGAAACCCTGATAGAAGGGAAGAAGGTGAATCATCTCTAATTCCTTTGTTGTTGATTTGGTTTTAGTTGAGAAGGAAATGCAGGAGCATTCAGATCTCATTAGAGGAAGGGGGGAGGGGAAATGTGTCAGTTTAAATTAGAGAAAGCCAAACAGCTAATTAAAGCCTTCTTCCAAGAAACAGGAAAGCATGGGTGAGGGTCAAAGTTTTACCTGACAGAGTTGAAAGCCAAAGTATCAGTACAAACAGAGCTGTTTAGATATCTTGGTGGGAAGAAGAGAATCAGTTTCCAATTGGACTGAAGGAAGGTGTAATTCAGAATTTGAATGAATAAAGGAAAAGAATAAATAAATGAAGGGTTTAGAAGATATTTCCAAAGTGTTTTAATTCTTTTTTTTAAAATAAAACAAACAAAACAAAACAAAATGCCTATAGGATTAAAATGTTTATTTATAGGTTTATCTTAACTTAAAAAGGCTAAGATCTCCCACTGCATCTGGGGTCATCTCCAGCCATTTTGACCTATGTCTTGACACTGGACTCAGATGATCCTAGAGGAGTGAGTGAGGCTGATAACTTTGCACAGCTTTGCCTCACAAATCCAATTCGCTTGTAAGTCAAGACATCACCATCTTGATGTCATTGATCCCCTTTTAGAACAAAGGACAAACAACAAAAGGAAAGAAAATTAAGCCCTGTTATGATAGAAGTGAATGATATTTTAAAAGCATCTCATGCTATCTCCTCATTTTATAGGAGAAGAAACTGAGGCCCAGAGAAGTTGTGATTTACCCAAAGCCATACAACTAAGTAGTGACTGATTCTAAGTACAATTCTAGTTTTGAATCTTAGTACAATGTTCTTTTCATGATCACATATGCCATTTAATGAGTTATATTCATATAATTATATACTCATTCCTTTAAAAATTTTGGCAAAGTTTATTTTAGAATAAAAATAAAACTTTGGGGAATCATAAGTTAACTTTGCCTAGGGAAGGGACCAAGAACATTGATTTTCATTGTCTAAAAAGAAAGTAATACAATCTAGTGGAAATGACCTTGAATTGCATTTTCAAAATCCTAATGGGTAAATTTTCATACTTTTTAGGAGATGGCCCTGGATTATCATCCCTATTTAAGGTGTGAGTAAGGGAGAAGTAGGCAAAAATACCAACCTTGAATGGCTCTCAGAGATTTTCTTTAGCAAGTATCCTGTAGCTGACTTTTCCCATGAAGTGTTCTTATCTCCCTCATCTTAATGGTCTTTATCAACCTCCCTATCCCCATCATTATTGCACCATGGACTTCCCTGACATGTTTATAACAAATACATCCCTTCTCTTTAGAAATAGCTCCGCTTCAGGGTATGCTGATTCTATCTGGTTCTGTATCAGACATTTTGCTATAAATGAACCCCAAGGAATTACAAGATCAGCTGCAGTAGCTGATGTTCATCAGTGTCTCCTTTCCTCCTCCTATCAGAGCAAAAAGATTTATATGCTAAACAAGGAGCATTCCAGAGTCTAAGAGGAAAAGTTTCTTCTCTGGCCTGCAGGGCAGTTCTCTTTGATTTAGTGATACTAACTCTACTAAGAAGATAACTCCCTTATCTATAGCCTATAACTAATAACATACAATTTTCTCCAACAAGTATACTATTCTTTTTTTTATAACCACCTGCAATTTATGAATAGCCATTTTTCTTTTCTTTGTTTCACATGATCCATTGAAAAAATGTTTAGCTTATGAATCCTACCTCAAAATTTTGTATAAAAGGAACCTCTTGCACCAAGTTGGTTGTATCTGGCCTGGCTGACTGGAATAATGGCCTTTTGCTTCACCCTTTTTTAATATATTTTAATTTTACCCAATTACGTGTTAAAGCAATTTTTAAACATTTTAAAAAATGTTTTGAATTCCAAATTCTATCATTCCCTCCCTCCCTTCCCCTCTCCCTAAGAGGGGAAGGAATCTGATATAGTTTATACATGTTCAATCATATAAAACATTTCCATATTAGTAATTTTCTACAAGAAGACTCAAAATTAAGGTAGGAAGGAAGGAAAGAAGGAAGGAAGGAAGGAAGGAAAGAAGGAAGGAAGGAAGGAAGGAAGGAAGGAAGGAAGGAAGGAAGGAAGGAAGGAAGGAAGGAAGGAAGGAAGGAAGGAAGGGAAGAAAAGAAAGGAAGAAAGTGAAAGATAGCATGATTCAGTTTATATTCAGACAGTATCAGTTCTTTCTGATGATGTTTCATTATTAGTCCTTTGGGATTTTCTTGGATCACTGTGTCTCTGAGAATAGCTAAGTCATTCCATTATAACATTCCTCTGTTTCTTCTCACTTCACTTTGCATAAGTTCATATAAGTCTTTCTAGAACTTTCTGAAATCATCCTGCTTGTCATTTCTTATATTTTTGCTTCACTCTTATTTGATATCTTACTGCTATTTTCTGACTCTAACCTCAAGAACCTAGATGAGTGAGTACAGATATTTTTGTCCTGCCATTCCGCTACAATAGTAAATTTGACACGGTGTAACTTCACACACACACACACACACACACATATAAATGAAGGTTAGATTACATCATCATAAAATCAAGGGCTTAGAAATTCCAAGGGACAAGTGTCCTCATTTTATGTCACGAAACAGAATACAGAGAGTCAACTCACCCAAGGTCACACTAATAGCAAATAACCAAGTTAGGATTTTAACCTAGTTCCTCTGACTCCAAATCCAGTGCTTGTTTTATTAGCTTAATGCAAGTTTAACAAGTTGGTCATTGTATAAAATAAAACTGTATCTGCAAAGAAATTTGTAAACCTGAGGGTATTATACCAATGTCAGCTATTATTAGTATTTTGTTTCACTTTGAACTAAATGACTAACAATAATAATGAGCTGTTATCTTAGAGAAGCAGATGACTATGTGAATACTCTGGAAGAGAAAGAATGTTTCTTGAGCATCTAATTCATGCTTAGCATTATGCTAAATACTGAGAATAGGAATGTGTGTATATGTAAACACATATATATATAGAGAGAGCAAAATACATGTATGTATGTGTACATATTATATATACTTTTCATCTTGATGTCTTGGAAAATTATCTCCCATAGTATATCCAATTGAGAAAGAAATAGATAATTTTTAGTCCCTATAATTATATGCTGATGTGTCTTTCTTCATACAGCATTAGTAATGAAAACAGAATAAATGACCATTTTTCCAGAACTACCCCCCAAAGCCCTCCCCCAAAACATAAATCTTATACTTCTATGACAAAGAAATGACATAAATAAAATATGCATTAAAAAACTAACTACTGGATAAATCATAGATACAAAGCAGAAAGTAATCTTAAAGATTGTTACATTTAGGCCTCTTCTATTTGAAATGAGACATTGGTAATTGGAACGAAAGACAAAGGCACTGAAAGATACATACATGCATACATACGTACATATACACACATACATGTATTATGTACCTGCTAAAGGAATACACACATTTATATATGTATATATGCGTGTGTGTGTATATATATATCTATATATATATCTATATATCTATATCTATATCATAATAAGATACTAAACTGACTGTGAAAATGTATTTATGTCCTCATTCTCTTATCAGGTGCAAATACCTCCCTGATCGAATCAAGTAGAGGAAAGATTATTGACTGAGAAAACAAATTATTCACATTTCTGGGGACTTTAAATAGTTAGACCTCTGAAATAGTCAATGCTTGGAGCAATAGGAGTTCAAAAGTGAAAGCTGCCTGTGTAAAAGATGCATATGGGAGTGGGGAAGGAATTCCTCAAGAGGACAATGGGGAATTCAACAGTAATAACTAGTTGAGGAGGAGGGGAGGGGTTTGAGGTTGAGTTTTAAATCTGTTGAGTTTATGATATGTGTAGGACATTTATTTTGATATGTCTAAGCAGTAGTAGGAGATGGGATATTGGAAGTCAAATCAGCTGCATAGAGATGATAATTAAACCCATTGGAGCTGATGAAATCACCAAGGGAGAGGCTATAAGAGGGAGAACACAAGAGGGCCCATAAATGACTAAATCTTGGAGGGCCTCCATGGTTAGCTGATGTAATCTGGATAAAGGTACAGCAAAGAAGACTGAGAGGGAGTCTTCAGACAGGTAGGGGGAGAATCAGGAAAGAACTGTTTCAGGAAAATCTAGAGATGAGAGATTAAGGAGAAGAGAGTAAATGACAGTTTCGAATGTTTCACAGAAGTTAAGAAAGATAAGGATTGAGAAAAGATCATTAGATTGGACAATTAATAGATGGTTAGTAACTTTGATTGAGAAAATTACTAACTTTGGAGTGAGCAGTTTCAGTCTAAAGATATACTGAATAGTTAAGAAGAGAGTGAGAGGAAAGAAAGCAACAAATATTGGGTGAAGAACTCTGAAACTGTAATGGAGACCAGTTGATGTAGGCCAAGTACTTAGTAATAGATAGCTACTGCCAGGAGCATTTTCTAAGCATTAGTGGGTCCAAGTTGCATTGTCTGAAGGCTCTGTCCACATCTTTCTGCTTATGTAGAAATAGTGATGGTGTTCAATGTACAGCATAAATCTTGGAAGAGTTCCTTCTCACAACAACTATGCTTAAGGATGACCAATAAAGTCTATTGTATTCATTTGGGAATATCTACTGATGTTTTTGTAGTCATAATAGTTATTTCAAACTTAATTAAATGTTTTACTGTTTCAATTCTGTTCCTCACAAGGATCTGATACCATGGTTTTTCAGGAGAGTATCCATGGTTGAATGGAAAAGTTCCCAGTTCAACTGGGTCAGGACAAGCAAGAGAAGAAGGAGAAATTACTATGAAAAGGCCCTACAATTTGAAGCAGAGACAGTCAATGCTCAGAGGAGTTAGCATCTATGGTCTGTCTCTTCTATCTATCTATCTATCTATCTATCTATCTATCTATCTATCTATCTATCTATCTATCTATCTATGGATCTATCAATCTATCTATCACAAATATAAATATTGTATTTCTTCTATGTTAAGAGTTTATTATATTGGTTATGGGAGAAATTTTAGTTTGATATATTCTCTTAAGAGAAATATGATAAGTTGGGAAATATATTTTTAATTATCGAGATGATTAATGAATCTTAACCATAAAGGGACTCCCTGGTTTAATATTCTCTATCCCTGAGTCATAACTCAAGTGACTATTATTATCCTAGTCTTAGAGCTCAAAGAAATCCCCCCTGATTAATAAATATAAATCCTCATACTCATCAATTTTCACTGATGTTTCTTTAACAAAGGCTAGAAAGATTAGAATTCTGAAAGGAACATCAATCATTCCACATAGTGTCTGATTATTTATCATCCTAATTTGAACAAAGCACCCAGCATGAGAAAGACTGAACTTTGAATAAATCTGCAAATTGAACTTTTACAATTGATGGGAAAGTAGAATATATAAATACAGGGCAAGATTCTATTGATTGCTTTGAAATAGTTCCCAGATGGAGATTCTGATGTATTCCTCCTTCACTTTGCTCCTTGCAATCTGTCCTCATGGAGTAAAGCAAAGCAGCCCACATGAGGATGAAATTCCATTTGAGTGTTGCTAGCATTACTGTCCTTTAAGCATTTGAGCTTACTACTTAGATTGACAGCTATGTGATGTGCTGCATCTGGAGTCAGGATGACTTGAGCTTAAATCTTGCCTCAGACATTTACTTGTTGCTTGACCCAGGGAAGTCATTTAACCTCTCTATGTGTCAGTTTTCTCATCCATAGAATGGGGATGTCAACAGCACTTACCTTATAGTGTTATTTTGTTAAATGAAATTATGCACGTATGTATGTATATGTATATGTGTATGTATGTATATCACGTTGAAAACCCTAAAATATTATATAAATATTACTATCAATTATCCCTTGTTACATATGTGCGGTATAAAGGAAAAATACATCTTGGTACCCTCACCTACTCTCTGTGCTACCCTGTTAACCTTTCTGAGTCTCATTATCCCATTTGCAAAATGAAATTGTTGGACTAAATGATCCTCAATATTTTCTTCTAACTCTAAAATTTACAATCCTTTTATAGCACCCCTGTAGGCTATGCTTAACTAATGATGGATGAGATATAAAAGCCATGGATTTTAAAACTATAATTCAACTGAGAAATCACTTTTGACATGAAGAAGGGAAGAATCAGGCCTCATAGAGGAGGCCACCTCTGAATTGGGCTTTGAATTATGGGAGCAGAGATTGGGGGAGGGGAAGTCCAATACAGACAGAGAAGACAACATAAACAAAAGTATAGAGACAAAATAGGGCAAAGCTACAATGGAAAATGGAGAGTATTCTAGTTTGACTGGAAATATAGTTCATGTGAAATGAATGTGGAAAGGAAGAGAGAAGCCAGGCTTGAATGACCCTTGAATTACAGGATAATTTTATATTTTATTAAATATGTGAAGCCAGTAAAGGCTTTTGAGTAGAGGAATTACATGAACAGAGTCCTACTGTCTTCCTTGAATAGTAGCCTGGACTGACCTTTTATTCTTCTGAATTTATTTCCAGTAGTTATTGGGTAGTTTAGTATAACTTCTTAGTCTTTGTTTCCTATATGTTAAATTTGGCCATCAAAGATTATAAACCCATTGAAGGAAAGGACTAGCATTATACTTCTTTTACATGCTCTGAAACATCAAGCATAAATGTATATGTAGGATAGGAAACAATAAATATTTGTTTGACTATTCACTGTTTTGATGTCAGCTAACATCACAAACCATACCTACCTAATATGCTCAATAGCCCCTTCTTAATAGCCTCAATAGTAGAAAAAAGAAGCAAGAAAACTAAACTAATTGTACTTTGTTTTCTCCTTAAACAAAGTTGAAATACATGGCTCAACTTTGGTAGCTTGATGGGGTATACCCAAAGCTCTAAGTCTACCTTTGCTCCTTTGTGTGGATTTCCTTGTAGAATAATTCAGAATAAAGTACCAAGTGGAGCTTAGAGTCAGGAAGACCTGAATTCAAATCAAGGATCAGACATTTGCTAGCTGTGTGACCATAGGCAATTCACTTAACCTGGTTTAGCTCAGCTTATTCAACTGTAAAATGAGCTGGAGAAGAAAATGGCAAAACACTCCAGTATTTTTGCCAAGAAAACCCCAAATGCAGTCATGAAGAGTCAGATGCAACTGAAACAAATGAACAACAAAGGTCACCACTTCAAAAGAACTTTGGCCCACAGCATTACAGAGGCTAATGTGAACAGGCTGGGTTAGAGTTTCCAGGCCAGGCAGTATCTGCTTCAAATACCAGAACTAAAAAATGATGATTGCTTATCTCACTTCCTGAGGGAGTTCCTCTGAATACTTTGTTTACTCCAAGGTAAGTTTTATCTTTGCCTTTTTTGTCCTCAGTACTCTATTTCTTTGCCCCCTTATAGGCGAAAGAAATGTGAACTCCCTCATAAGAAATGCAATTGTTGTTGTTATTCAGTTCTTTAGTCCTATCTAACTTTTTTTTTTTTTTGGTGAGGCAATTGGGGTTAAGTGACTTGCCCAGGGTCACACAGCTAGCAAGTGTTAAGTGCCTGAGGCCGGATTTGAACTCAGGTCCTCCTGACTTCAGGGCCGGTGCTCTATCCACTGCGCCACCTAGCTGCCCCAGTCCTATCCAACTTTGCGGCTTCATGGATCATAGCATTCTGGGACCTTCTATCCTCCACTGTCTCCCAAAGTCTGTCCAAGATGTTCATTGCTTTTTTAACACGATCTATCCATCTCATCCTTTGCTGTCCCCTTCTCCTTTTGCTCTCAATTTTTCTCAACATCAGTGTCTTTTTCAATGAGTCCTGTCTTCTCTTTATATAGCCAAAGTATTTAAGCTTCAGTTTCAGTGTTTGACCTTCCAATGAGTAGTCTGAATTAATTTATCTCAAAAGTTACCACAATTCAAAAGTTTCAATTCCATGGTGCTCAGTTTTACCTATATTCCTTTTTTCACAGCCATACATTGCTACTGGAAAAGTCATAGCTTTGATTATGGGGACCTTTATTTGCAAGGTGATATCTCTGATTTTTAGTATGCTTTCCAGCTATGCTATAGCTTTCCTTCCAAGGAGTAAGCAGCTTTTAATTTTGTCTCTGCAATCACTGTGATCTTTGAGCCCAAGAATATAAGATCTGACACTGCTTCCATTTCTTCTCCCTCAATTTGATAAGAAGTGATGGGACCAGTTGCTATGATCCTAGTTTTTTTTTTTTAATGGTAAGTTTTAAGCCACCTTTTACACTCTCCTCTTTCACCCTCATTAAGAGGTTTCTAAACTCCTTATCATTTTTTGCCATCAGAGTGGTATCAACTGCATATCTGAAATTTTGATATTTCTCACAGTAACCTTAATTCTAGTTTTTGCCTGGCATTTTGAATTATGTACTCTGCTTATAAATTTAAAAAAAGGTGACAATATAGAGCTTTGTTGTACTTTTTCAATCTTAAACCAACCAGTTGTTTCATATTTGCTTCTAATTGTTGCTTCGCAGACCAAATATGGGTTCTTCAGGAGACACAAGATGATTTGGGACTCCCGTCTCTGAGAACTTGCCACATTTTGTTTGGATCCTCACAATCAAAGGCTTTGGTATAGTGAGTGAAGCAAAAGCAAATGTTTATTTGAAACCCCCTTGCTTTCTCTATAATCCGGTGAATATTTGCAAGTTAGTCACTGTTCCTGTGCCTCTTCAAAAATCAACCTGCACTTCTGGTAATTTTTGGTCCACATATTGCTGAAGCCTAGCTTACAGAATCTTAAGTATAACCTTGCTGGTGTATGAAATGTGCACAATTGTGAAGTAACTCAAACATTCTTTGGAATTGTCTTTCTTTAGGACTGGGAAGTAAATTGATCTTTTCCAATCCATTGGTCACTGTTGAGTTTTCCAAATTTGTTGGTATACTGAATGCAGCACTTTAATTCAATATTCATTAAATAATTTTCTAAGATACAGAGTTTTAGTTGTGAATCAGAATCGAAGGTGGAAGGTCTCACATTGATGACATCACAGCATATATATGTGTATTTCCATATATATGATCCGTCTTTTATATAAAATAGATATTTTTCATGTTTTTTTAAAAAAAACAACCACAAAGAAGTCAGTAAATGCTGATTCAGCTTAAAGGTGTAGCATGTCTAAGTCCATTTGGAATGTTTAGAAAGAGAAAGGAATTCATGAATCATTTTCAAGCTTTAAATCTTAGACATTATTTCCCACCATGAACAATTGCATCATGGATTGCTTCAATGGTCAAGGAATTTAGACATTTTGTAATTGCACCAAGAATACTTTCAGGATATAAAGATCTCTTCTATGATTGCTTTTTTTTTTTTTGAGGGGAATATTACTATGGATGACTGTGTGGCAATTCATAACCTTATTTCTAGAGCAAATTAATATTGAATTTAATACTCCATGGGGGTACAGAAGCAAATAAATGCAATTGGTTCTTATTAAGAAGGTTATCATCTACCAGTATTTGAAGATGCTTAACTTTAGTTAAAAATCTCTAGATATTCATATAGATGAATGGATTGATAGTGCAATGTCCTTTCAAACTTTTGCCCTTATTCATGCCATTGAGATAATGTAACAACTTGTCATTTTGCCAATAGAGAAAAAAAGGCGTAAAATTTTTCTTTAATCATATGCTTTTTAAAGTATCTTAGCCAATATTTTGTGAAGTGTTAAGATATATTACATTTCTTCTGGCAGAAAGATCCTTGGGACCTACTTTAGCCCTTTTTATTCAGTATAATTTGTGACTTTGGCTTTGGTATTTCTATTGACCTGTTTCTTTGGGTAATTCAGTGCTCAAACATTCCATGGGTCAGATACATTCTTACAGTTTATCCCCAGATACAGATAGTGAACAAGAGCATTACATCAAAATGACAGCAGATCTCTCATGGACTAAAATTGCTGGCAAAGTTGAAAAGACCTTTCTCCTTCTCACCAAGGTAAGTTCAATATATTATTGTGTGTTTGTGTGTGGTCTATACACAATACAATTATGTTTAAATGAACAGCAAAGTGGTAGAATGGATTGAGGTTTGGCCTCAGCAAGAGGAAGATCTGAGTTCATGTTTTATCTTATTCACAAACTGTCTGTGTGACATTAGACAAGTCCCTTATCATCTCAGTGCTTGAGGCAATTCAGCAAGACTATAAATTGCAGAGAATGTGCCAATATATAGTCTTAGAGGGAGTTTCCTAATCTCAGAATTCCCTACATCAATGAAATCAAAGGCCTAGTCCCCCATGTTTGAATATTAAAGAATATTACCAAAGGAATGAATGACCTATATTTTTCTGAAAGATAGTTCATATAATGTTTCTACAATATAAAATTTTTGAGAACAGATTAGTAGTGAAAGAATACATCAATAGAGATTTTATATCAACAACAGAAATAAAACACAAAAAACTTAAATGGAAATTAAGAAATGTCTTTAATCGAGGGCAAAATCGAAACACGGGCTCACTGTTTCTTATCTGAGACCTGGGTTAGCCATATTTGGAAAAGATGATTTGTAGGTTGGCCACAGGTTGATGAATTTTTTGGCTGAAGAAACTCAAGACAATCTAACTCAGCAAAAAAGAGGTTGCAATCTGCATTGGTGGATGGAATATCCATAATTATGAAATCACAGACATTTCAAGTAATGTAATATTTTCACTGTGACTCACACTGCTTCAAAGTCATTTTAATGAATTTAATAGTGATTCAAAAGAAATCTATGTAATCATCCTAATAACTAGTCTCTTATAACGAGAACCCCAATTTCCTCCAGTTATTATTATTGAGTCCCAATAAATTGTGGGAGGGCATGGAGACAAAATTTGCGGGCCTTGGTTAGAATACACTGATATTTCCAATCTCCACAAAATAATTACAGTCTTGCTTGAGGAAGAGAAAAATTTAATAACTGTCAGTACATGGGCTAGACGGAAAATACCAACTAATGAACATATAAATCTGGTGTAAGTTGAACTATTAAGATCATCATTATTAGGAAGACTCCTATTTTGTTATGAACTGTGAAGTTCCTTCCAATTATGAGATTCTTGGAGTCTACTGCAAAATCTCTGAGTCTGTAACAAGGATGGTAAGTTAGTGCTTCTCTGTTCTGACCCAAGTAATTTTTAATGAATGTGTAACTTCAAGCAGCTACTCTTCTCTTCCCATGCATTCTTTCTATGGCTATAGATGAATATCATCTCTCTTCCAAATATTAAGTGGTCTAACCATGTCATCTCAATTAATATTAATAATAAACTCCATTGTCTTTCTTTTCTATAGAATCTGTTAGATATTCCAAGTCCTTCATAACCTAGGCCTTTCCAACCTTCTTATACCTTACTCTCCACCACATACTTTTGGATCCAGTGACACTGCCCTCCTTGCTGTTCCACAAACGAGATACTTCATCTCTTGGCTCCAGGGCATTTTCTCTGGCTATCATCCATGCCTGGAATGATCCCCCACCTTGACTCTGCTTACTGCTTTCCCTGACTTCCTTTAAGTTTCAATTAAAATCCCATCAACAGGAAGTCTTTCCCAACTCCTCTTAATTCTATTGCCTTCCCCCTTTTATGCTTCCTATTTGTGTTGTATCTTACTTTATATACTTGTTATTTTTTTGCTTTCTCCCTCATTTGACTGTGTCCTTCCTGAGGGCAGGGAATATCTTTTTGCCTCATTTCATATTCCCAGAGCTTAACATAGTGCTAGGCACATAGTAGATGCTAAATAAATGTTTATTGATTGCCTGACAATAATTAACTTATAGCTCCTTGGATCACCTTTGCAGCACAGAAGTTGAATATTAGAGAGTACCTGCTTTTACAGCTTTCCTTCTGCCTTATACTTCCAGTTTCTCATTCCTAAGTACAAATGGTCAGACTAGCATGAGGTTGGCTGAGTATTTTTTGAAGGCAGACCATTCAGGTACACACCAAATTCTAAGGTTTATTACTTGTCCACTAGATGGCACTATTGACCACAAAATTCAATGTAGGCAAGTTGGCACTAATAAAAGCTATTTCTTCAAACTGGATTGATTTCCTTGATGTGGAAACATGCTGAAAAGGGGAAATGGTTGTTACAACTACAATGTGACTAGATTCTCAGAGGTACTATCAAACAAGGAAAATGTATGTATCCCACTGCCTCTCAGAATTTAAGTTAGCATTAAATCATTCTAGCTATTTAAAGAGAGTACCTCGTCACGCTTAATGGTTTATAGTCACTTTTCATACTCTCTTTACATTAATAATAAATAAATGGAAATAGATAGGCTACATGAAATCATTTCTCCTCATTTCTCTTACCGTTGAGAACCAGCTCAAGTTTTGTCCTTCCTTCCTTTGAGAATGCCATTGCATCTCCAAGCAAGTTAATTGAGAGTCAAGTATATAGATCTCTGACTCCTTAGTAAGGTGATCTCAGTATTCAGGTCTGCTAAAACTTCTGCGAATCTGTCCTTCCAACTGGAAAATTGGTAATACAAAGACTTTCCCAAATTCAATAAAAACATGCCTTCTCATTTCAAACAGAAGTCTTTCCACCAGATGTGGAGATGTATGTAATATTGTGTAAATGATGTTGGAGGTTTGAGGGTGAACATGTTATACTTATTCTCCTTGTTCCTCTTTTTGTCTCTCCCCATCCCCCTCTCTTTCTGTCTCTCTGTCTGTGTTTCTGTCTCTGTCTTTCTAATAATTTCTCATAGATTTTGCTAACATTCCAATAAGAAGACTCCCAAACCCAACTCTGCTCTTTCATGAACACAATTCTTGCATCATCTACTGCCTGTTAGATATTGCTACTGGAATGTGCTAGTTGTAACACTCAAAAGCAAACAAAAACACATTATCTCCCCCAACCCCATCTCAGCAACCCAAGCCTCCTCTAAACTTCCCTTTTTCCTGTTGTAGGCACCCCAATGCTTGTTGTTAGTCTCATACTCATCTTTGATTTCCCTCTCCCTGATTTCCCCCTTCCCTCTATCTCCTATCCTTTCCCTTTCCTGCTCACACAGACACTTAGAGTTTAAGCCTTTGTCACTTTTTGTACCTCCTCACTGGTCTTTCTGCTTCAAGTCTCTTCATCTCTCTAATTCATACTTTGTATGGTAGCCAAACCAATATTTTTAAAAACACAGATGTAACTATCACTCTTCAGCTCAAAACTCTTCAGTGGTTGCTGGTTGCCTTTAGCATACCATAACAGCTCTCCAGTCTTCTTCTACATTTCTAAAAACAAATTTCTATTTTGTGTTCTAGCCAAACTGACCTCCTGGCTGTTATCCATATGTAGCATCCTATTTTCTGTCTCTGTGCCTTTGCACAGACAGTTCCCCATAAATGGAACAATCTTCCTTGGTTATCCCTTCTCTGTGGGAAACATTTCCTGATGCTTCCCATTATTAGCCTTTTCCCTCTCCTTCAACTAGCTTAAATTTATGCATCTGTGTACACAGTGTATTTGTGTAATATAAGATCTTAGAGGGCAGGGGCTGTTTCCACTTTCATTTATAGCTGTATTGCCTAACCTAGTACCTCCCACATAATAGATACTTAAGTGATTGCTGAATTGAACTGAATATGTAATAAGCTTAAACACTGGGATAGTTTTTCAGGCACTAGAAACTGAGGAGTTAAAGATAATAGCAACAAAAATAATGACAAAAACTGTAGATAAAAAATGGAAATTCCAAATTCAGTAGCAAGATTATTTGTGTGTGTGTGTGTGTGTGTATGTATATATATATATATATATATATATATATATATATATATATATATATATACATACATACATACATACACATACACATACACAAATACACACACATATATCAGTATGATGCAGGATTTTTGAAAGAAAGGTCAATGAAAAAAAAAGAGGATAAAAATTCTCCCCTACTCTCAGGAGAAACATGATGAGATCATGGTCACTGAATGGTGCGTACACTGTCAGATATGTCTGCTCACTCTGTTTGTTTGTTTGTTTTTTTTCTAGTTTTCTTTGTCATCAGAAAGGATTGTGTCATGAAATGACTACATAGTGAAAAAAAATAGTGGCATCAATACTATGTCAGAAAGAGTAGTGACAAGTGCTTTGGAGAGATAAAGAAGTGAAGGCAGATGGCTAAAGGATGGGTGGAAGCTAAAAGAGAACAGAGGTAGCACCCTTATTACTTTGTGGTAATGCGGCTTTGGAATCTATTATGAGTATGTTTGTTAGAATGAGAATGATTTGGTAAAGGTAATCCTGTCTTGGATCTAATACTGGAACAAGAAGCATTAGAGGGAGAGTTAACATATAGAATTCAAGTGCTCTCCATAACGCAGTCCAGGTTCATATGCTTTGAAGGGGTGAGCCTCACCAGTTCTTTTATAGGACTATTGAATTCAATGATAGCCCATGATAGGGAGAAAGCTATGACTTTCTTTCAGTTTGGTTTGATGCTTACAATTTTTTTCACTTTGAAATGTGCACAAAGTCAGGTGATTCTATGGTTTCTGTCAAACTGTGCTATTACTGATAAATTCTGCTATTCCATTCTCCAGATAAATTTTAGAAGTTTACACAATTCCCACACCCCTCCAAAATCGGGTTACTCCTTTCCAGTTTCCTTTATTATCTTTGGAAAACAAAAGAACAGGGGCAGCTAGGTGGCACAGTGGATAAAGCACCAGCCCTGGATTCAGGAGTGCCTGAGTTCAAATCCGACCTCAGACACTTAACACTTACTAGCTGTGTGACCCTGGGCAAGTCACTTAATCCCAATTGCCTCACCAAAAAAAAAAAAAAAAGGAAAACAACATAATTTAAAGATCTGTGACTATATGAATATGGTGACTCTGGCATCAGGATAGATCACAATGCTTCTACTTAGTAGGCAGTCTTATAGGATCGCAGGTTTAGAACTGGAAGAAACCCAATAGATTTTCTTGTTGGACCTCCCTCCTCTATTCTCTTCATAGATGAAGAAATTGAGGAACAGAAAAAGTAAAGGACTTGCCTAGGTTTGCAGAGGTAGTAAATGGCAGAGTTGGGATTCAAACAGTAATCCTCTGATTTCAAATGTAAAGGCTTTTGTTTTCAATACAATCTTTTTCCTATCAATAATTGCCCTGTCCCAAAATTTTCTCCATCTCTACAAAGACATATTTGGTTTGATATTGAGGTAATGTGGTCAGGAGTCAGACAACCTTCAGTTTTGGTTTTTTTGTTTTGTTTTTGGTGAGGCAATTGGGGTTAAGTGACTTGCCCAGGGTCACACAGCTAGTAAGTGTCAAGTGTCTGAGGCCAGATTTGAACTCAGGTCCTCCTGATTCCAGGGCCCATGCTTTATGTACTGCACCACCTAGCTGCCCCCAACCTTCTGTTTTTTTCCTGGCTTCAGCCCCTACAATTTCTGTGACTTTAGACAGCTTACCAAGTCAGTCTGTGACTTACTTAAGCCATCTTTAAGATAGATATTAATAAATTAACATAAGCATTTATTAATCACCTGCTTTGTACCAGGCACTCTTCTGAGCACTGGATAATATTTCTCTTATTGCTGAGAAAGTGATTTTCTTTCAGTGGACCATGTGACTTCCCTACCCAATAAAGTAACTTTGGTTATATAACCTCCAGACTCAAATCCAAACTCCTCTCATTAATTTAAAAGATCTTTACAATCTGACTTCATCTTATCTTTCTAACCTCATTCGACATTACTTCATTCTGTGAGGCAACTACAGTGGCCTTTTCTCCACTCTTCATCAGCTACAGTCACTCTGTCTCCTATCTCCTTGTGTTTGCCCTAGCAATCCCCATGGATGGAATGTTCTCCTTCCTGTTTCCACCTCATAGATTCATCCTCTTCAAAATGTAGCTGCATCTCCAGCGCCACCTTCTGTATAAGGTCTTTTCTGATGCCCTCAGCTTTTTGCTTTCAAACCACAATGTATTTAATTATTTTGCATTTGTATTTCTTTGTATTTAACCTATATATACCGATATATATCCTTATTGCCTCCTCCATTAAAATGGAGGCACCATGAGAGTAGGACTTGTTTCATTCATTCTATTTCTATCCCCAGTGCTGAACACAATGCCTGACATATGGTAGGCCCTTTACAAATATTTGATGATTGATTGATTGTCCTTACAACAACCTAGAAAGACAGTGTGGAACCAGACTGTGGAGGGTTTTCAATGCAAACAGTGGAATTTGTATTTTATCGCAAAGATAGTAGGGAGACACAGTGAGAAGGTTTTTTATTTTAACTCAAGTGAAAAAATGTTACATTTATGTCTATTAAATTTCATTAATTAGATTAAAATTCATATGTCCTCTAATCTGATTCATGTGATTTTGGAACATACATTAGGTATTTCAGAAAGTACCACATGCTAGTGGCAGCTTGGTGAGGCAGTGGATAGAGCACCGGCCCTGGAATCAGGAGTATCTGAGTTCAAATCCAGCCTCAGACACTTAACACTTACTAGCTGTGTGACCCTGGGCAAGTCACTTAACCCCAATTGCCTCATTTAAAAAAAAAAGTACCACATGCCAATTTTGGACATATAGATCAATGAGAGCCAGTAAAAACAAAACAAAAACAAACAAAACAAACAAACAAAAAATTGTTGGGCTAAGATGGCAGCAGATATTAAGAAGTGAAATGGGGAGGGACAGAGCCAAGGTGGCAGAGGACAGGCTGTGACTCCCACAAGCTCCCTACAAACCTGTCCACTCACACCCAAATAATGCCATAAAAAAAACCAAAAAACTATTTTCTAGCCAAAAACGACAATTGAGGCCACCTGCTGATTGGCTGAGAGTGAAGTTCAGTGTGCGGCCATAACCCAGCCAGGAATAGACGGTGCCTACAATACCTCTGAGTCTTCAGTGCCACAGGCCTTTTCTGAGGCTTGGCTAGTGGACAGTGAGGGGGTTCAGCGGTTGGCCAGGGTGAAGTGGCTGTAGTCTCTGCTGGAGTTGGGGCGAAGTACCCTGATTCTGAACCATTGGGCCAAATTGAGTAGTGACAGCCCAGTGGGTTTGGGGCATAGGAACACCAAGCTTCCTACAATAGAGAATCAGATTTTGATCAGATATCTGCTTCTGGGTGGAGATGAGTTGGCAAAGAATACAGCAGACAATAGACAGCTTCTTTGGGGGAGGGGCAGACCAGAATACACCCTCAGAAGAAGATAATAACAAAGTCAAAGCTACAACATCCAAAACTTCCAAGAAAAATACGAATTGGTCTCAGACTTTGGAAGCTCTCAAAAGGGACTTTGAAGAGGAAGTAGGAGAGATAGAAGGAAGATTTAGAAAGAGAGAAGAAAGAATGGAAAGAGAAATGAGAGCAATGCAGGAGAATAATGAGAAAAAAGCCAACAACTTGAAAAATCAAATGGAAAAGGAGATACAGAAAGCTATCTGAAGAAAATAATTGCCTAAGAATTAGGATTGAACAAATGGAGCCTAGTGACTTTATGAGAAACTAGGACATAGTAAAGCAAATCCAATTGAATGAAAAAATAGAGGGCAATGTGAAATATCTCCTTGGAAAAATAGCTGACCTCGAAAATAGAGCCAGGAGAGATAATTTGAAAATCATTGGACTACCAGAAAACCATCACCAAAATAATAGCCTAGACATCATCTTCCAAGAAATTTTAATGGAAAATTGCCCTGATATTCTAGAGGCAGAAGGTAAAATAGAAACTGATCACCTCCAGAAAGAGATCCCAAAAGGAAAACTTCCAGGTATATTACATCCAAATTCCAGAGATCCCAGGTCAAAGAGAAAATATTACAAGCAGCTAGAAAAAAAAGGAATTCCAATACTGTGGAACCATAGTCAGGATAACACAAGATCTAGCGGCTTCTACATTAAAGAACTAGAGCACATGGAATATGATATTCTGGAGGGCAAAGGAACTGGTTCTACAACCTAAAATAACATACCCAGCAAAACTGAGTATAATGTTTCTGGGAAAAAATGGGACTTCAATGTAAAAGAGGACTTTCAGGCATTTGTGATGAAAAGACCTGAACTGAATAGAAAATTTGACTTTCAAATACAAGACCCTAGAGAAGCATAAAAAGGTAAACAGGAAAAAGAAATCATGAGGGAAATAAAAAGGTTAAACTGTTTATATTCTTACATGAGAAGATAATACCTCCAACTCATAAGAACTTCCTCAGTATTAGGACAGATGAAAGGAATATACTTAGGCAGAGGGCACAGGTGTGAATTGAATATGAAAGGATGATATCTGTAAAGCATTTGTCCTTGTTTTTCTGTGGGGCAGACAGGGTGGGGGGACTTATGTCTGGGGCTGGATTTGGGCTCGGGGCCTCCTGGGTCCAGGGCTGGTGCTTTGTCCACTGCATTACCTAGCAGAAATATGATGACATCTTTAAAATAAAATTAAGGAAAAAAATATTTAAGGGTTAAGAGAAATGCACTGGAATAAAGGGAAAGGGAGAAGTGGAAGGGTGTAAAAAAGTTCACATAAAAGAAACAGGAAAAAGCTTATGGAGTAGCGGGGAAAGTGGGGAAGGAGTGGGGTAGTGAGTGAGCCTTATTTTTATCAGAATTGGCTCAAAAAGGTAATACCATAAACACTCAAGGGGGTATAGTAATATATTTTGCCCTGAGGGAAAGTGGGAGAAGAAAGAGAAAAGGTGGGGGGGTGGATATGAAGGAAGGGAGGGCAGTTTGGGGCAGGGGTGCAATAAAAAAGCAAAACACTTTTGAGGAAGGTTAGGGTGAAAGAAGATAGAAAATGGAGGAAATATCAGGGGGAGGGAATAGGATGGAGGGTAACACAGGAAGCAATAGTAACTGTGAAAGAAATGATGAGCAGGATACCATCAGAAGGTCCTATGAAAGGTGCAAACCATCAATAGAGGAAGAGCTGATGGTGTTTGAATACAGATTGAAGTATCATTTTGTTTGTTTTTTCCTTTTTCTGGAGTTGTTCTGTCTGCTTTCCATCACAATTTGACTAATGTGAAGATGCTTGGTATGACTGTACATGTGTGACTTATATTGAATTGCTTGATTCCATAGGGAGGGTTAGGGAGAGAGGGAGGAAGAAAATTTAGATCACAAAATTTTTAAAAAATCAATGTGAAGAAATGATGAGCAAGTAGATTTCAGAGAAATCTGGAAGGACTCACATGAACTGATGCTGAGTGAGATGAACAGAACCAGGAGACATTGTACACAGTATCAACATCATTGTGTGTTAATCAATGTGATAGACTTGACTCTTCTCAGCAATACAGTGGTCCACAATAGTTCCAAAGGACTCATTATGGAAAATGCTCTCAAACAAACAAACAAAACAAAACAAAACAAAAACAAAGACAAAAAACCCCCAACAAACCCCAAATCCCCAAACTGTGGAATCTAGATGCAGATTGAACCATACTATTTCTACATTATTTTGTTTTCTTTTTTTTTTTGAGGTTTTTCCCTTTTGCTCTGATTCTCCTTTCATAGCATTGCTAATGTGGAGATGTATTTAATGTGATTGTACATATATAACATATATCAGATTATCTCAGGGAGGGCCGAGGGAGGGGAGGGAGGGGAGGGAAGGAGAAAAATTTGAAACTAGCAATCTTATAAAAACAAATGTTGAAAACTATTTCTACATGTAACTAGAAAAAGTCAAACACTTTTTTTTTTTTTAGTGAGGCAATTGGGGTTAAGTGACTTGCCCAGGGTCACACAGCTAGTAAGTGTTAAGTGTCTGAGGCTGGATTTGAACTCAGGTACTCCTGACTCCAGAGCTGGTGCTCTATCCACTGCGCCACCTAGCTGCCCCTGCAGCACAAATTCTTAACACTATTCATTGAATATGGCACATACAATTATTTCACTTCTTTTTAAAAGTGTTTGGGGGCAGCTTAACCCCAACTGCCTCACTAAAAAAAACAAAAACAAAAACAAAAAAGAATTTGTGGTGCATATTTGGAAAATATTTCTATTAGTGAAACTTTAGAACTTGTGTGCACTATTTTGTTTTGTTTTTTTGTTTTACCCCAGGAAGAAGACTGTAGTAATTATCCCAGGAAGAAGACAGAAAAAAATGTCCAATTTTACTAGTGATCTATGGTTTCCATAGATTTGCACAGATATAACCTCCCGTAAATGTTAGTTTGCAAAAGGAAGAATAATTTTCAACATGTGGATTATCTTCCAGAAATAATTTTGACTAAAGTAGAGATTTTGAAGGAAAATTACTTAACGAAGTATTATATTTGGCAGGTATTAAAGATAATCACCTGCTACACCTTACCCTCGAGTAGCCCCATATTCTGAGTATTTAAATAGAACATTGATGAAAATATTGGGAACATGGAAAGTTAGGGTCACAATCAACCCAGGATTCTTGTCTCCTGTGCTTGTGTTCTTCCCTCTCTCTGATAAAAGCTATGCATCTCAAGGCAACCATCACTTTCTGTGTTGCTGAACCCAATATAACAGAACCTACACATTGAATCTTCCTTGGGGAACAAGTTGTAGAAAACAATACCTGCTTTCTTATGTGACTATTACTGTTCTGACTTTCTTTATTCATTTCCTTGGGGTATAGGTATATGTTAGTGACATTTAAAATTTAATAGTGAATTAGTTACATTTGCAGCATGACTAGGAAAGTTAGTGATGGGGAACTTGTCCCTGACTCTTCGAAGTTTCATTCAGAAATAAAATTTTTAGGAAGATCACTTGCAAGCTCAAAAATATGCCAGCAAATCTATCTGTGTATGCAAAACTTGAGAAAAGGCTACTGGGAAGTTTCCAATAAAACTTCTTCAGCTAAATAACATTTGTAAAAAAAAAAATCATTTGAGGATAAAATCTTTCTGCATGGCATGCATTCAAATGATATTTTAATTGAATTCTTTGGGGAAGTTTGGGCAAAATTGGTTCTGCTGCTTTGGAGTTGAATAAATTTGCAAAATGTTCACCTTTTTCTTCGTTTAAATGAAAATTCAAGAGCTTTCCTTTGTAGTAAGCACTTTGTAGAAGTCACAAGCGGCAGGAACTATAAAAACTGAGTACAGTAAGCCTCTGGTACTCACTGAGGAAGGAGATGGTGATATAAGGAGTCAAGTTCACAGAAAAAATGTAATTTCCTCAACATTCCTCAGTGGAGAAGCCATATAAGGAATAAACTTGAAGGTAGGTATGCCTTTTCACTGATGCAGCAGCTACCTCCAGGCCTAGATGGGCTATAGAATTGCAGCATCTTCTTAAGGAACAGGCTGGGAGCTCCTGCTTTTTTCTATAGGCACTTAATAAATATTTGTCGATTGATTGGTTGGTTGCTGCTTCCAGATTGTTCTTTTTCTGAGGGAAGTAGGAGGTTTTAGTCCCAAGGTCAGTCATGCTGGCACTACTGTCCTATCTTTAAATGCAGCCATATAGATTGATCATGTTACTATTTGCAGCGACATAGGTATTCTAAAAATGCAATGACTTTAGGATTATTATATTTTTCATTACATTTTTCAATGATGGGGTTTATAAACAAAAGATAATTGCAAAATCAGTATTCTGGATAGGAATACTACCTCTATTGCATTGAGAGCATGCCATAATCTTCCAAACAATTTTTAGAATTTTAAGAAAAAGCAATTAAAATGCTTTCTTCTGAAGTCCTTCTCTAACTACCCTCATCCTTAAAACTGTTGCTCTTTGCCAGCTGAAAGAACAATATGCATCTTATTATTAATTAACTGATCTGACTGACAAAGCACTTACATAGTTGCAAATCAGTGTATCTATCATTTAGTCTATCTCCCTCATTGTACCCTTGTGTGGGGTAGGACTGAGGGTTACTGATCATGAAAATCTAGCTCAATTTGAAAGGTGTTCTCTTCTAACAAGGGTCTGTGCCTTCCAAATTGATTGGGGCAACTCATCAGATTGATCAGAATTTCACCTATCAAACAGGGAAGTGATAGATAGATTCAGATGCCAATTATTTTACTCACTGCTAATTCCATAACTTAAAGTGAGTCATTTGTTAGGGTTGGTTTAAAACCATCCCACTTCATTTTAGCTCAGCTACCTTAAATAAATGAGCTCTTACACTAAGCATGAAAAGTCTGAAAGGCATTGGTTAAACTGAAATGACACCAGATACAATCAGACAAGAATTCTATTCCAAAAAAACAATAAATGAGGTCATGCCTCCTGGGATTATTTATAAATAATCAAGTGATCTGAGAAAAAGGAAGAATTCCAAATATTGGAACATGTAACTTTCTAGCCATGCTTTTGAAAGACAAAGGTAGGACTGAGATGAAGGAGAGAAGGGAGATATTGAAGAGGGCCAACATCTCTATGGCAACTTGGAGCAGAAGTCTTGGTCTCAGTAACATCCCTAGAAAAGGTCCAATATTTCTCCAAATTCCCCTCACAATGCTTATCTATCCATAGATGCTGTGATAAAATATTCTGTTCTATCTTCTAAAACATTCCAGAAAATTTAATTCTTCCTTAACCACAAAGAGACCAGAGAAAACTAAAGATAGTCATAAATGTAATGTTAGTTTGAGAATGCATTCTCTACCTAAATGTTATGATTTATTTTCCTAATGAGAGTTGGAATAATTGTGACTGAACTCATGAGTTTTCATCTAAAATAAAATCCTTGAAGCTCAATAAAGGGAAACCATTATATTGACTCTTAATTTCAGAAGAAGTAAATTTTTACAAGAGTGTTATTCATTACTTTTCTAGCAAAAAAGGGGGAGCATAATTATTTGAATAATTTATGAAAGTTGACATATAATGAACTAGGACCCAGTGTACACAATTCTTCCTCTACAATCAATCACTATTCAGAGTTAAAATGGAAGACATACCAAAAAAAAAAATACAGTGCTCTCCATTTTCCAAAATATAACAGTGACCATCCAGTGAAGAATGTGTGGAACATGCCTGAGCCTTGGACACTACCCAATAATCTGGCTGGGACACTTCCCAAGGAATGCTGAGCTTCTGAGCATATGTCACTAGAAATGGTACCCCTGCCTATTTCTACACATGTTCTGTGGGATGATTACTGTTAAAACTGAAATTTGGCCTTTCAGAAAGTTTTAAAACCACTTTTTGATATCCCAGTGTTGCTATCTTAAGTAATTAAAAAGAGCATTACAATCAAATCTTGAGAAAGCATACATGAGCACATTTACAAATACAAACTATATTGAAGTATAAACACTGCTTGGTTGGAATTTGCTCTTGAATGAATACATGGCCAGGGGATATCCTGTTTTATAGATGAGGAAATTGAAATTCAAAGAAGTTAATGCTCATGATGCCCATGATGTGCCTGGAACCTAAATCTTCCTGTTGTCATTTATACCTCCAATATTACTATTTTGTCTCCCCCACACAAGGTACAGAAGAACATTAAAAACATTGAGTCAGGGGCAGCTAGGTGGTGCAGTGGATAAAGCACCAGCCCTGGATTCAGAGGGACCTGAGTTCAAATCCAACATCAGACAGTTGATACTTAATAGCCGTGTTACCCTGGGCAAGTCACTCAATCCCAATTGCCTCACCAAAAAAAAAAAAAAAAAAGAAAGAAAGAAAAAGAAAAAGAAAACAATGAGTCTAGGGGCAGTTAGGTAGTACAGTGGATAGAACACCTGCCCTGGATTCAGGAGGACCTGAGTTCAAATCTGGCCTCAGACACTTAACACTTACTAGCTGTGTGACCCTAGGCAAGCTACTTAAACCCAATTTCCTCAACAAAAAAATGAGTCTATACTTTTTAAAAATTTAGACTATGGATGTTAGGCTTCTTCTTTTAATACAATATAGTCATGTCAAAGAAAAGAAGTGGAGAGTATTTAATGACATACTGGGTTTGGGTAGATGATTCCAATACAGCTAATGAAAGTAGGCACTAGCTTTGTGTGTTTCTTTGGGCTTAAACTGATTTTACAATTATCTAAGACAAGATTGGGTATAATTTATTAAAATATTATTTTAAGGATTTTCAAACATTTTTCATGAAAATACTTCATTTACTTTTAATTTGTAGTTACTTTGAAAACTAAAGGGCAAAAGAAATAAAGGTTATTTAGTAGGTGGAAGAAAATTATTCTATTCTTCAGCAGAGAATTACAATCCAAGGGAACAAGTCATTTCTTTGTATACCTATATTTATTTAGTTGACTGCTCAGGTTCAGAGAAAGCTAAGGAAAAATGAACAGTGATATATACTTTCCTCATAGCATTGCTTCTTTTTATCTTTATCTCAGTTTTGTTGTCTTAAGTGTGATACCTTTTGTGTATCCTTAGATGTGCTACCAAGCATCCTTCTAATTTCTTGGTAGTTCATTAACTTTATATTCCTGGATGAAAAGTCAAGCCAATCTACTAAATATCCAAAACAGAAAAAGGAAAAAACAAACAACCAACCAAAAAAAAAAAACTGACCTTGTACTGAGACCATGTTTCTGGGACAAGCTCTCTAGAATTCTAGGTCAGTTTAAGCAAGTTGCTATATTCCATTGAATTTTAAATTTTTTGTCTTTTTCCCATTTTCCTGAAGTGGAATGGAAAGTTTTCTGTTTACTTAAGACTAGCTAGGTTCTTTAGGACTGTTATGTACTAGAAATTGGGTCATTCTTCAATCCTATTCCAATATTTCACCCCAGGTCTGAGAAATCCATGCATTTAACAGCAAATTCAGTAAAATGCAAGAAGAGAATACTTGCCTTTGGAGAATTAGCTGATACTCTCTGTTAAATTTATAGCTCATTGAAGCTTCATATTTTATTTTTTTTCATCAAAATGAAAACTATACAAGGACTCATACTTTCCTTTTCTCCCTATCTTTCTGCTTCATTCTCCCAACTTCCCCATAACCAACAATTTCTAATGAATATCAAAACACTAACTTAATAATATAACTTTAAGTATACTAATAATCAGGAAAGTCACCCGATTTAATCAGCAGAGCATTGAACAAGGCATTGTGATGTAATCTCTTCGTATCTAATATCAGACTAAATGTTACTCATTTGTAGAATGAACATAATCCTAAAAGAGAACACTAAAATCTTTCCAGAGACAATTTCCTTTCTACTTTTGCTGGTCATCTTAAATCTGTTATGAATTTATAATATATGTATACATATACATATACATATATATATATATATATATATTTTTTTTTTTTTAAGTCAAGTCAATTGGGGTTATGTGACTTGCCCAAGGTGACATAGCTAGTAAGTGTCAAGTGTCTGAGACTGGATTTGAACTCAGGTCTTCTTGACTCCAGGGCTGGTGCTCTATCCATTGAGCCACCTAGTTGCCCCTATAATAAAGGTTTGTTTGTTTTTTTTGGTGAGGCAATTGGGATTAAGTGACTTGCCTAGGGTCACACAGCTAGTAAGTGTTAAGTGTCTGAGGCCGGATTTGAACTCTGGTCCTCCTAACTCCAGGGCCACTGCTCTATCCACTGCGCCACCTAGCTGCCCTTATAATAAAGTTTTAAAACCTAGATACATTATTTTCCCAGGCAGCTACCTGTCACAGTAAAGAGAATGCTGGACCTAGAGTCAGGAAGACCTGAGTTCAAATCTAACCTCAGACACTTAACAACCCTGAGTAAGTCACTTAAGTTTTTCTTGCCAAAGTTTCCTCAACTATAAAATGGGGATAAATAATAGCATTTATCTCTCAGGATTTTTGTGAGGATTATATGAGGTAAACATTTTCATATCCCTTAGCACAGTTGTCTGGCAGATAGTAAATACTAAATAAATGCTTGTTTCCTTCCTTTCTTCCATTTACCTACATATGATCATCTTCATCATCGGCATCATCAGCATCAGTATCTATTTAATTTGAGTGTGTATGGGTCAATTCAGTCACGTATGCTCATAAAGATGTAGTACTTAACTGGAGAAATTCTGTTATTTTCCCCTCTGTGGGAGTAGGGTTGGAGGGGCAGAAGTCAACTTTTTGTGTGTGTGTGTGGGGGGGCAATGAGGGTTAAGTGACTTGCCCAGGGTCACACAGCTAGTAAGTGTCAAGTGTCTGAGGCCAGATTTGATCTCAGGTCCTCCTGAATCCAGGGCTGGTGCTTTATCCACTGCACCATCAAGTTTCCCCCAGAAGTCAACTTTTTCAAGGAGATTAGATAATAGCAATGATCTTAAAATAGTTTTCCTCTGCCAATTCTCACTCTCAACATTTTTTTGATGATGTGCCTTAACACTGAACAATTCTTTATTGAAAATAAAAATGTGTGGGCAGAGCCCAGATGGTGGGGGAACGGCAGTGACTCGCCTGAACTTTCCCCAAGACCCCTCCATATACCTTCAAACAATGCCATAAGACAATTATTGGAGCAGAAGAACTCTCAAAAGGACAGGGTGAAATAATTTTTAATCCAAAGACAACTTAGGAAAGGTCTGTTGTACCCAGGAGAGAGTGGAGTGCATCTCAGCACAGTCCATGCTAGCACAGACCCAACCCCAGCACAGCCCCAGCCCCAGCCCCAGCAAACCAGGAGCAGGCTTTGGGAGCCTCTGAATCAGGGGCAGAACTCAGCCCACAGACAGTAAGGGGGTTGAACAACTCCAGAAGGAGATTACAGGGGTCTCTTTGCTAGCACTGAGACAGGACTCTTTTGTTTTGCCCATACTTAGATCCAGGTCACAGACTTGGGTTGCAGTCCCAGGCAAGGGAGGAGCACAAGCACAAAAGAGCTTGCAGCCATACTGGAGCAGGCTTCATAGTTCCAGGGCAGAAAAGCAGGCCTGTGGTTGCTTGCAGACCAGAGCACAGGCCAGGAGAGTGGTAAACATACATCTCCTTAATTCATACCACCTTGGAAGAACTAAGGATTTACAAATTCCTAGATGTATCTTGGAGGACAGGTGCTCAAACACCCTGAAGCTTTGGACAGTGTGCCCTCCACCCTGGAAGAAGTACTCCACTTTAACAAAGAGTTAAAAGTCAAGAAATAGGCTGGGAAAGTGAACAAACAAAAAAAATCAGACCCTAGAAAGGTTGTATGGTGACAAGAAAGATCAAAAATACACTCAGAAGAAAATAACAATGTCAAAGCTCCTACATCCTAAGCTTTCAATAAAATTATGAATTGGTCTTAGGCCATAGAAAGACTCAAAAAGGACTTTGAAAATAAAGTAAGAGAGATAGAGGAAAAAATGGATAGGGAAATGAGAGTGATGCGAGAAAATCATGGAAAAAAGAAGTCAACAGCTTGGTAAAGGAGATACAAAAAATACTGAAGAAAATACCACCTTAAAAACAGATTGGAGTAAATGGTAAAAGAGGCAAAAAAAGCCAGTGAGTAAAAGAATGCTTTGAAAAGCCAAATTGGTCAAATGGAAAATTAGGATTGAGCAAATGGAAGTTAATTACTTTATAAGAAATAAAAAAAACAATCAAGCAAACCCAAAAGAATAAAAAAAAATAGAAGTCAATGTGAAATATCTCATTGGAAAAACAACTGACTTGGAAAATAGATCCAAGAGAGATCATTTGAAAATTATTGAACGACCTGAAAGCCATGATAAAAAAAAAAAAAAAAGAACCTAGATATCATCTTCCAAAAAATTGTCAGGGAAAATTACCCTGATATTCTAGAAGCAGAAGGTAAAATAGAAATTGAAAGAATCCATTGATCACCTCCTGAAAGTGATCCAAAAATGAAAACTTCCAGGAGAATTATAGCCAAATTATAGAGCTCCTAGGTCAAGGAGAAAATATTGCAAGCAGCCACAAAAAAAAGCAATTCAAGGATTGTGGAGCCACAGTTGGGATAACACAATATCTACTAGATTCTACATTAAAGCATGGGAGGGCTTGGAATATGATATTCTTGAAGGCAAAGGATCTGGGAAGGAAAGCCAGATTGGGGGAGGGAGCAGTAAAAAGCAAAACACTTCTGAGGAAGGTAATGATGTTCTGCATAACTGCACATGTATGACTTATATTGAATTGCTTGATTTCATAGGGAGGGTTAAAGAGGAAGGGAGGAAGAAAATTTAGAACACAGAATTAGCTCAAAGACCTTCATCTCATCAGAGTTGGCTCAAGGAGGGAATAATATACATACCCAATTGGGAGGAGTAAGCTATCTAACACTGCAGGAAAGTAGGAGGGGAAGAAGATAAGAAGGGAAGGGTGAAAGAAGGGAGGGCAGAATGGGGGAGGGGGAAGTCAGAAGCAAAATACTTCTGAGGAAGAATAGGGTAAAAGAAGATAGAAAATAGAGTAAATATCAGGGGAAGGGAATAGGATGGGGGGATAGTTATGATTATTGATTATAATGGCAAAATGTATTGTACCTACTTTGGTGGGCTATTGTGAATAAAATTCTTTGTGAAGTTTAAGGTAGTATTTAAAGGTTATGATGAACAGGATGCTATCAGAAAAACCTGGAAAGTCCTACATGAACTGAGGCAAAGTGAAATCTACTGTATACAAAAGAACAGCAATAGTGAAAGATGATCTGCTGGGAAGGATATGGTTATTTTCAGCAAATCAATGATCCAATATAACTCTGAAGGACTTATGAAAATTGTAATTCATCTACAGAGAAAGAACTGATGGCATCTGAAAAAAGAATGAGTGAATGAATATGCATATTTTTTGATAGTTTCTTAATCAGAAGTTTTGTTTTTGTCTGTTTTCTCTCACAACCTGGATAATGTGGAAAAGTTTTCCATGACTACTCATGTATAATTTATATTGAATTGCTTGAGTTCTTGGGGGTGGGGGTGGGAAGGGAGGGAGGAAAAGAAGTTGGAACACAAAGTTTTGAAAAATTGATGAAGCAAGTTTGTCCGACAGTCCTCATTTTTAAACACATAGAGAACTGTCAGATTTATTAAAATTAGAGCCATTCCCCAATTGACAGATGATTAAAAGATATGAAGTTTTAAAATGAAATAATCAAAACTACCTATAGCCATATTTTTAAAAATGCTCTAACTCACTATTTATTGGAGAGATTCAGGTGAAAACAATTATGGGGTACTAGCTCATACCTATTAAATTGGATAATAGGACAGCAGAGGAAAATGAAAAATATTGTAGGGCATATGGGGAAAATTAATTTTAAACTGATTCGAACATTCTGTAGAGCATTTTGGATCTATGGCAAAAGTACATAAAACAATGTATACTCTTTGACCTAGTAATACTACTATTAAGTCACTGTTCTAAAAGAGATAAAAACCAAAAAGTTGAATTCAAAATTGAGGAGATGCCCATCAACTGGAGAATGGCTGAACAAATTGTGGAATGAGATTCTGATGGAACATTATTGTGCTGTAAGAAATTATGAGAAGGATGTTATCAGAAAAACCTGGAAAGACTTACATGAGCTGATACAAAGTAACAGCAATATTGTAAGATGATCAGCTGTGAATAACAGCTATTTTCAGCAATACAATGATCCAAGACAACTCTGAAGGACTTATGAAAAATGCAGCCCATCTCCAGAGAAAGAACTAATGGTGTCTGAATATAGATTGAAATATAAATTTCTTTTAGTTCCTTTTTCTTAAGGTTTTTTTTTAAGTGAGGCAATGGGGGTTAAGTGACTTGCCCAGGGTCACACAGCTAGTAAGTGTTAAGTGTCTGAAGCCGGATTTGAACTCAGATACTCCTGACTCCAGGGCCAGTGCTCTATCCACTGTGCCACCTAGCTGCCCCCTTTCTTAAGGTTTTTTGTGTCTGTTTTCTTTCACAACCTGACTAATATTGAAATGTTTTGCATGACTACAGATGTATAACATATTGAATTGCTTGAGTACTTAAGTGGGGGGTTGGGAAGGGAGGGAGGAAGAGAATCTGGAACAAAAAGTTTTAAAAATTGATATTCAAATTGTTTTTACCTGTAATTTGGAAAAAAAAATAAAGTTCTATATTCTAAAAAATAAAGAAAATGCAACCTACTTAATATTCATCCATCATCTTTCCATCATCCCATAATTCTTAAGAAACTATGACTTTCAGTGACTCATATCCATGTGGTATCACCAGAAAAATATTCACATTACTCCATGAGGCTTTTTCCCCTTGGCATGTAGAAGTATGAGGTCACAAACATTAAATTAAATCTATGTGTGTGTTTATATGTATATGTATATCTATTTAGCAAACAAATTCAGTGTCAAAGAGCCACAAAAGGACATATGGTAATTTCAGTGATGAGATTAATGATCCTTTTAGGATTATTAATAATACAAACCACCAGTTTATATTAAATAAAAGATACACTCTAGCAACAAGGAAAAGCTTTAATTCTCTTTGCTGATAAAGCAGAAGTAGATGATGAGACCTAGAAAGGGATTTAAAGATCTTTATTGATGTTTATAAAAATTGATGAGATGTGAAGCTACTGCTTGTGTTTAGAGCAAAAAAGGGAAGACAGAAAGATGACTTTCTTCTAATAAGAAAAAGAAGTTTACAAACAAGAGCAGAATGTATGTAGGGGGATCAAAAGATAAGGCTCATTTGTCCAAAATTTTGGCATAAAAGGTCACTTAATAAGAGATTTTGCTAAGGGATATGAATCTTGAAGAATTTATATTCATTCTTATTAATTAATGGTAGAATCACTTTAATACATTTTAAGGACCTAAACTTTAATCTGGGAAACATTTTTTGAGGGAAAAAAACCTAGATTAAAAGCTCATTAAATATAGCCTCAGAGATACTACTTTGCTAAATCACTGGATTCACATGAATTTTTCAGTAAGTCAACAGGAGATTACTGGTAAGTTTATCCTAATGCCCATGGGTGAAACAGAAACAACTCAAGATCACACTGTTCCTGGCTTTGCCCCATGTTCAGTTGTTGAATTTAATCTAGAAAAAATAATAGGGAAAAATGGCTTTTCAAGAGCCATTTTCTTCTATATAGCAGTTTAATGTATGGACTGTGAAAAAATTCATCAAGGGCTAGAGATATTGCAACAATATTTTTCAAGGACTAAAACTGTCATTTGAGAGGTATAGGCTAAAGGAATTCTCTGGTAAAAGAATTCCCCCTACCAATGCAATTCAGTATGTACTTTGAAACTTACAGTTTTAGAGAAACATCTTGTGTACTGAGAGATTAAGTGCTTTGTCTTGGATTGCACTGCCTGTATATGAGAGAGGTTGAATTTGAACCCAGATCTTCCTGGCTTTTGAGTTAGCTTGCTATCTATTACACCATGATGCCTTATTATTCCTGACCAAAAAGTTGAGCAAATGGACTATGAAGCAGGAACCTAGATTTATAGCAACAATAATAACAGAATAAAAATTATTATACTGAGACAGGGATGGTGAAGTGGGGGTTGACAATACATGTAATAGTATAGATAGAATAAGATATCTGCTCATGAATCTTATAAGGTCACAAAAATGGATTTTACGAATCCACTTATTACCTTAAAGAGGAGGTAGAAATACAATTTCTATTTACTTGCTAACAGTACCAGCAATTCTTAAAGACCTCTGCATTCTCAGTTCCTTTCTGACAGTCTTACAAAGTAAAGATTGAATCTCTGTCAGCTGTACTTGCTGGGAGGGAGGAATTAAGTAGAGGCCCAACTCGCAAAATGATATGTAGGCTGAGACCTCTGATGCCCCTGCCAGCTCTATATTATGGCCCTAGGAAACACTCTTCCCACATTTCTCTGAATTCTTCATATTTGTCATTTGTTACAGATTTCATTATGTCCATGTCCTGCAATTTGTTCATCTGTTCCTCAGTTGATGGGCATTAACTTTCCTTCTGGTTCTTTGTGACGATAAAAAGTGCTGCTATAAATGTTTTTGAAAAAAAAATGTAGACCACATGAAAACATTAGGATTATTTTGTCTTACTCTAAGTAAGGCAGATAGGTAGTGCAGTGAATAGAGTGCCAGGCCTGGAATCAGGAAGACTCATTTTCATGAGTTCAACCCTGGCTTCAGATTTGATTTTGGTAGCTTTGTGACCTTAGGTAAATTATTTAACCCTGTTAAGTGTTAAACCCTGTTTGCCTCAGTTTCTTCATCTGTAAAATAAACTGGAGAAGGGAATGGCAAATCACTCCAATATTTTTGCCCAGAAAACCCCAAATAAAGTCATTAAGAACTGGACATGACTGAAATGACTAAACAACAAGAAATTATAAAGAACTATTAGCTAATTTCAAAGCTAGTGATTGGGTTAGAATATGTGATTTCACTGGTGTATAGAAATCCAGGATGAGGAAACTCCCTTCATTGTTTCAGGCTGGCCAGTTCTATGCAAGTTATAATCTTAGTTGCCTATAACATGGAGAAGCTAAGTGACTTTCCCAAGTTGACACAGTCAGTATGTGTCAGAACTTCCACACGAACTCAGGTCTTTTATGTTCTGAAGCCATACCTTTAACCACTGGGCATCCTGCCTATCTTATATTCAATTCAGAAAGGAGAACAAAGGATGAGGTGATGGAAATTGGTCACCTCATATCTAAATGTTTCAAGCCTAGACCTTAACTGAACAACGGTATTTTAAAACTCAACATACATAATGTTGAACTGATCATCTTGCTTCCTAAACCTCACACTTCTGATCCTTTTGTGAACTAAAGCTTAGAGGCTCCTTTCTTATTGACCTGGGAGAAATATCTAAAAAGGGCAGTTCAGAGGGAAGGGTAAACCTAAAAGGGTCCCTCATCTTTCCGGGACCCCAATATTAAGGCGAGTTACCCAAATAACACTCAGTATATCAAATGTTGGCCCTCACTATATAAACATATATATATACTATCTTTGATTAAGCTATCATGCTTTCATGTATTCAGAAGCAGCATGATATAGTGAAAGTAGGGCTGTCCCTAGAGTTTAAGCTAGTTCTATAACCATCCTTTAATAATAGTAATAATAATAATAACTACAATTTAGAGAGTATATGCTATGTGTTGGACCCCTAAATAAAAGCTTTATAAATACTGTCTCATTTTATCCATGTAACAACCCTGTGAGGTAGGTAGTATTATTATCCCCATTTTATAGTTGAGAAAAAAGAGGTTAATTGACTTGCCCAGGGTCACATAACTAGTAAGTGTCTGACGTTGTATTTGAACTCAGATCTCCCTGATTCCAGAACCAGCACTTTATCCTTTGTACCACTTAGCTACCTACACACATTTATTTATACTGACTACACCTGTATATCTTATCTATATAATAAAGGCGATGGTACACAGGAATCTGACAATAAAAGAGATAAAAGTGTTATAATGATATATTAGCATTTTCCCCCTAAATCCCTATATACAATCAATTTCTAACTCCCCTCAATTTTACCACTGTGATATTTCTTACATCTGTCATATCTCTTAAGTTCCTATTGCCACCAATCTAGGCCAGGGCTTCAATATTTCTGTACTGAATTACTGTATCAGCTCTGTATGAGGTTTTCTTGTCTTGAGCGTATCCATTCCTTCTTCCATCCACACTTCATATAGCCACTGCAAACTATGAAGTTCCTTTAATCTAGGACAGTTTGCCAATCTACAAGGCAGAGAAAACAAATGGAGGAGAATCTTTCTTAAATTTAATTCACACATCTGACTACTTTAAAAGAAATTCAGTAGCTGTCAGTACCCAAAGGATAGTAGGGAAACTCTTTATGCTAATATTCAAGGTAGTCAATTATAGTTTGATTCAAGTTCATCTTCCCTATCTAATTTCATACTACATTTTTGCACATACTCTACGTGGGCAGTTCTAAGCTTTTTGAGGGCAGGGAGCTTGCAATTTTTTTCATCTTTGTACAGCCAGCACATAGGACTATTTTAAAATAGGAGTATTTTTTAAAAAAAGAACCAAAGCATGGTGTTTTAGGGAATTAATAAATATAAGAATCTGGTAAAAATTGCAGAAAGCTTTAATTCCAAGGATTTGGGAAAGGTCTAGTATAGCCTGTCTTTCTAGAAAAATGGAGTTTATAAAAAAATTCCCATTTGGATTTTTTGAGTATATGTGCACCTCAAACTGTGAATATTAATGAAATGAGGTTTCACAATGTTTGAGACTTAGATTCTTGAAGGCCTTATGGGAAATATAGCATAATAATATTTGAATTGTAATATAACTTTGAGGTCTAAATTCAAAGCTTTGCTTCCTTCTCATATTCCTCTCCCTCTTCTTACAATTTCTTACTTAATAGCATCATAAGGTTTAGTGAAAGGAATTTCATTGATGAACCAGTCCAACCCCTCTCATGTGACAGATGAAGAGAATGGGTCTCCTGGATTTGAAATGACTTTTCTATGTATGGCCATACAGGTAGCATAGCCAGGATTGGAACATTATTCTGTTATCTTGAGATGTGTTTCTGGTAGTCTTTGTCACATGGACATAACTACACCTTGATAAAAAGGCAAGTATGAATTTTGTGTGAAATTTAATGCAAATAAACAGTATATATGGAGAAATGGATAGCTGAGGCATCTTTTAATATATTCAATAATTTTATTACTTTCACTTCACAAGAGAAACTTCCTTTGTTTATGTTTATCAATGTGGTAAAAAGTTTTAACAGTCGGTTAGCGATAATGGAGAGATGCCAGTTTTTCTTTAGGGACCACCCTTTCGGGGAGGAGACCAACGACATGAGCTACGCACGCCAGTCAGCCTGCTAGCACTCCACTTCCGGGGTGCGAGCTTAAAAGGCAAGGAGAGAACGGAAGTGGGAGCTTTTTCCTGCTCTGCTGGTCTCCTGACTGCGCTGTACTTCAGACGCTGACTGGAGTTTGACTCTGCCCGGCTCGAGGTTAGCAGCAGCACGTGCTTGACACGGTCTCTCTCTCTCTCTCTCCCCAAAGGTGCCCTTCGGGTTTTGGTGAATTTTATATGGAATATAGACTAAGCTTAGACTTAAGACGATTTGTATTGTATCTCTACTTTCCTATCCTTCTAATCAACATCACCTTGTGACTACCATACAATAAAAGCTCTAACTAGAAAACCAGAAGCTTCTTCCATTTACTAGTCTGGGAGATAAATTAAGGGAAAGGTTAAAGAGGGGAGATTTATGATCTAATATCCAATTTTAAATCTCACATCTAACATAATGATACAATCAATCAGTTAATAAGCATTTATTAATAACCTACTATATGACAGGAACCTTGCTAAGCATTGGGGATACAAAGAAAAGCAAAAGATAGTTTCTGCTGCTCAAGGAGTTTATAGACTAATGGATCCAAATCACCACTCATTCATGTCTGTCCATCCTGTGTAGCTATTGTCTATGCCCTCCTTTATGATCACCAGAGCTGGTCTACCCAAGATGCTAGGAGTCTCCCTTTAATCCTCATCACACGAGAAAGTTGATAAAGAAACACATATTTGTCTATTGGTTATTTTTTTCTCTTGCCACTTGATCAGCCCATCTTTTTTTATTTCTTACGTGATGTTCTTTACACCACAAGCCCTGAATAATTCCTTCTCTGCAACCATTTCCTCTGGTGTCTTATCACAGTAGGGGGATGATTCTGGGTTCATAAAGGCTATATAAACAGAATGAAAGTTCTGAAAGACTCTTCCATAGCCTTGAAAGACTTTCAGTATGGTCCCAGCAACATGTCTGTTACACTAACTAGCTAACTACAGAGAGGATTATTAGGAGTAGGCTGGTCACTTATATCTTTGGCCATGACAATCCTTGTTTGGAAATACTTCATATATATGAGGGAATTCAATACTTCTATTTTTGGCAAATTTTTAAAAACTTCATGACTGATAAACTAAGTATATTGAGTAAAGAAAGAGGATTGTCTAAATGTTTGAAAATCCTAACAGCCATCTTTAATTCTTTTGATGAAATGGTCTGGACAAAAGAAACAAATCAGGCTTACTCAAAGAAACTTATTTATTTATTTATTTATTTATTTATTTATTTATTAGTGAGGCAATTGGGGTTAAGTGACTTGCCCAGGGTTACACAGCTAGTAAGTGTTAAGTGTCTGAAGCCGGATTTGAACTCAGGTACTCCTGACTCCAGGGCCGGTGCTCTATCCACTGTGCCACCTAGCTGCCCCAAGAAACTCATTTATAAAGTGCTTTCCTATGTGGCATGGAAAACTATATGTGGTGGCCCGATTGCTGTCCCTAGTGTAGGGATATTATTAATAATTGTCTCAACCTATTAATGGTAAAACATTCTCTGACTGATGATGTCATCTTTTCCTTTAATATGCTGAATGTATCATGTCAAACATTTTTCTTCCTTTTTCACTAAATGTCCCATCCTTTCACATCATAGGACCCAAATTTTGTCCTCTATTTTTCACATAGATGACATATTTCCCTATATATGTGGCTTTGTGTGATATGTCCTTTTATGCCTTAAAGGTGGGTAACTCTTTCTCTCCTTTATGTGCCCCATGTGACACCTTTGCCTTCCAGGCTCACTAACTTTTTCTCATCTTTCAATAAAAAGGAGACGTATATGTCTAATATTTATGCTCTAGTTGCTCATTCATTTTTACATACCTTGGACATGTATTCCTTTCTTCTCCTTATGACCTAGATTCATTGTTGGAAAGTGACTGAAAATTACAGCCCTAATAGGATGGTAAAGGGACAGGATGTTGCCTCGTTTCTTTAGTCTATGAATTTGTGCATCAACTTCCCTTTGAAAAGGGACATTTCCTTCCAACTTATTCTTTTTTTTTTTAGTGAGGCAATTGGGGTTTAGTGACTTGCCCAGGGTCACACAGCTAGTAAGTATTAAGTGTCTGAGGCTGGATTTGAACTCAGGTACTCCTGCCTCCAGGGCCGGTGCTCTATCCACTGCGCCACCTAGCCGCCCCCCAACTTATTCTTTATGTAAAAGTAGTTGACCCTTTTCTTGTGATAAGTTCAATAATCTCATGCAAGAACACTGCCTTCATTTAGCACACTTCAAGTCATCTTCTACTTATTTTTGTTGTTATCACAGGTTCTTCATCCCTCTTGCTCAGAAATGAATCTTTTATATCAGGGCCACTTAGTCAATTTCCCTCAACTTGGACTGCATTCCTCTTATTGACCTATTTAAATTTTACCCATGCTTAAAGACCCAACTTCAACCTTTCCTCCTTGAAGCCTTTCTAGACTAGTTCATTATGCAGTGATCTTTTTTATTGGAACTCATACCATTTTTCTATCTAACCGCTTCTTGAATTGAATAAGTAAGACTTGAGGAATTAAGAAGTTTGATAATCTGGTAAATGGCATAAAGTATTATTTATATAGCTATAGAGAATTTCAGAAAATCATTTCAATTAACTTGATTTCCTATGCAATCAGAATCACAGAAGTTAGAGGTGGAAGGGACCCTCAGAGACAACTAAGTTCAATTTATTACCCAAACAAATTTTGATTAAAATATTCCTGGCAACTGGTCATCTATGGGTTTAGTGTGCATAGAATTCATTTAGCAAAAACAAAAAAAACAAAAAACAAACAGATTATCTACTACTACCTTATGTTATGAAGTTGACCTGTTATTTATAGGCATGTTTTCATTTAACTTTGATTATATGTATTCTTGTCTGTCCAGCTAGATCTTAAATTTTGTGAGAACAGGGGTATTGTCTTTCTTGTATATTGTATACCCATCAGAGGCTAGCTTAAAGCCTTGTACAGAGTATTTTTAAATAAACCTTTGCTGTTCTTTTTTTTTTTTTTAATTTTTTTGGGCAGGGCAATGAGGGTTAGGTGACTTGCCCAGGGTCACACAGCTAGTTAAGTGTCAAGTGTCTGAGGCCAGGTTTGAACTCAGGTCCTCCTGAATCCAGGGCTGGTGTTCTATCTACTGCACCACCTAGTTGCCCCCTGTTCTTTTCTTATATTCTGTCTTGAATATAATGATCTTTCTCCTTCCATATTCTAAATAGAATAGTTTTCAATTTATTTTAATTTGATAAATATTTTCTTCACTTTTTTCCTGCCCTCCTTGAACCCAAATAATATTTTTTTCCTGTTCTATACCCATACTTGAATTGGTTTTCTGAAAACAGGCCTTAAGGTGAAACAGTCTTTTAGGAATATAGTGAGTTTCACAGCAATGATATTACAGATGGATAGCTTCCAGGGAAGCCAAAATTAATAATACAAAAGCCTAAAATTTCTATAGCTTTTTTTACATATAATAATACCTGGTCTAGGTGGACTTTTGAGATTGTAACAAGGACCTGTAGAGGTAGCTCACAGAGCCTAAGAGATTCTAAATGTTTAAACCTTTCATTCATCAAGGCATCAAAAAACAAGTTCCAAGTTTGAGGCTTGCTTCTGAAAACTACAAAATTTACTGAGAACTGATTCCCCACCCAGTCTCCTCTTTCCCAGACAAATGAATTGCCTGGGGCTGACAGTCTTTGTCATTTCCAGACTCTTGATGGACTCATGGACCTTCCCCCAAACAACTTATCCCCTCCCAATGTTCCCCACCTTACTCCCTGGACTTTATGTTATTATGTAAAAAGGGTCCACCTACATTAAGTAGTTTGCTATTCAGAGTCAGTAAGGCCTATACTAAACTTAGGAGCAGTTCTATTATTTCTTTCGTTAAAGGTTCATTTACAGATTTACATTAATTAGCTATATTGCTCTGGAGCAATCTTTTGGTTCCCTTTTTGTTCTGTTACCCGATTAAAAACCCTGTCCTCTGTTCCCATCTTTGGGTATTCCTAGCTTCCGAGCTTTGTGATACCAGGAGCTTTAGTTCCTCTGCCCTGATTAAAGACATTATTTCTCCTATATTGATTGTTTCCTTAATTTCCAGGTTAACACTTCCAACAGTACAAGGATGAAGTAGCAGACTGGAAGATGAAGAGCAAAGCACCCATCATTCTCCCTTTTTACTTTTAATATTTGTGTGAATGTTTTTCTCTTTCTGTCTTGCTCTTAGTATAATATTTTTCCTCTTCCACGTTGGAGAAGGGAATTGTTACATTATGTTTTCTCTCCTGTCTCTGGTGTAACAGTTCTTATTTCTCACTTCAGAATTGTCATGGGGTATAGAGTACCCCAGAAGTTCTCTGGGGGCACACCAAGGAATCTTCTCCTTGAGAAACTAAACCAGAGGACAGATATGCCTAGAGAGATAAGCGGGACCAAATGGGACTGAGCTAGCTGTGATCTCCACCCTTCATTCTGATCTCCCTTACCCCTGGGGAGATAAGTTTGGGTGTGGCTGCGGCCTTTGTGTCCTGAAGAGAGATCCATAGCCACTCCTCACCCAATTCCTCTATTCACTACCAGTGGGGGATGGTCCTCCACTCCTCACCCAAATCCCCCAGCTGCCACCAGTGGGGGATGGTCCTCCCTCACTAAAGGAACTTTCCACAGTCAAATGGTCACCCCTCCCCCCATCAGTTCTCTATAAAAGTACCTGCCAGTCTCCTGCTTGAGGAGATTGGTACCTCAGAGCCACTTGCTTTGTTCCATACCTATCTCCCCATGAAAAGTCCAAGGATTTCCTTCATGGTTACCCTTCCACTACTTCTTCCCTTCCCTTGATCCACATTGGGCGCCAAATGATATGGATGAAAAACCAGGAGGAGAAAGCACGTGGGTCCTTAGGATTCCTCTGTAAAGAATTACACTCTTGCACAAGACCTAATTAGGAATAAAAGAACAGGTTTATTGGGGTACAAGAGAAATTGGCCTGGAAGAATGTTTTGCATGAACAAAACACTTTCCTCCCCGACTAGCTCAGGGAGCGCCATTTTATAGGGTTTAGATGGAGTGGGTAAGAGTCTCTTATTGGGTGAGGGGATGGGGGTCCTCCTGCATTGCCATCTGGTGGTGGGTGTCAACTTTGTCCTGATCAGTCTAAGCAGTCTGCTGATGGGTGGTTCCGGGTGGTCTTCTGCTGGATTACCTCATCCAGGTGCTCAGGAGGGCTGGGATGAAGGGTGGTGGTCCTGAAGCATGCTCAGTTCCATCTGGTGCAGCTTATCTCTTTTGGGTGTGTCCAGAAGGATTGGAATGCAGAGTGGTGGTCCTGGAGCATGCTTGCTGCTTATCTCTTTTGTGTGTGTGTGTGTGTGTGTGTGTGTGTGTGTGTGTATGTGTCCTTGACTCAGTTCAAGGAGAGGCCTACTTGATTTCAAGGCAAAACCCCTGAGGTTTCAAGGAAAAAGTTCCTTGAACTCCCCAGAGAACTGTTGGGGTAACCGGGGCCCATAATCCTCCCATGGCGGAATCATGTTAATTCTCATATAAGTCCTCACAATTCATCTATTCTGTTTCCCTTAGCTTTGCCATATATTTCTTTTAAATAGACTTAAATGCCAAGTCTTTCTTTTTCTCTTTTCTTGTTTTGCAAGTGCCTTGTCTTCTCTTCTACTTTATTTTTGAACATTGTAGTTTTTTTTACCTTTTTTTGAATTGTCATGTTCCCTTCTGTGCTATTTACTCCTCAGGCCCATTGCTTTTTCTTTCACCCTGGGTGGTCAGTTTCTTCTTCCTAGCTAACCTTCTTTTGTGTCACAGATACTCACCTTTCCTTCCCATTATGCAGCATCATTGACTTCAATATTACTCCCCTAGGCAAGTTTCTTTCCTTTCTCATACTCAACAGGAGATTTCTATTCAGCCTACTAAAGTTCAGTTAAATAGCTATTCTTTCTCTCATATTTCTACCATTTTTTTAGTCTTTAGTCCTCCCCTCTTCTTCACTTTGCCCCACAGATGATTTGCTGTTTTCCTTCTCATTCTAAACATTTATTATTTTTTCTACCCATCATAAATTGGGTTCATATTTTCTCATTTTGCATTCAGGCTTTGTCAACCCTTCAAAACTCTGATGTTGCACATATTTCTGTTTTCAAACTTTGAGATCTGTTGTATTTCAAGAGCTTTCCAAATTTTTCCTTTGCCTCCAAGGATATTTCTTTTCTTCTTTTGCTATTTGAATTATCTTCTCAAATTGAAAGAGTGAATAATTTCCATGCATTTTAAGCAAGTCATATTTTCCCTCCATATCACAATGATGTTACCTTTAACCCAAGGGATGCCTGCATACCTTTCCTTGTTTTGTCAGTTGGCTTCATTTATAGTTCATTTTGTACTTCCACTGTTTTTAAAAATATATATATTTTTTTGTTTTTCAGCCTGGGCTTTTCAATTTTGCACAAGCTAGAAGTGCTACAGCTATTCACAATCCCACTACTAATCTGCAACGATGCTCTGATATGCACCACTTTTAACTTGGGCCAGTTTGCCCTTGTTTAGGCAATCTGATGGCCCTCCACTCCCAAGGACTTGCCATATTGCTAAGTGTAGCTTATTGTAGCTCAGAGCTCAAACTAATCCACTAGTCTCAGCCTCTGCAGTAGAAATGGTTTAGAGATGTGTGTTACCATGTGTGAACTTTTCATCATTTTTATGTTTGTGTATGTTTATGTCTGTTTATGTATGTCTATGGGAATGTGTATATAGTGCCTAAATGAACTCTCATTTTGATATTTAGTACTCTGCTCTGTTGAATTAATGTAATATTCTCTCTTTCCCTCTCTCTCCTCTCTCTTCTCTCCTCTCTGTCTATCTGTGTCTCTGTGTCTCTGTGTCTGTTTCTGTGTCTCTGTCTCTCTCTGTCTCTCCTCTGTCTCTTTCTGTCTCTCTCTCTTTCTGATGAATTGCTCCCTCAGATGAGTCATTTCTATTTTCTTGGTCATATCCCAGTTAGCCACTCTTGTCTTACCTTCTTTGAGATTCCAGGATATTTCCTCTAGTGCTTTAATATCTGCACCCGTTTAATCCCCTTTTCTATTTCCTTTTTAAACTATACAGGTTTGACTCCTCTAACGGCAACATTGTCTTTTCTTTCCATAACCCCTGAGAGTGACATTTTATATTTTTGCAACCCGAGTGAATGATTCCTTTCTACTTGCCTTCTGCACTGTTGGCTTCCTGTGCTTGCTATTTCCTTAGATCTCTCACTTCTTCCTTTCACTTATCTCTAAGACCTCCTTTCAGTTCTAATATCTCAGAGTCCCTGACCTATTACACTTCTGGCACCTACACCCATTTGCTCTGATGCTCTGATTCCTGGATGACCTTGGCATACTTTAGGTCTTTTCCCTTTATTCACACATAACTACTTCCTTCAACCCACCCCCCCAAAAATTCAAAATCAAACTGATTTACAATTTATAAAGTGTGTCTCAAAGTGAGAAAGGTGAGTAGCACAATTTTTCTTGTTTTACAAAAAGAGAAACTGGGTCTTGAACATGTGAAGTAATTAGGTCAATGTCACACAGCTACAAATTTGTAAGTGAACATAGAGAGTTAAGATTAGACATTTCTTGCAATCAGGGGAAAAAAGACAGTTTAACATAAAGGAAAAGACGCATAATAGAAATGATGGGCTCATTCTGAAACTAGGGAACAAACCCAGTTGTGATTCAATAGCGGTTATCCTTTCTAGTACAATATGCACGCTCCCTTCATCCTTTGCAACTCAAGTTCATTGAATTATTTCACTTTAACCACTACATCTGTGGCATCATACATATTAAGGAAAGAGAACTTAGTTTTGAAGATGAATTACCTGGGTTTGAAATCTGTCTCTGTTACTAATTAATCTGTGATCTTTGTTGAACCCATTTACCACATTAGGTCTTGTTTTGTTTTTCTGTAAATTAAGGGAAATGTACCAGATTTCTAAGGTTTCTTATTGCTCTACCTCTTATCGTGAGCCTTTACACTTTACATGTAATGTCTTTTTAAAAAAATTCCAATTCTGAAGAAATATCTCATCCTACCTCAGTTTTGACCTAGGTTGTTATATCGTCTCTCTATGAATCCTAAAGACATTTTATTTTCTTTTTTCATATTACATTGATTCTTCTGGTTCTTTCCATGCATACCAAATGAATTATAATTTCTCCCTTTGTGTACCAAGTAGGATTTTCTTTTGTTTCTGGATCCAATGGTATGTGATTGTCTTTTCTTGGAATACCTCAATATATGGCCATTTTTTTTTCTTTCTCCCTTTACTTGTAATACTTTGTTTTCTAACCAGAGATTTACCTCCTCTCCCCATTACATTTCAGAGTATGTTCTCCTTGTTCTTGAAGTATTTCTCCTTCCTTTTTCTACAATAATGTACATATATTTTGTCTTTCTACAACTGTGTTTCTTTAAAAGTCTATCTTTTCGATTGAGATATAGAGGTTCTTGTTTTCTCTTGTTGAGTCCAATGCATAACATCTCTTTCTCCAATGAAAACCCAGTATTATCAAGTCAGGACATGAGCTCACATTCCCATTTATTTGCAGTCTACCATATTTTCTCATTTCTTGCCCCACTCTCTTTGCTAACAAAATGCATTATACTTTTCACCTATTAAGAGTCACACAGATATTGTCTTTTGTCCCTAGATTCCAGAGGTGATTTTTATTTTCTCTCAATGGATCCCAGCAATTGTACTAATTTTGCAAATGTGGCTCCTGACACTTCCCTCTGAGAATATCTTTGCCTCTCATTAGGCAATTCTCATGATGCTTCCCAGAAATATCAATTTTACTTGAATATGCCTTGAAGGCTTTGCCTTGGTGCCCAAATCACATTGTTGGTGGAGGTTACCTTTTTCTGTGTAAAAGAAAAAGAGAAAAAGAAAGAGAGGAAGGGGAGAGGGAGAGGGGGAGAGAGAGAGAGAGAGAGAGAGAGAGAGAGAGAGAGAGAGAGAGAGAGAGAGAGAAACATGTGTGCATTTCCTTCTATTCCCTCTCCCCCACAGAGCCATAAGCACACGGAGCTGATCAGCTTTATATCTTTTTATGCACATAAGGTAATTTTTCTCTCTCAAATATGCTCTGGTGCTTCATTTCCTGTAAGATTCCCCAGACAGTATTGGTTTTCCTTCCATTGAGCATAAAGTCCCTCAGATGTTTCTCTAGTAAAACCCAGGACTCTTCTCCAACTCTTCTCAGATGTACCATTCTTTTCCCTAATGCTCCCCCATTGTATTAGACCTCTCTGTATCTCTGTCTGTGTCTGTCTGTCTCTCTTCATCTCTACCTACCTCCTTTCTGTCTCTGTCTCTGTGTCTCTGTTTCTGTTTCTCTGTTTCTGTCTCTTGTTTCTCTGTCTCTTTGTCTCTGCCTCTTCCTCCCTCCCTCTCTCTCTCTCCCTCCCTCTCTCTCTCTCTCTCTCTCTCTCTGTATGTATGTGTGTGTCTGTCTCTTTCCACAAACTAGATGCTTCATTTTTTCCTTTGGCCTCCAGATACATCTATTCTTTCCCAGATGTATCATCTGTTCCCTATGTGATCCAGATGTCTCATATTTTCTCCAGGTGCAATCCAGGTACTTTATAAATCCTCCCAGTTGAGTCATCATTTCTGCTGAGGTGTCCAAGTCAATTGTGTTCCCTGCCCTATTCCCAAGTGTGTCACGGGTGCATTCTGTGGTACAGATGTATCATCTTTTGACCTTATGTTCCCCCCCATTATTGTTTCTTTTTATGGATCCCTGGTACATCATTGTTGCCTCTAATGTTGCCCAGAAGTATTATCTTTTCTCACTACAAATGAGATTTACTATTTTTCCCTCCAGAATGGCCAAGGAATTTTATGGGTTTTTTCCAGGTTGCGCCCTAGATGTAACTGACTTTCTTCTCAGACAAGTAATGTATGTTTTCCCTTTTGCCACTACCAAATATCTCAACCCCTTATCTTCTCCCTGTTTCCAAAGTTAATACCTACTTTCCATGGTATTCATTCAGTGCCTTTTGTTGATCTTTAATTCTCATAAATATCTTGTCTCACCCATTTGGTTATGTCTCTGGTGGGCATATTGGGATGGGATTGCATGTCACACTTCTTTCGAATCCCATACAATTTTGAATACACTTTTATCCAGATAGTATGTATTAAATAAATCAATTAAATCCAACCTAATTTATATAGTACTAAGTTCCATGTATACCACTGCTTCTTTCTTGGTGTCCTTTGGCTTAGAGTTCTAGGAATCAGAAAGACCCAGGTTCAAATCCAACTTTAGACATTTCTTAGCTGTATGACCATGGGAAAGTCACTCAACCTGTTTGCCTCAGTTTCCTCAACTAGATAATGGTAATAACAGCACCTACTTTATAGGTTTATGATGATCAAATGAGATAATATTTGTAAAGTCCTTAGCATGTTGCCTGACACATAGTAAGAGCTATATAAATGTTTGTTTCCTTCCCCTTCTCCTTCTCCATGTGCTACAGATGGGTCATGTTATCTGTTTTTTGTTTTTGTTTGCAAGGCAATGAGGGTTAAGTAACTTGCCCAGGGTCACACAGGTATTAAGTGTCAAGAGTCTGAGGCTGGATTTGAACTCAGGTCCTCCTCAATCCAGGGCCAGTGCTTTATTCACTGTACCACCTAGCTGCCCGTGGGTCATATTATCTGCCACAGGCATTGCATTTCCACTGTACAAGCCTTATCTGTTCTTTTCTTCCTTACCTCATAGAATCATTATGGGGAAATACCCTTGCAAGCTATAGAGCACTACTGAATATGAATTATTATTATTATGTTTTGACTAGTACTGTGGGTTGATTCGAGTGAAACATTCCTAGTGAGGAAAGTCTCTTTGGTAATGCAAATGATCAAATACCTGTAAGTAATGGTATTAGAAAGTAGTCTGTGGAACTGAGAAGAAAAGGAACTTGCCTGTAGTCATATGTCCATATGGGTCAGAAACAGTATTCAAAACCAGGTCACCTGAGCAATCATTATCATTAATGTCAGGCATCATTCTTAATTTCCAAATATTGCATCCTTTTTGTCTAAACTACTCCTAAGTGTTTTTGTTGCTTTGTCTTAGTTCTTTAAGGACAATAAACATTCAGCTTCACTCTATGTGACAACCTACCAAATCAGAAGAGATTGAATTTTTTTTCTTCTCCTAACCTGTCTGAGATGTGTCTGTCCTTCCCCTGCCCATACCCCCACAGTGACTTTCACATACTCACATTTTTGTTTCCTATGCACTACAGGGGTATGAGTGTGTGTGTGTGTGTGTGAGAATCAGTCATTAATTTTTCTCTGTCCATATCAAAGGTTTACTGTCCTAAGTTAGTGAATGTTCCCTTTTTTTTTTTTTTTTTTTGCCTCATTAAAGACATCATTTTTTCCCCTTCTGCTTCACAGGTATATCTGTATGTTTCTTTGTTATATGGTCTGGTGTTTTTCTTTTTTTTTCTTTTTTTGGAATCTCTCATTTTTCTCCCTCTGTTTTATTGGACCGTGACGGATATCCTGTTTTTCTGCTCAACTTTATAGTTAGATAAATAGATTATCTTCTACACAGTTGTACCTATCCAAATCATGGGTCTGCTTGGCACTCAGCTCATCTCATTTCTCCAACGAGGTTTTTCTGACCATTCCAAATTGCGATGATCACTCTCTTCTCTGAATGTCTTTAGTAGTTCTACCACCTGGATCACTCACTTTTTTCTTTCTTTCTTTTTTTTTTTGGTGAGGCAATTGGGGTTAAGTGAATTGCCCAGGGTCACACAGCTAGTAAGTGTCAAGTGTCTGAGGTCAAATTTGAACTCAGGTCCTCCTGAATCCAGGGCAGGTACTCTATCCCCTGCGTCACCTAGCTGCCCCTGGGTCACTGACTTTTTAACATATATTCTTTTGCCTTGAATTGTGAGCTTGACCTTCCAATGTGGATGTCTTATGTCTTCATTAGATTGTAAACTCCTTTAAAATAAGGTCTAGTTCTGAAATGCTTCTTCTACAGGACTTAGGTGTATTGTGATTGGAAAATGGGAAAAAATACATTTTTGCTTGATTACCCCAGTTATGTGACTCTATCCAGCAATCTTAGAATTATTCTCCTTGAATGTGTATGATCTCTTGTTTTGGGACTACAAGTAGGTTGCCTTACTCCCTTTTCAGCACAGATGTCCTGTCCCTCTCCCTTCCCCTTGACCCTTCATTGTTGGCTCCAAAATTTGATTTGTTTATTTTTGTTTCATATGTTGGCTCCTTCTTCATTCACTCTATGCCATTTTTCTATACTCCAGTGCCATTTATATGTCTGCCCACATTCTTTCTTGTTATCTAGGGTACATGGACCTTTCTATACATCACAGAGATATAACACGTTCTCCTCTAGTGCCACTGAAATATTGTGGTATAGAGGAGAGAATGTAAAAATGGAATTGGCTACCTGTGTAATCATGGGCTAATTATTTATTCTATTTATCCAAGAGGAGGCATGTTATAATGGATATAGTGTTGGTCTTGGAATCAGGAATATCACTGTTCCAATTCTGCCTCAGGAGACCCCTGGATGTTTGAACCTCGGCAAGCCAATTAGGCTTTGTGAGCTTTGATTTCCTTTTTTGTGCACTGGGATTAATAGTAACATTTATCTCATGGAATTTTTATGAGACTTAAATGATTTGCAAATCTAAAAATGATTATATAAATGTGAGTTCTCATTAACCTTTTTTCTTGGCCTCAGTTTGCTAATCTGTAAAATTAGATGGTTAGACTCCATGACCTTTAAGTTCCCATGATCTCCTGCAAAATTGATTATCTGGAGGACATCTAGGTGGCAGAGTGGATAAAGCACTGGTCCTGGATTCAGGAGGGCCTGAGTTCAAATCCAGCCTCAGACAGTTGACACTTATTAGCTGTGTGACCCTGGCAAGTCACTTAACCTTCATTGTCCTGCAAGAAAAAAAATGGTTTTGTGTCTTTCAGTCTTTTGCAGACTCCAGCTATGCTCTCCCTACACACTAAAGTGTTGGCATCCTTTAATTTCATGTTCTATAGTTTCATTTTATCTTTCCCCTGTTCATCTTTACTCAATCCTTTTCTCCATTGGATCCCTAGCTGTGTTGATATTATTCCAACAACAGTTTAAGGGCATCCGTTCTCTCTTTTCCACATAATTATCATATTCTGCCCCCTAAGCAATTCAGGTGCATTGTTTGCTTTTTCTCTACTGCACTACCACACAACCTTTTCCCTGGTATCATTTACTTTTAGTAGAATTTTACCTTTTGTATGTTATTGTATCTTGTCTATAGGGCTTTGCCTCCTCTCTACATGTGCCACAGATGTTTGAGCTTTTGTCCCTGTGAATCCACATTGTATCATCTTTTTTTCTGCTTCATGTCCCACAAGCATTATTTTGTTTCTCCTGCACATCCCTGGTTTATTGTTCTTTCTTTTGGGTATCAGATGTGTTTTTATTCTTTTCTTTTCTTTTTATACATCTCAGGTGTGACATCTTCTTCGGAAAGTTCCAGGACATTAACGTTTTTCTTCCTGTGACTCCCAGAGGAGAATGTGTTCCTCCCCAGACCTATCCCAGGTATTCAGTAGTTTCTTTCCACCACCTGTATGTGTCATAGTTGCCACATATTCTCTCTTCAAAACTCCCACCATGACTTTTTATTATGTTTTTTACCTGAATCAATATAATTGCTATCATAATGATAATAAGAATAATATTCCTCTCACTTTTATAAAATTTTTAAAGGTATACAAAGCTTTATTTTCTTATAAAAATCTTGTTTTATTTTTGCCACGATATCCCCATTTCCTGGCATATAATAAATATTTAATTGATAATGTTGATTGATTGATCAAACCCATAAAAAAGTTAATTCAGTTATTTTTATCCTCATTGAGCTAAAAACCAAGGAAGTGAAATTATTTTTGCTCATGGTCACACAGCTATTAATGTCAAATCAAGGATTTTAGCACATCACCCCCAAGCCAATACTCTTCATTTTAGTTTTGCACCTTCTATGCCTCCACTGCACATTGTTTTTGCTAATAAATCCTATGTCGTGTCTTCTTAATACATCCCATATGTATGATCAAATCTCTCTATGTGTACCCTCAGATAACCAGAGATGTTCACATCAGTTTCTTGAAGGTAGGTTTCTTTTTCTCCTCACAAGTTTCAGAAATATTTACTTTTTTCTATCTTAAGTTGTTTTCCTTTCCCCTTCAAACATGCATCATTTCTTTTGTATAAGACCAGTAGTATGAAGAACAGAGCAACAAAAAGCAAAGACATATATAGACAAGTCCTTGAGTGGCAATGTGCTGTGTATGAGCATCTCCTTAGATGCTCCTCAGTACTTCACAGCATCAGAAAACAGTGGGACGATGGCAACAGCAAGCAGTAATGCCAGAGCACCTGCATGTTTTTTAAGGGAGCCAGAGAGTGAAGACTAGTATATTTAGAATTCAACTGGCCCCTACTTGGTGAGAAGAGAGTATGGGAAGAATCCCTGGAGGAAGTGCAAGACAGATTGACTAAGGTTCTTAGGGATAGGGCAGCTGAAGTACCCAAAACGTTTGCATCCAGTTCTCCCATTGTGTCATTATTTTGGTGGTATAGGGATGCTCATGAGTGCTTCCTGTATTCACCTTAATGTCTGCTACTGTTCCAGAGATGCAACATAGTATATAACAGAAATAGAAATAGAAACTATGATGAAAGTTATAACCATTCAGAATGGAGCTGGAGATCTCAGATTTAATGGCTGAGTTCAATCCCTCCCCATTTCATGGAAAAATTGTGCCCAGCATTGGGCAGGAAGCAACTTGCACTTTGTCCTATTATCTGCTTGTTTCTTTTTCTTCACCCCTAAAGATATGACTTCTCTCTCCTTTGAGTTTCATGCCTTAGTATTGTTCCATTTTTGTTATTGAGCCAACATTTGTTTATGTAGTACATACTCATTTGCCATTTCTTCAGTCAAAATAAATTAACTTAGAAGGTAGTGGTTGATATGAGTATGGTCCAGACATGGGTGATAACCATTGCAAAGATACTGAGTCAGGAGTTAGAATTGCCCTGCAAGATTCCTAGTTTACTTAGACTATAGTAGATGTTAAGAGAGGGATATCTGACAACGTAAGTTGGAGTCAGGTTTTGAAGGCCTTTAAATGACTAACAGAGAAATCAATATTTGACCTTAAAAAGAGAGTAAGTATAGATTTTTGAGCAAGGCATGAAGTGATTAGGCTTTAACTTTAGGAAATTACTTTTGTAGCTCTGTGGAGGATGGGTTACAATGGGAGAGACTTGAGACAGGAAAACTAAGTAGGTGACCAATTAGGAGGCTATTAAAGTAGTCTAGGCTAAGGTAACATGGATCTGAACTAAGGTAGTTGCTGTATGAATGGAAGGAAGGGGATGAATATGAGATATTTTGAAGGTGAAAAATACAGATTTTAGGGGGAGGGGATTCAATTGAGTAAGACTCAATGAGAAAAAAAAGAAGGCAATTTGGCAGAAATGAGATTTGAACTAGAATCTTATACTATATACTACAATAAACTCTAAATGTATAAAGCCACATTGAAAAAAGAGAAAGAACTGAATAATTTATTCCCCATAATCAGGTTACAGGATAATTCTTTTAAAAAAATATAAAGGAATTTCTGATAGATAAAATAGATAACTTTTATTGTGGAACAATTAAAAAGCTTATATATATATATATATATATATATATATATATATATATATATATATATATATAAACAAAATTAATGAAGCTAGACTAAGATTAGAATGGTGAGGGGGCAGCTAGGTGGCGCACTGGATAAAGCACAGGCCCTGGATTCAGGAATACCTGAGTTCAAATCTGGCCTCAAACACGTGACACTTACTAGCTGTGTGACCCTGGGCAAGTCACTTAACCCCCATTGCCCAGTTTAAAAAAAAAAGATTAGAATGGTGAGTCAACAAAATCTTTGCATGAAATACTTTTAATAAAATCAAATTTCCAATTCACATATGAAATTAGCACAAATATATAAGTGCAAGAGTTACTCCTCAATAGACAATTTTTCAAAAATGTAAACAATTTTCGTAGCAACAAATGATCAATTAAAATTTTCTAAACATCTAAAATTTTTCTTCAAATCATTAAGAAGATATATTCATATTAAGAAACCCAAAAGTTTCACCTTCCATCTATCAAGTGAAGACATTTGTTTTCTTAAAAAGGAGTTGTTCAGTGTTGAAGAACCTATGGGAGGGTACACCCTCTAATAATATATTATTGGTGGAACCTAGTCCTATTACTTTGGAAAGTCATTTGCAGAAGAAAAATCACTTAACTCTTAATATCCTTAATGGTGCATAACTTCCAATGAGGTCAATAAAAAGAAAAAAGTCCTATACATAACAAAATATTCATAGCTGCTTTATGTGTGCTAGCAAAAACAGACAAAAAACCAAAAACCAAACCAAAGAAAAAGAAAAAAGAAAAGCAAAAACCAAACCCTAGAGCAGAATAATAGTGCAGCAAGCGAGGGGATGGTTCAACAGATTGTGGTAAATGAATGTAATGGAATATCACTGCACAGTAAGAAATACAAACATGATCACTTCAGTTAAACATGGGAAATCTTATGTGAAGTCATGCATAGTGAAAAAAAGCAGAAGTAAGCAGAAACTATCTTTAGTGATTCCAATACTATATAAATGATAGTAACAAAAAAAGAAGGTTGGCTCTGATGAATTATAAAGAGCAATCTCAGTTCTGGAGAGCTGGCAAGGAAAGGCTTGTTTCTCCTCTCAGGAAGGTGGGCCTTCCCTATGGAGGGTGTGGAGTATGATATTCACTGTTATTTGTATACTGTGGCTGTGTCAGCTGGTTATATATATGTAAATATTTTTGTTTTGTTTTGGTTACAAGGAAGGTTTCAATGTGTGTGGGAAGATTAATGGGAAATGCCTCCAAATATAAAATTAAAACTATTTAACAATCAAGCAAAAAAAAAAAAAGAAAAGAAAACTTAGGGTCCATTTCAACCCATGCCTAGCATTATCTATTTTATTTATCATGAAGTGACTGTGAATGATCAGTGTAAGGTAATCTATACCTAAGAGCTAAATCATATGATTGAAATGAACATTTCTGCAGGACCTCAGATGTGAGACAGGTCAATCAATGAAAATGGAATAGTCAGAGAGACTTCATGAAGCAGGTTAATCCAGGTGGCTTTAAAATTCCAGGGTGAGGTTTCATTATTGGCAATCCTCTTACCAGGGCAGCAAGGAAGTGTAATGGATAGTGCACTGGTCTTGGAATCAGGAAGACTCATCTTCCTGAGTTCAAATCTAGCCTCAGATACTTTTCTGTGTGACCCCAGGCAAGTCACTCACCCTGTTTGCCTCAGTTTCCTCATCTGTAAAAAATTAGCTGGAGAATGAAATGGAAAACCACTCTAGTATATTTGACAAGAAAACCCCAAATGAGTTCATGAAGAATTAGACACAATTCAAATGACAAAAACAAAAATACTCTTACCAATCTTATATCCCTTCCTATAGTAGGTAGACATCCCCCTACTCCCTCCTCCCCTCCCCACCCTTTATATCACTTTTTTGGGGGCTCACTTATCAAATTAATACTACCATACTACAATTCTTGTTCCTGGAAGGGTAGAAAAGGTATGTCACTTCACCTCTCTGTGGATCAACTCATCAATAGCAACCCTAACCCAAGCGATATTTGTTATCCTTCATTCTAACTGTAATCCTAGGCCAAAACTCCTGTCCTATCCATTACTCCCCTTTAAGATTTTTCTTCTAGTAGTACAATATAAGTCCCTTGAGGGCAGGGACCTTCTCACTTTGTAATTTTATCATTTACTAAGTGATTTTCTATTTATTTATTTGTAATGGAGAACATGTTTATTGTTGCATTTTTGGTTCGGATGGTTTAGAATGGAAACTTTGGCAGCTAGAACAACTTGGTATTTTTTGTGTGATGTGGCAAATCCTGAATAGTCACTTTGTATATGCTGTGTCTCCTAAAATCAGGGTTGACTGTGCCAGTTAAAAGATAATATTGCTAGCTCTATTTCTTTACCAATAATTCCTAATGCTGTGAAGAGGGGGAGGAGTAAGGGCCAGTTCAAGGCTTACCAGCAATCCTCCCAGCACTGGGTCACTGCAAGCCTGGAAGCAGATGCCAACCTTCTTATATAGTTCACCAGAACTATGAAGGGCAGCTCTGAACATAGTCTTTGTAGCCTATTCAATGTGTCTTTATTTTGTTTCTTCCCAAGAAGAAAATGTCTACTGCTTGGCTTTCAAAAAGATTTTTAAATTTTATTTTGAATGTAATAAACATTTTTATTTATAGTTTTGGGTTCTAATTTTTATCCCTCTTTCCCTCCTTCCCCTCTCTCCTTCTTGAGGTGACATGTAATCAGATATGGGTTATACATGTATGATTATGTAAAACATTATGTTTGTCAATTTGTACAAGAAAATGATTAAATGAAAAAAAATGAAAGAAAGTGAAAAATAGCGTGGTGCAGTCTGTTCCATCAATATCAGTTCTTTATTTGGAGGTGGATAGTATGTTTCATCAATAGTCTTTTGGGATTGTCTTGGATCATTGTATTGCTGAGAATAGTCAAGTCATTCACAAGAAGAACTGTGAATAATAGGAAGATTATTTTAAGGAAATTTGGAAAATTAACATAAATTTTTTATAAGGAAAGAAACACTGTTGATCAGCCACATATTGATCTCAGTTGCAATCATTGTGATTCAAAACATCAGACTAAACATAGATTGTGCAACTGAGACAAATGCTTCTTATGGCTTTCTATCACCTTGAAATTTGTTGGGAACATGGTATTTTGGCTTTTGTTGTTGTTACATTTAAACCTGAAATAACCAGTTCAAAATTCTCAAATCATGTCCCCAAGCCATAATTGCACACATAAAGATTTCTTGTATTATTTTCAATATAAAACGTGAGGGTGATGGAGTTCAGAAACCTGTGAACAAAGAATTTTTTCACCCTGTGTCCCAGTGAGTGATAGAATCTCAAATGGAGAGGGCATTAAATTGCTTAAATGATTTCTAAGTTATTTAATAAGAAATAAATGCACCTATCTTGCAAAAATTCATGCAGGGAATATTTAGCCAGCATATGAAAGTTGAGCCCTAGGGAGTGGCTGACTTAGCTAAAATGACTATAGATGTGACTCACTTGAAAAAATATACACAATTTATAAAAAAATATAAATTAGCAGTTGATAACTTGCAATAAAAATGATTCTTCATTTTGAAACAGGATTTACATTAGGGTTTCTTTTAAAAGTGATCACCTTGATTGTATTTGAAATCTGATTTGATTCTTTTTAAAAATAACATGTATTAAGTCAAGCATGGTCAACTTGTGCTAATTTTGGCTTAGCCTATGTAGTTTCATTTGCTCAATGTACTTAGAGAAATTATGTAGTTTAAATTTCCAGTTGTTGGCAGGGAGTAATGGATGGAATAGGGGAGAGGGGATGGGGTAGGACTTTTTGTACAAGGCAGATCTGCAACTTAACTCAAATTCATAGTATCAGAGAGTTGATTTAGATAACTGAGAGCTTGAGCTACTTGGCTACGACTTCACAACTAAAAGGTGTTGAGTCAGGACTTGAACCTGACTCCAAGGCAGCTCCCTTCGTTCACTATGTCCTACTGTCTTTCACTAACATATATTTATAATTTTCTTTAAAAAAAAAATGAATATACAGGAATGTAATTTTTTAAGTGAATGTAAAATTGTTTTTATATGTAATTTGGGAAAATAAAATATTCAAAGAAAGTAAAAAAATAAATGCACAAAAATTGATCTTTAAAAAACTGGTCAGTTTTCCTGTTAGTTTTTGAAAAATAAATTTTATTGATATGACCTACATTTCCCAATTAGTCCCTCTAAGTTGTCTCCCAGAGAGTCATACCATCCAAAAGAGGGGGGAAAAGAGTCAACAAAACTAATGAAGTGATCAAAAACAATCTGACAATATATTCAGTGTTTTATAACCATAATCCTTCACCTCCACAAGCCATCTTATTGGAATTCTGAATCAAGATAGATGACATAAGAAAATTAGGAAACAGATTGGGAGTCTCTTTTCATTATTGGTTATGCCCTCCAACCCTAAAATCTCTATAAATTCTTCATCCTCTCTCATGTTACATCAAAATATTCTTCTGTCTCTAACATTACAATTTGTGAATATAAGTAGAAAGGATGTAGTGTGACTCCATAGCACGATTCACATGAACTTTAACCTTAAAAATGTAATCCTTTTTTTAACTTTCATTTCATTTCATTGATGATGCATGTTTTTTTTTTTTTTTATGGAATTGACTTTCTGGATTCCTTGGTTTTCTCTTTAAGTTCCATTTGTCTTCCTGTAGCTATGTTCCCTTTTCCAAATGGCTACAATAAAGTGATGCATACCTTCTCTGGTCATGAAAAATTACCCACACTCCCTCTTTGTATCATTCCAGGACTCTGATGATAAAAGAATGAAGGTATTGAGAACTAAGCCTTTTCTATTCTTTCTTTTTCCTGAGCAGATGGGGATAGTGGGCACCACTCACTAAAGACACAAAGAAACACTTTGTGAAGATGCCAGGAAGAAAAATGCAGATAGCACAGAGCTATCTGTGGACTCTCCCTGACACAATAAATAAGATACTCCTAGGAAAAGAGACTCTTTATCATTAGACAGTGCTGGAACACCAGGAAGCATGACCTGCACTCAGGCTTCACCCTTGACAATATTATGAGGATGGTGGAATTTGTCTTCAGTGTCTTTTCCCCTCTTGGTTTCTTCTTCACCTACCCCCTTAGCTTGGTCTTTCCTAATTGATTCCCAGTACTGTTATGTTAGTTTCCTATTACAGGAAATTGATTCAATAAACTACTTCATTTTTTAGGTTATAGGATCATAAGATATAAAACTGGAAAGTACTTTCAAGGTCATCTAGTCCAATATTCTTATTTTAGAGATGAGGAAAAATACTTTGCAACTTTAAATCATTTGCCCAAGGTCATACACTTAGTAAAGTTAGGAACTAAACCCAAGTTTTATCATTCCAAATCTTGTACTGATGTTAGTGAATGGATTTGATCAAGATTATTTGCATCCTCAATTAATAATACAGTGAGAAAGCATTATTTAACCTAACGGTATATATTTCTTGTATTTAATTTAATGTTATTGATACCATTATACCATTTTTATTTTCTAATATATTCCTACCTTTCCCCTACTTAGTGAAGCAAGGGATATTTTTCTAAGACCGGAATTTAAGATTCTAAAGGGCAGCTAGGTGGCATAGAGGATAGAGTGCTGAGTCTGGAAGGCTCCGGAAGACTCACCTTCCAGAGATCAAATCTGGCCTCAGATATGTCCTAACTGTGTGATCTTGGTCAAGTCACTTAATTCTCTTTACCTCAGTTTTTTCATTTTAAAAATAAGCTGCAGAAAGAAATGACAAAACACTTCCATATCTTTGTCAAGAAAATCCCAAATGGGGTCATTAAGAGTCAGACATGACTAAATAAACAAACAAACAAACAAACAAAAAAGCACCAGGGTAAGGGAGATATTTTGAATTGGGGCCCTTATAAGTGTCACTCAGATATCCCTCATAGGCTTAGTCTATTCATTACCTTTAATATGAACTCTAATCTCTCCCTATTTTTGCCTTGTTTTGTATCCCCAGCACTTAGCACAGTGCCTGGAATATGGCAGGCATTTAATAAATTCCTGTTGACTGACTAAATTTATGAACTTTTCAAAAGGGTAACCATTTCTTAGGAATTTAGGATTTCCTTTAAGCCCACTTAGTGTTAGAGAATTGTTTATGAAATTAGAGCATTCAAAATCACTTAAAGGCCAGTTCTCTTTCCACATAGAGATCTTTTTTTTTTTTTTTTTTTTTTAGTGAGGCAATTGGGGTTAAGTGACTTGCCCAGGGTCACACAAGTAGTAAGTGTTGAGTGTCTGAGGCTGGATTTGAACTCAGGTACTCCTGACTCCAGGGCCAGTGCTCTATCCACTGCACCACCTAGCTGCCCCTCCACATAGAGATCTTTATTGGCAATGAATGATGGAATGTCTGACAGGTTATACTTCATAGAATAAAAAGACTGGTGTGTGTGTGTGTGTGAGAGAGAGAGAGAGAGAGACAGACAGAGACAGAGACAGAGACAGAGAGACAGAGGTGTATTTAATGAGAAATAACAATTACAAACATTCAAGGAAATTTCTAGTCTAGTGTGGAAGCTAGATGGTGAGAGTGGACAGAGTACTGGCCTGAAATTAGAAAGATCTGAACTTAAATTCAACCACAGGCACTTATTAGCTGTGTAACCCCAGGCAAGTGACTTAAACCCTATTTGCCTCAGTTTCCTCTTTGGCAAAATGCAGATAATAATAACAATAGAGCCTATCTCCCAGAGTTGTTTTGAAAATCCAATGAGAAAAAAAATTGAAAAGCACTTAATGTAGTTGCTGTCATATAGTAAATACTATTAAAATGTTATTTATGATTATTATTAGTTCAATACAAATAATCACAAAACCTGGAAATGTCAGAGTAGGATGAGAATTCACAGGTCATCAACATGGCCAAAACCTGAATAAGAACAACTACCATCATTAACCTTTTTTCTAAAGACTTCCAATGTGTATGTGTGTGTGTGTGTGTGTGGGGGGGGAGTAAGAAATCACTGTTGCCCAAGAAAGCCCATCAAAACAACTTGTATGCATTTAGAATATAATCCTTAACATTTCCAAAGAATTAGGTGACACCAGTCTTCCATGTCTGGCACCAGATAACATCCCTAAGTATAACTATTAGAATAGTTCAGGTGACAGATGCTAAAGACTTGAAATGAGAGTGCTAGCCAGGCAAATGAAGCAAGAGAATGTATATAAGAATTACTGTGGAGATATAATTGATAGGACCTGTCAAACTTATATAAATGTTTTCATGTGGGTCAAGGGTAGCTTGAAGAAAGAATTAAGGTTGATTACAAAGTTTAAGGCTTAGATGTTGGATTTCTGGGAGGATAAACTTGTTATTGACAAAAATAGAAAAGTATGAAGAAGAGGCAAAGTCATGGGATAACTTGTTTAATTTGGTGATGTTTAAGAAGCTACTGGGGGGGGGCAGTTAGGTGGCAGAGTGGATAAAGCACTGGCCCTGGATTCAGGAGGACCTGAGTTCAAATCCTGCCTCAGACACTTGACACTTACTAGCTGTGTGTCCCTGGGCAAGTCATTTAACCCTTATTGCCCCACAAAAAAAAGAAGAAGCTACTGGGGACATATAACAAGAAATATATAGGAGGCAGTCTGAGATTAAGGATTCAGATTAAGGAGAGAGGAGAGAAGGCATAGGACAGAGCCTTGTGGGCACCCACCCTAAATAGGCAGGAGGAGAAGAGAGAACCATCATCAAGAAAGAATGATCACATTGGTAGTAATAACCAAACAAAAAAACAAACAGAAAGGAACCACCATTGTTATGGAAAACTATGGGAGGAGAGATTATTCCCATCACTATACTCTAAAGGTGGTCAATACTGTTAAAAAATCAACAGGTGACTAGTCTAAATGATCAATATTAGCAACTGCTGCAGAAAAGACAAGGGGGGAGAGGACTTAGAAAAAGAAATCAACAAACATTAAACAGGAAATAGGAAGTTACTAGAGAACTTTGAGTTAGAATTTTTATTAGAATATAATGAGGATGCTGAGTGAAGTGAACAGAATCAGGAGAACATTGTACACAGTAACAGTAATATTGTATAATGATCAGCTATGATATATTTAGCTCTTCTCAGCAATAAAATGATCCAAGACAATTCCAAAAGACTCATGATGGAAAATGCTCTCCACATCCAGAGAAAGAACTATGGAGTCTGAATGCAGATTGAAGCATACTATTTTCACTTGTTTCTTCTTTCTCATTATTTTCCCCTGTTCTGATTTTTATTTCACAAGATGACTAATCTGGTAATTTATTTAACATGACTGTACATATATAACTTGTATTAGATTGCTTGCTGACTTGGGAAAGAGAAAAATTTGGGACTCAAAATCTTATAAAAAATGTTGAAAACAATCTTTTCATATAATTATAAAATATACTATTAAGTAAGAAAAATAAAAAAAGAATATAATCAGAAGTCAGAATGTAAGAGATTGAATGAAGCATTAAAGGAAGATGAGGAAGTCAGTCACTTATCATTTATTAAGAGTATTATTTTTTAAGCATTGTGTTAAATACTGGAGATGAAAGAAAGGCAAACAATAAAAACAAAAAATAGTTCATGCTTTTAAGGAACTCAGTCTAATGGGGGATGCAACATATAAATTATTATGCATGAAAAAAGTTATACAGGCTAAATTGGAGATAATCATCAATAGTAGGAAGGGACCAGCATTAACAGGTATCAGGAAAGGCATCTTAGATAAAATGGAACCTTATACTAGGGCTTATTAAACTTTTCCCACTCTTGACCCCTTTTTGCCTGAGAAATTTTTACATGACCCTGGATATATAGGCACATAAAATAGGTATGCCTTTTATTAATGCCAAATTTTTCATGACCCCCACATTCAATTATGGGACACACAATTTAAGATGCTAGGCTAGGAAGATGGGTATTAGTACATGGAAATGTGAAATAAAGTAGCTATAGTCGAATAAGCTTATGAACAATGGCTAACTATGTAGATAGAAAGAACAAAAAAACAAAAAATAATCTGAAATCACAAAAACCCCAAGCTTGACTCCAAAGAAATACAAAAAGACATCCCCCTCACCCCTTTGCAGAGGTAGAGGAACCCACAGGTGTGGAACATTACATATAATGTCAAGTTCTGAATCTATCATCTATTTATTATCTATCTATCTATCTATCTATCTATCTATCTATCTATCTATCTATCTATCTATCTATCTATCTATCTATCTATTTTTCCACACATATGTATAAGTAATTGTTTTAGATAGATTTTATTCCTCTTCGTCTTTTCTTAAATATTTTTTTTTAAAACCCTGTTTATGAGGGTTGGTTTAAATAACAATACATAGATTTACCATATTTTGTTTTGCCATTTCCCACTATGTGCACATTTACTTTTTTCCAGCATTTTTGTTGTTATTGTTAACATGAAAAGTGCTGCTATAAATATTTTTGTATTATTTGATGCATTTTCATTTTGTCAATGACTTCCTTGAGTATGTACTTAGAAGTAGAATCTCTGGTTTTGAGGGTATGGAAATTTGAACTACTTTATTTGCAAAATTCCAAATTGCTTTCTAGAATATTTGCACTAATCTACAACTCCAACAACAATGCATTGAGTGAAGTCAATGAGCATTTCATGCATCAGCTATTCACATATTTCAATGCCTTTGACAGTTTTCTGGGTATGGGGTGAAATCTCAGGGTTCTTTTGCTTTACATTTACCTCAGTATTAGTGATTTAAAACACTGAAAAAGAAACAGTGAGCAAAAAGCAACTACTCTTTGAATCCAGTCATTCATTTGGAATCTAACTAATCTAGTCCATGTCTCTTGATATTTGTCACAAAAATAGGAAGAGATATTTTATTTAATTCTTTGATAAAAACTGGGTGAACTTGGTTGACAACATTCCCTTGATCTACTGTACGAGTTTAGATTTGAGAAAAGAGTATAAATTTAGTCTCGCATGATGTGTTCTTGACAAAATAATTCTGACTCATCATTACTTCTTTTTCTAGGTGTTCCCTAACTAATGGATATGATTAAATAACCTATAATTTAAAAAAAATCAAGTTCTTTATATATATATACATATATATATATATATAAATTTTTTTTTAAATCAGTGAAAGAATGAATAAAAGTTTAGAACTTGAAGATGCTGGGGTTCAAGAGTCTGGCATAATTTGGGAAGAAGTCCTGGAAATGAATGTCTTGGTTAAAGCTGTCACAAATTTCATTACCTTACTTTGTTTGATCCTTTCATAGAAATATAGAAAAATGAGTCTAGGATCCATCGTGACTTTACTAAACTATGTCTAGTGCGATCAGTTACTTTGTTCATTTGATTTTTAAAAAAATATTTATTAAAGGTTTTGAGTTCCACATTCTATCCCTCTCTCATTCCCTCCTTCCTTCCCCTCACCCCTCCTTAAGGCAGCAAAAGGAACTGTGGAATATGGATGCTGATTGGATCATACTATTTGTTTTGTTTTTGGTGCTGTTGTTTTTCTTTTTTGAGGTTTTCCTTTTTGCTCTGATTCTTCTCGTATAACATGACTAATGCAGAAATATGTTTAATGTTTTATATATATGTATGTGTATATATATATATATATATATATATATATATATATATATATATATATATAACCTATATTAGATTACCTGCTGTCTGGGGGGGGGTGGGGAGAGGAAGGGGAGGGAGGGAGAAAAATTTGAAATTGGAAATCTTATCTAAACAAATGTTGAAAACCAAAATAAATAAATTATTAAAAAACCAACTCAAAAGCAGTCTGATACTAAAATTTTCATGCTTTTTATAACACTAAAATGCTGTGATAAGATTAGATTTAGCTGTGATTTCATCATATATAAGTGCATATTTTGACAATAGTCTATCTTAATAATATCCATTATAATAAGCTGATTTTTAAAATATTATGATTCACTTTTACCAAAAGATGGTGCTCCTGTATCTTTTTAAAGACTATTAAGAGAGAAATCAGAGATAAACCACGTAATTTCAATGCTTATAAAGGTTGGAAACCCAAGAAAATTATGGCAGGCTATTTACAATTTATAATAATGCATTTTAAAATGTAAACATTTTAATTGGACAGATATGTTTGCTTTCAGATGTATTTTTAAACATCAGTGTCTCACCAGAGAATGTCTGCCAAGTTGAAGCACTTGTATAGTGGACCTTGCATTCTCTAACCATTATCTGGCTTGTTTTTGCTTCCAAGAGAAAATATCAAATTATAAAATGAGAAGAAAATAAAATAAAATAAAATCACGAGGTCAAAAGAGCACATTTTTAGGTCCTGGGGACAGGTATAGGGATTACTATTTGCTACAGTCAGACAGTGAATACCATATCTAATCCATTAGATAGCAATTGCATTGTTCCTAGTATTAGATTTGACTATTTCATCTCATGTTTATAATTTGGAATTGCCTGGAATTGCTATTGACTGTATCCATAGCCCATCTCCCCCCTCCCTGCAACAATGACAACCTTAGAAAAGTATTGTATGAAATAAGATACTTCATTCTATGGAAACACACAAATAACCAACAGGCAGCCTTGATAGGGTAGCAAATGCTGAGATGGTGAGGGGTTGGAGAACTAGTCAGAAAGATTTGCTGGGATTGGGTACAGGTGGCACAGACTGGAAATTCCATTGCTCATACAAACTTCTGGTCACAATTCTAGGGTGGAGAGGAGCACTTATAGTTGGTCCAAAGGGAGCAGGGAACTTGCTCACAGTTTCAAGGCAGAGAGGAACACTAGCAGTAGTGGCTGCAAGAGAACAGGAAACCTGGTCACAGTTCAAGCAGCAAGAGGAGCATTACTGCTTGGAGCTGCAGGGGTGTAAAGACCCTTCTTGAGAAAATATCAGAATATAGACCAGGAGATTGAAGGCCACAATTTTCCCTCTATGATAGCACCTTGGAAGCATTAAAAACCTATAAGGCCCCCAGAATTTGCTCTGAAAACAGTAACATGGAAAAGCCTGAATGTTAGGACAGTGCCTCCCTATTCCTATGTGAGCAGAATGCATCTTTAACATAAAGTTCAAATAAAATATAGGATGTTGGCAGTGAGGTGGTGCAGTGGATAAAGCACTGGCCCTGAATTCAGGAGGACCTGAGTTCAAACTGGCCTCAGACACTTGACACTTACTAGCTGTGTGACCCTGGGCAAGTCACTTAACCCTCATTGCCCCCCACAAAAAAGTCTGAAAAATTAGCAAACAATAGAATATTCAACCATTAAAAAGCTACTGTGATGGCAAGGAAGACCATCAGAAAAAAATAATATGAAAGCCACTACAAGCAAAGCCTCAAAGAAAAATGCTAATTGCACCTGAGGCAAGCAATGATTACTGGAATCATTAAATAAAGAGATAAAATGGTAAAGGAAAAATTGGGGAAAGAAATGAATGATGCAAGAAAATTATGAAAAAAGAATTTACAGCTTGGCAAAACAGGTGCAAAAATAGTAAAGAAAATATCTGAAAACAGAATTAGCATAATGGTAAAAGAGACAGAAACATTCACTGAAGAAAAGAGTTCTTTAAAAATCATAATTGGCCAAATGGAAAAAGGGGTGCAAAAATTTACTGAAGAAAAGAATTCCTTAAAAACTAGACTTGGGCAAATGGAAATCAATGACTTCACAAGACATCAAGAAATAATAAAATAAAATCAAAAGAATAAAAAAGGAATAATATATGAAATATTTCATCAGCAAAACAACTGACCAAAAGAGATTGAGGAGAGGTACTATAAGAATAATTGTAGTGTGTGAAAGCCATGATCAAAAAAGAGCCTTATGATCATATTTAAAGAAACAATTAAAAATGTTTTGGAGTTACAGTATCACACAAGATTTAGCAGTTTCCACATTAAAAGAGTAGATGACTTGGAATATGATATTCTGGAAGGGAAAGGAGCTAATATTATGACCAAGAATGACTTACCCAGTGTAAAGAATTAATTTTTATTTGAGGTTTTTATGCCATGGCGCACACTGACCTGGGGCTCCGCAAACCTCAGGGTGCTCCACCCACTGGTTGTAGCTGTTGCCATGGCGCTGGCACCTCAAGTCATCATCACTCCCTGATGCCTCCATAGGCCTGGCAAAATTATAATGATTGGAAACCTAGTGAGGGCAGTCATGTGACTGTCAGAGTGGCTGTCCCATTGGCTGGGGCTGTGTGGAGTTTTTCTGGGATTGAAGGAGGATAATTGGGCATTCTAGCTGGACTCTGGAAGGTGACAGGAGTTCTACCGCGAATTCTCAGCTGATTCCTGGGCGGTGGTATCTTTTCAGGTTGTATAATTTCCCTTTCCCCATTTTATTTCCTTTCCCCTGATCCTACTGATCCTGTTCGTGTGTTGTTTTTTTTTTTTTAAGTTCGTTCTTGTTAAAATAAATCCTGTTCTGTTTTGAGGGAGGCTGCCGGTCTCCTTCCTTGCCCCAATATTGCAGAGAGCCGCTTAGCTGACACTCCCAAATTAAAACTTGGTCCCCACACCAGCAAATTGAATATAATCCTTCAGGGAAGAGGATATTTAATGAAATAGAGAATTTTCAAGAATTCCTGATGAAAAGCTCAGAGCTGAATAGAAAATTGCACTTTCAAGCAGACGACTTAAGAGAAGCATAAAACAGTAAACATGAAAGAGTAATCATAAGACACTCAATAAAGATAAACTATTTACATTCATGTATGGGAAGGTGACATATGTAACACCTAAGAACTTTATTGTTATTTGGGAAATTAGAAGGAGCCTACATAGACAGAGGGCCTGAGTGTGAATTGATTATGTTAGGAAAATATCCTTTCCTTCTACCCCCCCCAAAATGAAGGGATAAGAAAGAGGGATGCATTGGAAGAAGGGGAAAGGGAGAGGTAGAAATGGGAAAAAATTTTACATAAAAAAGTATGCAAGGAAGACTTTTTATAGTGGAAGGGAAAATGGAGATTGTGGCAGGGAGTGGTTGAACCTCACTTTCATTGGAATTGGTTTAAAGAGGGAAGAATACACATACACACACACTCACATATACCCAGTTGGGTATAGAAATCTATTTTACCAAGTAGGGAAATAAGAGGGGAATAAGATAGTGATATGGGGGGTGATAAAAAGGAGTATGGATTAAGGGAGGCAATGGTTAGTAGCAAATCGCTTTCGAGGAGGGATAAGATAAAGAGAGAGAGAGGATAAATAGAAGAAATTGGGATGGAGGAAAATATACACAGTAGTAATAACTGTGAATGTGAATAGGATGAGCTCACTCAAAACAGAAGCAGATACAAGAATATATTGGAATTCAGAATAAAACAGTATGTTGTTTTCAGGAGATACACTTAAAACAGAAAGACAACCATAGAGTCAAAATAAAGGTTTGTAGCAGAATCTAGTAAAAAAAAAAAAAAAAGGCAGGGCTAGAAATCATCACCTCAGACAAAGCAAAAATAAATCTAATTAAAATGAGATAATCAGGGAAACTACATTTTGCTAAGGTACCAGACAATGAAGGAATATAAAAAATTTACAGCAAGTTTCTCTGATAAAAGGTCTAATTTCTCAAATATATCGGGAATTGATTCAAATTTATAAAATAATCAGAGCCATTCTATAGTAGATAAATGATGAAAGGATATGAGGGAAGAAGAAATATCACTATTGATTAGAGAAATGCAAATTAAAACAACTCTGAAGTGTCACCTCACATCTATTAGAAATGAGAAATTCTGGAGGGGATGATGGAAAATAAGTATACTAATAAAATTGTTTGGTGGAGCTTTGACCTATTCCAACCATTCTGGTGAACAATTTGGAACTATGCCCAAAGAGCAGTAAAACTGTGTATACCTTTTGACTCAATAGCACTAATACTAGGTCTATCCCCCAAAGAGCTAAAATAAAAAGGGAAAGGACCTATATACAAACACATTTATAGTAGCTCTTTTTGTGGTGGCAAAGAATTGGAAAATGAAGGGATACTTATCAATTGGAAAATGGCTGAACAAATTGTGGCATATGATTTTGATAGAGTACTATTGGCTATAAGAAATGATGAGCAGTATGGTTCCAGAAAAAAATCATAGTAAGACCTATACATAAACTGATGTAAAGTGAAATGAGAAGAACCAGGAGATCACTGTGCAGTGACAATAATGTTGTAATGATAATAAACTGTGAAAGACTTGGCTACGCTGATCAGTGCAATGATCCAAGACAATTCTCAAGGACTCATAATGAAAAAATGTTATCCATCTCTGTGTTAGTTGAAGTATAAATTGCTTTCTTTCTTTTTCCTTCATTCCTTCGTTCCTTCCTTCCTTCTTTCTTTCTCCCTTCCTTCAGTGAGTAGAAGGGTAGGAGAGAATTGGAATTCAAAATTTAAAAAGAAAAGCATGTTAAAATAGGCAAATAATAATTTTTAAAAAGAGAAAAACAGAAATCACCAACATAAGAAAAGATAGTTTAGGTCTCAATGACTAAATATGTATCCTTTAATTAAAAAAATTATAGATTTGTTTGCTAACCTTTGCTTCTATATTGTGTAGATTTCCTTCTCTATCCCTTCATCTCTCTTCCCAGACAGTCATACCTTAATAAAATACTTTTTAAAAAAGAAAAAAAAGAGAATGAAGAAACAAAATTAACAAAACCATTCAATGCATTTAAGAAATCTTTCATAATATTCCTAATATTCCATGTATATGGAATCCCCTCCTCCACCTATACGAAGGCCTCATTTAAATTTGATTAAAGGATTAGTGTAAGCTTCCAATTTAGCTATTTCCCATGTTGAGAATACCCAATATATTAAAAAAAATCAATTTACAAATCAATAGAATTCAAATTTTAACAACGGAAAAAGACCCTCAAAACTACTTAGTTTAATGCTCTCATCTTAAAAAAAGTTAAGTAATATTCCAAGTTCCCATTCTTAGTTAATGACAAAAATGGAATCAGAAGTCAATCCTGCTGACTTCCAGCCCAGTGTACTTTCCCCTACACTGTGAGAGAATATTATAATTAGGCGGTAATCTAATCCAATCTGTAACTGAATAAGAATTCCCTTTACAATATATCTGAAAGGAATATTTGCATGAAGATTTGCCAAGCAGAGGACCTTTAGAAGCATCCTGATTCTACTTTTTTTTTTTTTTGGTGAGGCAATTGGGGTTAAGTGACTTGCCCAGGGTCACACAGCTAGTAAGTGTCAAGTGTCTGAGGCTGGATTGGAACTCAAGTCCTCCTGAATCCAGAGCCAGTACTTTATCCACTCTGCCACCTAGCTGCTGCCTGATTCTACTTTTTGATAGCTCTAAAAGGTAGAAAGATATTCCTTCTTTACTTAAAATCTACATTAACCAATGTGATTTCTACCTGTTGTTCCTTAGTCATGCCCTCTTCAACCAAGCAGAACAGTTCTAATCACTTTTCCACCTGTCAACCCTTTAGATACTTGAATACAGGTATCAATCATAACCTCCCTGAATCTTCTTATCTATGACCAAATCATACCCAAATCCCTTACTGCTGTTGTGCTCAAATTAGAGGGTGGTAACTTAGTTCCTAGCTTCTTCAATTGTGGGTCATGAGCCCATAGGAGTCACATAACTGAATGTAGGGGACCACAAAAAATCTGGCAACAGTAAAAGGTTAAATATATACCTATTTTATATACCTATATATCTGAGGTTGTATAAAAATTTCTCAGGCGGAAAGGGGTCGAGAGTTGAAAAAGTTCAAGAAATTCTGACTTAGATTCCATGAAATCATTTGCTTCATTAAAGGTTTCATAACAAGGGTTCTTTTTAAGTTTGAGAGCTCTCATAGGATACTTAAAATATTTTGTCTGTAAAAATAAAATTTACATGTCAAATACTGTTTGCATAAAGAACAAAAGAAAAATTTTCAAAAGGTAAATTAATTTACAATTATAAATCCTCCTAGTATTTTGTTTTCTTAATTAGGGAAATATCAATTTTTGTATAAATATTCATTATTTCTTTTGTAAACTATTTTCTACTCATAAAATTTGACTTCAAGTAATAATCTGGGGGCCATTCTTATGCTATGATAACATAAAATCTCCACCCAGGATATTTTTAATAAACTTGCACAATTATGTTGGAAAGAATAGCTTTATTATGGTTCAGTTATTTTGTAATATAGGTATGGTTTGGTTATTAGATTTTATATTTGCTTGGAATCTTTAATGTGAATATAGCTAGTTAAGCACAGATATGTATCCCAAAATATCTGGCTAATCTACTAATGTTATTTATGATTTTTTCTATCATGTCCACAGGAAATAGTTATCACAATTTGCTAGTATAATTTAAAGTTGAGAGCACAATTTCCCCAAAGTCAGGAAATGCATATTTAAAGATACTCCAGGTCTCTTTGCACATTCATTTTAGCACCTATCCTCCCACATTTCATTACATATGTCAGTCAGTGGAAATGGAGAACAGCTGGTCACTATCCCCTGTATAATATTCCTTCATATTCTTCTCTAGAATAAATAATCCCAATTCCCTTAGCTTTTCTGCCTAAGGACTACTTTCTAACACTTTTATCATGTGGTTGATCTGCTTTGAGTCTCTACAAAGCTAACTAACTCCCTGTTATACCTGAAACCAATAGTAGTATTCTAATAATAAGAATTCAATCAGAAATGGCTCAGCTGTTCCCTAACTCTTGCAATCTCTGTTAAGTGGTAGTGAGCAATGAAATAGCCAGCCAAGCACACCAAATGTTCCTGAGCTGCACTCTTCTTCTAAATATATGTATTGTTTTACTAATTCAATTAGCTATCTAAGTATATATTATAGTCTCCATAATAGGATTTATGTATTTTATTGTTGTCTTTTCTTCCTCCAGATGTAATAATAGCTTGAACTCTTTTGAGCCGTCTTGGATTTCATTAAGGAGGTCCTGTAGTATTATAGGGCTTGTGTAATGGGGTGTCTTGTGGTGGAAATTTTTGGCCCTTTATACATTGATATTTTGACATTGCTCCATTGGATTGTTTTGCCTCCTGGGTTGATGTGGAGGATTATACAACATATAGGTTGGTTGCTTTTTGTCACATTACCTTTTTATCTAATCCAATCAAATTGCTTACTAAGAAAATATTGGAGAAGAGAGGCTATTGAATGATAGACTCTAGGAAGGGAATGAAGAAGTACAGCAAGGAGGTGGGCCTGAGCCAGGGCCTAAGTTATTCATATTCCTGATTTTGATCCGGGCCCCAGAAGGGATCTGTGACTCTATGGGGCAGAGTGTTGGTTGATTAATCAGTCTTCATCTTTGATCTGACTATTTATAGATGACCATAGATATACACTGTACCACTTGCCCATATACGGGTGTAAATCAACATGGTTTATACATAAATACAAGGATTCAGAGACCCTCATTATCTCTATGGAATCCTTTTCCCTTTTGGACTTTATAGGACATTCTCCATGATTGTATATATCAATGTTGTTAAATACCATCATGGAAAATGTCCAGTATACATACATACATATGTGTGTATATATATATGTATATGTGTATGTATAAAATGCAGAGTTACCTATTAAGGGGACATTAAGTTCTAAATTTCCACATGTAAATCAATGATCTTGAATAGTTAAAATTACCCTCAAATGTCCCTTAAATTGATTGGTTTTAAAATCCTTCTATCTAGAAGGTTACCCCTTTTCAGTTTGTAGAGACCAAGTGCCTTTTTGGGTAAAATATTCATGATTTTATGGTTCATGTCTTCTAGTTGTTGGAAAGGTTGGATGAAGTATGGAACAGGTTGGGGAAAAAAACCCCAAACTACATCTCATTGAGCATGTATTGAATTCCCCTGGCAATTGGCAGGGCTCTACATTACCTGACTATAGTTCTTATCTGACTGTGTCAGCTTTTTCTCAACTACTGATTCACTTGCTGCAATGTCTGCAGTAGTTGTATGCCTATGGGCTCTCAGTTCATTCAAGCCATTTTTACCTTTTACTCTAATTCTTTTCCTTCTCTCAAGAGGCTTCTTTTCTCCCATTCATTCAGGACAGGAAAGCTACCTTGTCAGCCAGAGTCTGGTCTAGTGAATCCCTGTAATTCTTAACTCCCTGAGGCTTGAATAGAAGAATTATAGAAGAGTTTCTATCTTGGTCAGCAATATACAAATGGATCCTTGAAATGTAAAAGGGCCCAATAAAGTCATAAATTTAATTCATTTTTAATATTTATCACTAATATTTATCTGATTCTTTCACTTATCTATAAATGTCTTATTTTTTTTTATTTTGAAGGAAGTTAATTTTAAGGGGGGAAATTCCTCTCTTGAGACCCACTGAATTGCCATGCTGGGGAGGTTTCCACATGTATTTATTCAAGATAAAAGGCTAATAGATGGTCCTAACTAATTGTCCATCCAATTACATATAACAATCTGGAAAATGAGTATCCTTTGTCCATTTATTTTCCCAATAAAGATGAGTGATGATAAAGTCCTATAGTGCCCAAATCTTGATGTAATGGAAAGACAAATAGCATGAGCTGTACCATGTTGTCAACACTGACTTGCACAAGAGAAATTTAATGAAACAAAATGAAGGACTTGTGTTATTGGAAAAGGGGCTGGTCAGACGCAGGTGAATAGCTGAAGTGTTGTTATTCATAACTGTGAAATTTAATTAGAAAAAATAATCCAAAAAAGAGAGAAAACTTCTAACATTTTAAAGCCCCTAGAATGTGTGAAGCCCTGTGATAAATGCTGGGAACACAATTGAAAACAAAAAGTGACGGTCAGTGCCATCAAGGAGTTTTCATTTTAATAGGGAAAGACACATAAGATTAAGCTGGAACTGGGATAGAGCTGAGGAAAGAGAAGGGTACCCATGTTGGGGCATGGTAAGGGAAACAGTCTGGAGACTCAGAAGCAGAGATCAGAGGGGAATGAAGGAATGGACATGGCTTGCCTGGGTCCTCCCTTAATATTGGAGATTTTTGAGGAACTGGCCCATCAGAAGAGAGTTGCAGGGAGGGAACTTTCATCATGATAAAGTTATTGGAAAATGGTGGAGAAAAAAAGTCTGCAGCATCTTCTCTGAGGAGGGGAGCCTGCAGAGGAATGAATAAGTGAATATGGCTGGCCTGAATTTTAATATCTTTGTCCTGCCCAAACTGATGATTTTTTTAAACATACCTACCCCTACTAAATAAGGAAGTACAAAACAGGATAGATAATTGGCTCTCTTCTATGTTTAGTAGGTGGCCTTGTTAAGCATTTAAATCTCTTTGCAATTTGACCCTTTTCTATTTTTCCAGTCTCCTTGAATCTTCCTTTCTCTCTCTGATTCATTGGCACTGGCTTCACCTAAAACTCCATCTCCCATTTCAGTGCTTTTGAATGGGCTATTTTCCATACCTGGAATTTTCTGCACCTTCACTTCTTTGTGCTTTCTTGGCTTCCCCTCAGACTATATTCAAATACTACTCTCTCTAGGAGACTTTTGCCAATCCTCCCAGATGTTAATGCCTTTTCCTTTCAGATTAATTTATATCTATTCTTTATGTGACTTTTATGTATATAGTTATTTATATGTTGCCTACTCAATTGGAATAGTTCCTCAAGGGCAGCGAACTTGTTTTTAGCCTTTTCTTTATCCCCAGAGCTTACTACAGTGCCTGGTTCATAGAAAGCACTTAATAAATGTTTGCTGACTGACTGACTGACTGACTGACTAGGCAGTGCTATGGATTAAATATACACTCTAATTCTAGAATCCCGAAAGGGCACCTCACAAGGGAAGGATGATAAGTAATTTGCTTTATTCATGAGTGACTGTTCTGGAATAATTCAGGAGTCTTCATTGTTCCCATAAAACAATATAAAACCACCGAAGTATCCTCATAATTGACTTTGTCTATAAAAACCTCCTTAATTATAAGGATATGATTAGTGTTGACTTTTTCTTAACAGAAAAATGCATCATGCTTCACTTAATAATCAGTAAATTTAGTCAACTCAATGAGACCCTTTAACCTTTGTATTTATAGCCTAAGGAAGCTAATTTGTAGTAGCTAATTTGCTACATGAGGCAGTAGGATGCAGTGGAAAGATTGCTTGGTTTTCTTTCAGTCAAGAGTGATCTTGGAAAAAATCATTTGCCCTCAATTTCCTCACCTGTAAAATGAGACCATTCAAATAACTGGCCTCAAAGATTCTTCCAGCTCTAAGTCTATACATATGATGACAGCATATATCTAGTATTCTGCAGAGAATTTTAAGTACAGAAATATTGGCAGCACATTTCTCACAATTAAACAGCGGTCCTTAGAGTTACTGTGGCCAACTAAGTTTGATGTGGGGAGTGCTGCATTTTGTGAACCTTGAGGCTGACTTGTGTATATCTGGTTGAATTATTCTGCTTTTGAGGTTATGTGAAATGTTTCAATATATCCAAATGGAGTTCCTTAAAAGGGGAAATATGTTAGCCATCTAATTACCTTAAAGGATTGTGGAAAGCTTATGGATATAATAACACAAATATCCCATATCATTATAGGGTTTCCTGATTGGCTAAGAGGGTTATTGAAAATGGATTCTTTCCTTGTTAAGTTTCCCTGATTTTTCATCTGATTGCATGTTCTAGACCTTCTAAAGTATTGAGATCCTAAGCAGTATAAGAACTTAACCTGTTCTTTTGCTTCTGTTTCTGCATCCACACTGGATATGAAATCAGGAACAACTAGATTTGAATTCTGCCTTAAACACTTATGAGCTGTGTGAGCTTGAGTAAATCACTTACCTTCTCTGAACCTTATTTTTTTTTATCTGGAAAATGGGACCCTGTAGGATCCTAAGCAAATTGTTTGTCTTTCAGCTCCCTAGGCAACTCTCTATGACCTTAAGTTTTTTGTTTTGTTTTGTTTTGTTTTTTTTTGCGGGGCAAAGGGGGCTAAGTGACTTGCCCAGGGTCACACAGCTAGTAAGTGTCAAGTGTCTGAGGCTAGCTTTGAACTCAGGTACTCCTGAATCCAGGGCCAGTGCTTTAACCACTGCGCCATCTAGCTGCCCCCGACCTTAAGTTTTAAAGAAGGTACAGACTTGCAGTGGGAAAGGGAGTTTTCTTCTTGAGAGTTCCCTTGAATTTCCCAGTGGAATTATTGGTCTAGTCTGTATTCTTATCCCTAAACTTCAGTGGTTTAGAGACTGCTTTCTAGATTACTTGTGTCATTGTTGAATGACTATCTTATCTTGTATGTCCTGCAAAAAAAAATAGAAGGAAGTGGATAATAATTATGATGATGATTGCAGTGAAAGGACAACTTACCTTTTCTGGGTCTTAGTCTACTCATCTGTAAAATGAGAGACTTGGTCTAGATGGCCTCTACCTTCCCTTCTATCTCTAACTCTATAGGCCTAATGATATAATTTATTTTTATTTATTTATTTATTTTTGGTGAGGCAATTGGGGTTAAGTGACTTGCTCAGGATCACACAGCTAGTAAGTGTTAAGTGTCTGAGGCCAGATTTGAACTCAGGTCCTCCTGACTTCAGGGCTGGTACTCTATCCATTGTGCCACCTAGCTGCCCCCATAATTGATTATTTTAGCAGTGCTTTTTAAGGACAACACAGGAGGTAATTGTGAGGATTCAATGCACGTCTCTTTACCCTGTCCCCACAAGATAGTAGATTTTATAAGATAAATTCTGCCACCTTGTGTCCTGAAATGATATTTACTTTAAATTCCATAATTATGGAAGTTTCTCTATTTTAGTCTCATGACTGAAATGTACAAATTATTCTGTGGCCATAGTCTCATGAAATAGAGTTGGGGATTTTGAGTTAAATGTGACTTCAGAATCACTTCAAAGGATGTAACCTTGAAACCTCTCACTTTACTGATTGGGAAAAACGGGAGTCAGAGAGTTAAAATGAATTGCTCTAAATCTCAAAGTGGGAAAATTAGGATTTAAACCATGGTCCATGATTTTAGATTCAACATTCTTTCCATACCACTACCATGAAACAGAAATGTGTTCTGCTTTTCAACAAGAGAAAATTTTTATATTAATTTTATTTTTTGAATCAGGATGATTTTCATCAACCCAAATCCAAATACTTGTTTATCATAATTGAAATATTAAAAATTATAGTATTAAAATTGATCAGTGTGATAATATTCTTCAAATTTAATGTCTATAGAAACATTTTATCCCATTGTGTATTTCTGTAGGAAACATCATTTACAAATATAACTCATTGTGGCTATTAAGTTACCTCTATCAATTTAAGAACTCCTTTGAAGCATTTTTTAAAATTGATTCATGCTCAGTTCTGTATGTTCACATGATAGAATTAGAAGCAGTCCTAATTTTGTAAATATTTGAAAGAAATTACTTACCCTGGGATCTAACATAGTGACTTAGAATCATAGTGGAAAAAAGGGGGGTACTAATTCTGTGACACAATGTCAACTTATCATCAAAGACCAAAGACAGATTAGTACAGGTGGGACATGCAGAGGTCTGTAATTAACACCCTTGGGACTTTAGTTAAATTCACTAAATTTATATGCAAATAACAAGCCGGGCTGATGAAATCCCTTTGATTTTTTTCTTTTGAGAATTGTAATTACAAGCTAACTATTCAATGGTGACTGCTGGAGTAGATTTTGATCATTTTTAATTACTTCAGGTGTTTTGGTAGAATTTATACAAATACCTTGTTTACTAATCTAATTAAGTATTTACAACTTGTACATTTAGGTTTCACTGAAATTTTCCTTTGTTATAATTATCAATGAAACTATGTGCAATTATAGTAATGAAACATCAAATTAGGAACAATTTGAAATTTGGATAAATTATGAATCACTTACAATTAACTACCATATGTAAATTTATTTTCAGTTGTGGTAATTTAGAAGAATTGCTATGTCTCTACTTTGAAAAACTGGCCACAATTATTAGTCCCAGAGAAAAAAACAACAACAACACACCTCATCATGGATTAGGTCCAATTCAGAAAATGCAATATATACAAAATTGGACATATGAATTAATCAATTAATGTTTCATAACTACTTTGAAGATGAAGAAAGAGAATTATCAGGGCTTATTATTTGCATTTAATTTAACATGCAATAATAAAAGTTAAATATATCTCCTAAATAATCATCTGGCATTATGTATATAATTGAGAAATTTTCTAAGGCAAAACTATATATTTTATCAACTCACATTTGAATCAATTGAATAGGAATGAACAAAATTTAATAAGCTTAAATGTTTCCTAGAAGATACCCCACACATCATAAAACAAATACCTTTTCTGATGTAAAGATTCCATTTCCACCAATGTTTAATGAAATAGTGACTATACCATTAGTTACTTTATAAATTTTGTTAAATCTAATGGTCACATATACTCAAAAATTTTTGTCAATATCATCTATGTCCTCAGTTATTTTGACTTCAGCTGTAGCCTATACCCAATGGAAGGCACACACACTCAGAATAATGTGTGCATTCTAAATGTACTTATGTATTTTGGTTGATTTTGGACACAGAAGCCAGAGTAGTTGAAGAACTATATCTGCTGTCACCAGACTTAAAAAACACCTATTTTTAAAGGTAGTTTGACCTCTAGAGGTTTTTGTTTCTGATTTTTTACTTGATTCCACTAACATCATTACTATTTACTTCCTGCATTTGATTTATGGTAATGTACTTGTTACCTTTATGTTATTTTCTAATGTAGAAGCAATGTTATTTGAAAGCTGATGATATACATATTTAGCCCTAGCCTTTTTTTCCTGATCTCCACTCCCAAATCACCAAACTTCTACTGGACATTAGCAATTGCACATCCACTGGACATATCTAAAACAGAACTTATTATCTTTCCCTCAAAATTCACCCTTATTCCAATTTCCTTCAATAAAATTATTATTACCTGTCTCGAGGTTTGCTGTCTTAGTGTTGCCATTCACTTCTCACTCTCCCTGATCCCTCTTTTCTAATTAGTCGTCAAATGTTCGCATTACTACCTCTAAAATAACTTTTGCATTTCCCTCCTTTTCTTTATTCACTACCTTAGTTTTGGTTCTCATTGTCTTCCAACTAGTCTATTTCAATTGTATCTTGATTGATCTAATCAGTCTCCCTGCTTCAATTCCTACCCCACTCCAAATCCATCCTCCATATAGCTGCCAAAGAAATTTTACTACAGTTTAGGTCTGACCATATCACCCCCCCCACTCAATAAACTCTTTGGTCTCCCTCTTCTAGAATCAAGTATAAATTCTTCTATTATGTAGTTAAAGCCTTTTAGAATCTGGCCTCAATCAGCTTTTTTTTTTTTTTTTTAGCTTTATTATATATCATTTCCCTTCTTGCATTTCTCCCTTATGCCAAAGTGACTTTCTTGTTTCTTAAATGCCTCAGCCCTAGCTTTCCTATGTACATGTATTTTCACTGATAGACCACCAATTCTGAAATATACCTCACTCCTCACCCTTCCCTCTTAGAATATCTAGTTTTCCTTAAGTCTTGGCTCACATGCAACATGAAATATTTCCTCATTCCTGAACCTGGTTATTACTTACGTGCCAAACTATTTTATATCTCCTTCGTATTTATCAATATAATCATAAGCTCTCTTGCCTTGCTAGATTTTTAAGTTCCTTGAACACTGACTGTTTTGCTTTTGTCTTTGTACACCTAGTACCTAGCACAATGCTTGATGCTTAGTAGAGACATAAATTTTTGTTGATTTATTGAAAACAATATGACACATTCCAATAAATTTCCTATTACAATTGTTTTTTTCCTTTGTATTCAAGAACAGATAGGAACAATCATTGTTTTTTAGAAATCACTTTCCCAGCAGCCTTAACTATTAAGAATACAGCCAGGAATAGTTGTCACAAAGTTCATACATTGCTCATAGGAAAAGACCTTAGGCTCTTACTCAGAGGTTGTTTATTTTTATTTGAGACATTTATAACGAGCTTTATTGTATGGTCTTCCAGTCCACAGTAAATTGGGAAGATGGAGATAGAAGAAAATGACAGTGTCAGGTAAAATACATTGGTAAGTTGACTGAGAGAAGACAGGGAAAAAAGAAAACAAATTGGCACAAAAGAATTAAAAAATTATCCTGTGATCATTTATTACACACACATACCTATACAGACAAAAACCCTCACACACAGATATACACATACACATGTTTATTTTATATATGCCTGTAGATATATGTACATTTATGTATGTGTATATACATATATATGTGTGTATGTGTGTATATGTGTATGTGTGTATGTATGTATACACACAGAGTGGCATTGAACAAAACTTTTCACATCGTTCATTTCTAGGCTATACTCTGAATATCTGGACTTCCTCTAAAATGTCTCAGCTCTTCATCTTGAAGCCTCACTCAGATCTTGGAATCCACACATTACAAGTACCCTGTGCCTTATGAATCTCTGATTGGATGGTTCCTCCTATCACTTCTAATATTGATCCATTCACTTGCTTGCATGGACTGGTTCATCTTTTCTTAGGCAGCCTATTGGCGCCCTACTCCCAGGGGTTCACTAAATTGGTTCCAGACAATATGGGCATCTGATTAGTTTTAGCTTTCCTGAAACTCAAAACTCTCAAACTCAATCCATCTACCAGCCTCAAGCCTCCACAAGGGATAGAGATTAGAGATGTTCATCATCATATCTGGTCCTAATTAATGTTTAGAATTAAATTAGTTCATCAGATCATATGGTATTTTCTTAAAAGTAAGGATCTTTCATAATTGTAAATATAATCTATTTTTTACTTTGTTCTAGGACTACCAATGTCATGATACATCTGAAATATCCATTGCAGAGTGCTTGACCAGTCTCGTTTCTTCTGATCACTTGTGAGATTGGTCCCTATTTTAGGACAATTTCTGAATTAAGGCAAATGCTTTTTCATATACAAGTTTCAGCCCATGCATAAATAATGACAGAGCTTGCTGACTACCAATTTTCAATGCATATTGTGCACCTGTAATATCATACCTATATTTCTTTTAAGTCTGGATGACAGACTACTTTATTTCTTTGGATTCCACAAACAATCATTTTACACTGACTCTTTCATTTTATGTTCCCAAACGCATCCTGGAGATTGTTTTCCTGATTTGTCGACAGTGCAAAAAACTTCAATGGTAAAAATAATGTTTGTTGAGAAAGTTGGCTAAAAAAAATCTGTACAATTTTATGTCAGATTGTTGCTCAAATGGCCTTCATCTTCATTGAGCCACAGGAGTATCTTGTGCAAGCTCCTGACTCCTAGAAAATTTCCTCTGTCACCAGTAAATCTGTCAAGAACATGACCCAATATTGGGGAGAATTTATATGTATGGCATTTTTCCCCCTTTCTTCATTATACACATAAAGCATCACAATGAATAAATATCATCACAAATAGCAAATAGAAAAGAAACATTAATTGACTAATGCTTTATAAAGCCTACTGTTTCAAAAAGAATCCACCCATGGCAATAGATAGCAAGGTTGCTTAAGTTTGCAAATAAAGCAGCTCATTAAAAGTGACCCGTGCCAATTACAAAAGAAGTTCCATTCCTGTGGGTGAGTTGTTCTGAAGATTAAAACCTTGCACAATGCAAAAACTAAAGATATACTGCTCACAAAGATAAAAGAAGTCCCATTTGTCTTCTCATAAACAGGTGATTCACATAATGGAAGTTAAACATTAATTCTAAACTGTTTGGAAAGTGAAATAGACATATTTTAAAGTGTTAGTTTAGAATACAGTCTGTGAGGAATAAAACTATACCCAAATTCTATATTCTGAGAAATGATGTCACAACATTTCTTATGATGAGATTTTAGATTGAGGCAAAATGAAAAATGAAAGGACTAAAGGAGATAGACCAAAATTTCACAAAATTATGTGCCTTACATTCTGAAAGGTTCTCCTTGTGACTCTAATTCACTCTATTAAATATACTCAGTCAATTTTTGAAGATTATTTCTGCGCTGACATTTATGATTACAAACTTAGGTCTGGAAGGGACCTCAGAGTTTATCTAGTCAAATCCCTTCATTTTATGGAACAGTAAATTGGGCTTCAGAGGTCAATGACTCATCTAAGGTCACACGGCTAGTAAATGGTCAGGTTTTAAATTCAGATACTCTTCAGAATTATTTCCACTGTATTATACTGCCTCCTATGTCAAGATAATGTCAGAATATGAGGAATTATTAATGAACATATTTTAAAGTCTCCTTCAACAGAATTCTAAGAGGACTGGTGAAATGTTGATATCCATTCTGTGGGTATAATTATGACTTGGGAAAGAAGGTTAAGTGACTTTATATGTGTGCTTTAATTTAGATTTATGGGTATTATTAGTTCCATCAGGAGCTGAGCTTGGTTTCATCTCTGTGGATCAACATGCCTTGTCTCTGAATAACCCCTGGTACAATGCCCTCTCCCCCAGGGTTTCAGCTTCCTTTTATGTGTTGTCTTTACCCATTAGATTGTAAGCTCCTTAAGGGCAGTGACTATTTCTTATAAATATATTTTATGACTAAGTTTTACAAATATATTTTATAAATAAGAATGTTTGATGCCTTGTAGGTAATAAATAAATATTCATTGAATTGAGTAAAAAATGTTTTATATATGCCATTTGTTTTCATATCATAGTCATTACTATGTCCTCTCTCACCAGCCTTTATAAACAAAACAAGGGAAATTAACAAATTTTTAAACATCTGATAACATATGAACCACTTCACATCCATAGCTCCCTACCTATCAAAGAAAAGAACAGGGAGGTGCATTTCTTTATTTCTTTTTTTCAGGTCAAGTTTTGTTATTATAATTATACAGTGTGAAATTTTATTTAATTTTTCTTTTAATTAACATTGTTTTCATCATTGTGAAGGAAGTGTCTATTTAGAAATGAAGTATTTTTAAATTGTGAGAAAATAATGGGATTTGGCAGATACTCAAAAGCCCACCTGGAGATAAATCTAAACTGATTGAATTAAGTGAGAGTGATTGACTTTGCTGATTAGCCTACTTCAAGTTAATTATATTGTAACCACACCTGACTAGCCCTTAAGAAAGTATTTTTTTTCAGAATCTAAGGACTTTGAACTCAACTTGAGACCGCCACCCATGCTCTGGACCTATAAAAAGCTTCCACACTCAGTTTGCTGAGGAGTTCATGGTTGAAGCAGGCTCCTGGCAGAGTACTTGAGGAAGAACCAGACCAGGCTGGAACTCTAGGCTAGATAGGCCTTTTATTAACTTTCTGAACTCCACATAAATACCTGGTATGCTTTAATAAATACTTAATGCCCCCAAACTGGTGCTAAAGCTTCTAATTTAAGGCGACAATACATTTAGATTTTTTTTTGGGTGGGGTAGTGGGGGTTAAGTGACTTGCCCAAGGTCACACAGCTAGTAAGTGTCAAGTGTCTGAGGCTGGATTTGAACTCAGGTACTCCTGACTCCAGGGCCGGTGCTTTATCCACTGTGCCACCTAGCCGCCCCCACACATTTAGATTTTAAATGTCACAAAATGAAAATTTTATAAAAACAAAAGAAAAAAAAACTACTACAAAAATATCCACAATTCTTTTGAGAACTATTTCTTTATGTCAGCACTGTCAAACTCAAATATAAATGGATCCCTGTTGACTGCATATTGACTTTGTTTTTTAATTAAATTTTTTTCATATTGGTTTTGAAAAGCACAAATTAATATTATCTATATTTTATTTATTTTGTTAAACATTTCCTAATTTTGATCTGGTTTGAGCATTACTCAGGGAAGAGAGAATTTGACACCTGTCGTTAGAGGATCACTCTTGGTTTGGCAAGCAGAAGTTAAGTGAGTTGTCCACGGTCACATAGCTAGTAAATGTCTGAGGCTGTATCTGAACACAGGTCTTCCTGATTTTAGGTCTAGTGCTCTGTCTACTTAGTCACTTATGTGCCTCTAGTTCCAACATAAATAGACAAAAAAATGAAAAATTCAATCACCGATCTGGTTTTACTTCTTTTTAACTTTTTGAGACTGGTTGATTTTGCATGCAATTCAATTCAATGAATGCTTACTCTGTGCTAGCCACTATGGGCACAGAGACAAAAACAAAAACATCTTGACCTCAAGGAACTTATATAATGTAGATATTCACCAAGAAGGCTTGAAAATCTGGCATTTTCTTTTTTTTTCTTTTTTTTTAGTGAGGCAATTGGGGTTAAGTGACTTGCCCAGGTTACACAGCTAGTAAGTGTTAAGTGTCTGAGGCTGGATTTGAACTCAGGTACTCCTGACTCCAGGGCTGGTGCTCTATCCACTGCACCACCTAGCTGCCCCTGGCATTTTCTTTGACTCTTAGTGTTTAGATATTGCAATAAATAATTCTAATTTCTGTTGAACCTGATTTTAGCTCATTATCTTGGAAAACTGTACTCCAAACTTCTAGTTTAAAAAAACAAAAAATAAAACAAAACAAAACAAAACAAAAAGGTGAGAGTTAAGTTATTTAAAGTTCCCACATGGATAAGGGGAAGGGTTGGGGGCAGAATGCTATATCAACAGACTGTTTTGAAGTACAGAATGGAACAATTTGTGATTTTAGTCTTTAGTTCAAGTGTTTTCTCATGACTGTTTTGGGCTATGCCACCCTTTCTCCTATTTCCAACCCCTAAAAAGACATCACACCAATGCCCAATGTGTTGCCTTCACAAATATCAGTCCATGGTGGGAAAAGTGGATGCTTGTTCTTACTATTTTTGGACGAGAGCATTTATTCATCGAAATATTTAAAGAAACAAGATAACAATGATCTGTTTTGGCTTCTTTCATACTTTTTTTTTTTGCTGAGTAATGAGGGTTAAGTGACTTGCCCAAGGTCATATAGTAAGTGTCAAGTGTCTGAGACTGGATTTGAACTCCAGTCCTCCTGAATCCAGGGTTGGTGCTTTATCCACTGTGCCACCTAGCTTCCCCCATTTAATTATTTTGTGGGGCAATGAGGGTTAAGTGACTTGCCCAGGGTCACACAGCTAGTAAGTATAAAGTGTCTGAGGCCAAAGTTGAACTCAGGTCCTCCTGAATCCAAGGCCAGTGCTTTATCCACTATGCCACCTAGATACCTGGCTTTTTCATACTTTAAAGCCAAGTTGTTAAGGCTAAATGCCTGCAGCAGTGTTTCTAGAACTTACGGGGAAATAACTTCCTTTTTGAAAAATAGCAGCTTAACAGATATAGTGGGTTGACCAATCTATCAATTTATACCCTTGATAAGGAATTTGATTGTATCATATTATGGAGATTGGGGATATACTCATCAGAACTTTGTTAAGAAAACTAAGGGAATCTTATGATCCTGGAGGACTTATTACACAACATTGAAGATGGATTATTAATTATCTTGCTATCTACAGAGTCAGCCATTTGTGTTGAGCTTAAGAAATTGAACCAGTGAATCTGTGGGCCTCAAAGGAAGATTGAAGAAGCCCAGAACCAGAGAACAAAGAGAAGATATAATTCTAGGGGTTCGTGATAAGGTTAGTTGGTTTTACAAGTGAAGAACTGGGAAAAATGTCAGAGAGAGATTTAAAACTAGATCTTCTTACTCCCTAGGCAGTGGTCCTTCTGTGCCATGCTGTCTCCTCAGATGACATACTGTGTTTAAGCAATAAAAATATTGCCAGAGTTAAAATCAGTACAACATATTATAACTTGAAATTGTCACTTTAGTGACAGTATCATTCAAGGGAAAAAAATGCTAAAGTGACCAACCAGTTAAATTGGTGAAATTGCAGGGATGAGCAAGAAAGGCCTGAGTAAGAACTGGCTCAAGTCCAAGGATGTTAAGTTTTATAATGTATCTGTTGACCTTTTGGAAACTAAGAGAGCTTTCTCTTAACTCTCTAATAGGGAATGTTGGGACATTCCTTTGCAAGCTTGACTATAATTTATCTGGGACTAGGGAAGACAAAAGGAAAAAAGGGATCTTAGAAAAAGACAGTTGTCAGAAGTTATTGTTTAGATCAATTAGCAAGTCAAGTGAAATCAGCAAGCATTTATAGAGTGCTTAATATGTACCAAGTACTGTGTTAAGCTCTGGGGAATATTATATACAATATACACAATATATATATATATATATATATATATATATATATATATATACACACATACATACATACATATATATTTGCACATGCATATAAATAGATGTATCTATCATATATACATTCATATATGTATATATGTACATATATGTATGTGGATAGATAGATAGAAAGAAAGATGATAAATAGATAGATAGATAGGGAAAATAATCCCTTTCCTCCAGGAGTGCACATGAAAACTTACAAGATTATCTACCTATCCATAAATATGTGTATGTGTGTATATATATATATATATATATATATATATATATATATATATATATATATATAAAGAGAGAGAGAGAGAGAGAGAGAGAGAGAGAGAGAGAGAGAGAGAAAGAGAGGGGAAGTAATTTTGAAGGGAAGAAATTAACAGTGAGGGATACATGGAATGGCTTCTTTTAAAAGGTGAGATTTTTCTTTACATATTGAGCCTTGAAGAAAGCTAGGGAAGTCAGGAAGGCAGAGGGTGGGGGGATGTTCCAGGTATGGGCGACAGTCAGTGAAAATGCACAGATTCTGGAAATGGAGAACCTTGAGTGAAGAATGGCAAGGATAGTATGACTGGATGATATGATACATGTATGGGAGTAAAAAAAAAAAAGGAGATTGGAAATGTGGTAAGTAGCCAGGATATGTAGTCTTCAAAAGTTAAACAGGATTTTATATTTGATCCTGTAGATGATAGAGATTGACCTGAATTGACTGAATGTTGATGGGGGAGGTGTTCAACATGGTCAGACTTGTACTTTAAGAAGATCACTTTAGTATCTTAGTGAAGGATTGAAGAATAGATTGCAGAGGCAAGGGACTTTATACAGGGAAACCAATGAGATAGTTATTATAATAGTTCAGACATAAAGTGATAAAAATCTGAACCAGGTTGGAAGGAGTATTAGATTTGGGTGTATACAAGAGATGCAGCAAAAGATAGAAGTAACAGCACTTGATAACAGATTAGATATGGGGAGTGAGAGAGTTTGAGGAGTCCAGGATGACACTTAGGTCATAAACTTGGGTAACTCAGAGGATAGTGTTACCCTTGACAGTGATATGGAAGTTATGAAAAGGAGAGGAAGATAATGAGTTCTGACTTACATGTTTAATTTAATATGTCTATGTGAAATCTAGTTCACAATGACTAATAAGCAATTGGAGATATAAGACTGAAGGAAAGAGGTTAGGGTTGGATATATACATATGCATTTGCATATGCCTAGACACAGACACAGACATAGCCATAGACACTGACATAAACATATACACACAGAGGGAGAGAGAAAGAGAGAGAGAGACAGAGAGAGAGAGAGAGAGAGAGAGAGAGAGAGAGAGAGAGAGAGAGAGAAAGTTATCATTATCAATATGGGACAGAGCCTGGAGGAATAACCATGGTTATTGACATGAAATGGATGAAAATCCAGGAAAGTATAGTGAGCAGGTGCAATCAGATGAGAAGGCATTATTTAGTTATCACTTTAATGCTAGGTAGTACCTACTATGTACCAGCCACTGTTCTAAGTATTGGGATACATAGAAAGGCAAAAGACAACTGCTGATCTCAAGGTACTCATAGTATAAGTTGGGAGACCATGTGCAAATTACTATGTATAAATAGGATATATAGGGTGTCTCAAAAGTCTTAGTGCAGTTTTAAGCTTTGATTGTATAAAAATGCACTAAGATTTTAGGGACACTTTGGATAAAAAATAAATTGGAAATAATCTCAGAGGGAAGGCACTGAGATTAAGAAACACAGGGAAAAACTCCTTGTATAAGAATGGACTTTAGTTGTGAATAGAAATAATCTGGAGAAGCTAGGAGAAGCTAAGAAGTAGAGATGAGGGGGGAGAGAATTCCAGGCATGGGGGTTAGCCAGTGAAAACAGTACATAACTCAACAGAGAGTGCCATGCACAAGGAGAAGGTCACTGTCACTGAAAACAGGAGAGAACAATGTTATAAAAACCTAGATAGAAGAGATTATAAAAAAGAGGAGGATGATTACTATCAGAGGCATTTATGACTCTCCTGATCTGTGCAAAGAAAACAGTTTGAGGGCTGACTAGGTGGAAAAAATACAATAATTCCTATTTCCAAGGAGTTTCCATTTGAATAGGAGAGGTAATGACATATATAAGTATATTCTTAAATACCCAAATGAGTCCTTTATCTCACTGACTTGTGAGTTATTCCATTGATACAGATCACAACCCATCCATGCCTTCCCGTTCTATGTGAGTTTCCTACATGTCTTCCCAAAAGTTCATCATAGAGTAACCACCCAACATCCAGGAGTCTTTCCTTGTTTTTTCCTTACATCTCAATGGTACAAGCCTTATTTGGTCATTGTTTGGCCTCTTCGTGGCTCAGATTGAATGTGAATAGCAACTGTTTATGTTTTGGTCAGAAATCCTGAAATCCTGAGGGTCTTCCCCTCCCATATCTATCAATCAATCAATCAATCTATCTATCTATCTATCTACCCATAGATCTCTCTATCTGCCTATCTATCCATTCATTTAATTTGTTCATTCATTTGTTTATTTGTTCATCCATGCATCCATCCATCTATGTATCTATCATCTATCTATCTGTCTGTCTTCTGTCATCTGTCTATCTATGTATCTACCCATCAATCTCTCTATCTGCCTATCTATCTATTCATTCATTCATTTAATTTGTTCATTCATTTGTTTATTTGTCCATCCATGCATCCATCCATCTATGTATCTATGTATCTATTATCTATCTATCTATCTGTCTGTCTTCTGTCATCTGTCTATCTATGTATCTACCCATCGATCTCTCTATCTGCCTATCTATTCATTCATTTAATTTGTTCATTCATTTGTTTATTTGTACGTCCGTCCATCCATCCATCCATCCATCCATCCATCCATCCATCCATCCATCTATCTATGCATCTATTTATCTATCATCTATCTATCAACTAAATAAAGGAGGTCATTCTTTGCCTCAATTCTTACCTCATTTCAGGTAAACTGAGACCTGGGAAAGACCTTGGTTGAAAAAAGGCCAAGGTCTTCCACTGAAATTGGGGCCATCTCTAGTTGTCCTTAAGTATATCTTGCCACTGAACCCAGATGGCTCTGGAGGAGAGAGGGAGGCTTGTGACTTTGCACAGTGATCCCTCGCTTAAATTCAAGTCACTGCAAGTCATGATATCACCTTCCCAATGTTGTGGTCCTCTTAGAGAATGAAGAACAAACTACCACCACCACCACCACTACCACCGCCAGTGGAACAATCTCTATTCATCTGTCATCTCCCATCCTTGCTACCTGACCAGCCCATATTTTTTTCTGTCATATAATTTCTTGATGATAGCCTTTATTACTGATCTTATTTGACATTCTTCAACTATTATTTGTTGTTATCTAGTCCACACCCATTATATGTCTTTCTCTTGTCTTCTGTATAATGGCTATTTTTAATTCTTCAGTTAGTAGTACTACAATTCTCCTTCTATAGCAATCATGATCAAATGTTTGTATTGAAAAGATGGGCTTTAGTTTTTGTGGGGAACAGGGTCAGTGAAATAGCCTTGACATTTCCTGCAAGCAATCTAGCCTACTTCCTTCTTTATCTTTTATTGTGGGTCCCTTATTATTTACCTTATTATTTCTACCAGATGCACAAAGTATTGGCAAGTGCTATAGATGAACACTAAAATATGAGTAATTTATGTTGTTCATCCATTTGGTCATTTTTCTGTGTGGATGAACAGGATTAACTCCTTTAAATAATTACAGCTCTCTTTCAGAGCACTTCAATGGCTTGGGTCTTGATATAATCAGTATCATGCCATTCACAAAAAGGAGTATGCAGAAGACCTGGGTTCTGTGCTAGATATCCAACATAAGAGTAGAGAATATTTTTGGTGAGCATACATCTCCCTGGTTTATGCCTTACCTGATAAATATATTACCAAATTTTCACTGAATAGCTTTGTTTCAGTTGTAACACCTTCCAAAGAACACTAGGTGATACTGATATGTAATTGGGAAACACCTTGTAAAAGAGCCCATAAAGCAGAATTTTGCTTAACCAAGAAGAATGCTTTTTCATTATCAACTATAAGAATAATAAAGATATCTTTTCACATCTTTCAATCAACTAAAATGTGGTATACCATTGAATATCACTTTACAAAGACTGCTTGTTCCATACTAATATTTTCAGGGAGCATCCTCTGGATTTCTGTATAGATGATCCTCATACTAATCTGTATAGATGCGAGTAGGTCTTGCATGTGGGCCTATGGTTCAGTAGTTGATGTTTTCTCAATCACCATTTTTAGTGAATAAGGTTTAACCTTTTCTACACACCTTGGGTTTTTTGCCCTCAAAAGATACTTTAAACATTGGTTCTTCAATTTCTTCATAATTCCATTTCCTCTAGTATGCCTCTCCTCCAAATATTTTTTATTTAATTCAACCTTTTTTGCTGTCTTTCTTTTTGTAGTGTTATTTCTGTCACCTCTCTAAGCACCTCAGTGACTGTGATATTCAAGTCTAAGTGTGATGGTGCCACTATTCATGATGGGGAAAACACCACAAAAACAAACAACAACAAGAGCAGCAATTTGTTTATATTTTGGGGGCAGTTCCCCCTCCTTGCCCCCAAATAGGAGTATATCCATAAAAGATGAAAAGAAAATAAATATTAATAGATATAATGTAATTATGAAAATAAAACACAAGGCAGTTTGGAAAGA